>NC_143134.1:58325312-58629375 GCF_059928025.1 Delphinapterus leucas
ATGGAAGGTAAATTAAACCAATAGCCAGAAACCAGTTTGGAAATAGACTTGAGGGGAAAGGAGAAGAAAACAGTTGAGAAAACCTGAGACTGTATACAGAGGGCAAGAAACATTGATTGATTTTTGTTTGTCTAGTATTCCCCTTTTAATTGGAGAGCTATTTCTTCTCTAGCCCAAAGCCTTGACTCTCCTACTCCATGAGGGAGGGCAACGACCAAGGCTGGGACTCTCATGGGACCCTATCCAACTAACAATAGTGACCGGACCATAGTGACTGGTCTAAGGATGGACACAGATCCAAGCAGGGCCAATTGATGTTCTTCCATGAGATTTTTCTATTTGGATATTGAAGAGAAAGTGCTCTCCTTCCTGTAAGGAGGAAGACATGGATGTGTCAGTAATCATTTTCCCCATGATGTACAAAGAGTTGTCTCTGGCAGTACAGAATGAAGCCAATAAATTATTAGGAAACAAGAAACAAGAAGAGATGAGGGGGGAAGAAAGATGGGGTAAGTTCCAATGACATTGCTCAAGTCCCTAGATCTAGTCTTGCCTGAAGTGAGTGCTATCCTTGAACTTACCAATCACATGTACCAATTCCTTCCTTTCTTTGTTTTTGTTTTGGTGCACCTTAGGTTACTGTCACTTGCAGTGAAGACTTTCACCACTACAATGTGTAGGACAAATATGGCTTGTCTGGCCTATTCAGCCTCCATTTACCTGGTCTCCCCAGTTTGCTACCTCCATTCTTTAAAGATCCATTAGCTCCAATCTTACGATCTCCTGCTCTCTCCCTGACATGAACAATAAATGGTCTTCTAGTGAATGGATTTGAATTATTCTACACTGACTGCAGTGTCCAAATAACCAAAGACATAAATTGTCACTGTTTAATGTTGTAAATGTTTGCTGAAAAAAGGTGCATAAAGCATTTGGAAAGTATAACGCATTTTCCCATTGACTTTAGTTACCATTTCAGAGATGCTTCACAGAGGAAGACTTTGGAGCAGGAGTCAGAAGAATTGATTTTAGTCCCAGAACCTTGGTTTGGTTTTATTAAACCACGTGGCGTGCCCACTCTGTGTCGTTATTTTATTTTACTTTTTAATTTGGCTGCACCATGCAGCTTGTGGGATCTTAGTTCCCCAACCAGGGATCGAACCCATGCCCTCAGCAGTGAAAGCGCAGAGTCCTAACCACTGGACCGCCAGGGAGTTCCCTGTGTCACTCTATTTTAAACACTTCTCATGTTAACTCATTTAATCCTCAACAACCTACCACAACAATGAAGTAGGTATTATTTTATCCCCATTTTATAAACAAAGAAATGAGGCACAGAGAGTTTAAGTAGTTTACCCAACGTAACAAAACTAGTAAATGGAGGGGGTCGTGTGTTTTGAATTTAGGGACTTGTGTTCCTCATCCACAAAATACAAGTTATGTGAAATGCTGTGTCCTATGGTACCAGGAGAGTATGGGCTTTGGAGTCAGAAAAACTTGAGTTAGAATTCTGAGTCTCAGTTCCTTCATATATAGAACTGGCTGACAACACCTTTCTCTTGGGTTTGTTGTGTGGATTAAATGAGATAATATATGTCAGGAGCTATGGGAAACCCTTGGAAAAATCCCTCCTGTGAAGCAGAAGGGATTGACAGACTATTGCCTGTGGATTTTTGAACAAGATACTTGAAACATTTGAGACCTTTCTTAGGAAACAGGCCACTCATACACAGCAATGAAAGAAAAAAATGTTTAAAAGTCTCCCTTTGGTTAGAAATCATGCTTGCTTGATTTTTATGTTTCTATAAAAGCACAGGGAGATATCTGCCACAAATGAGGTAAGAGAGTTGCAATTAGACATCACCACGGGCCTATATTTTCTACCCTGAGGAAAAATAATAAAATATGTCAGAACATGTACTCCCCCCACTCCTAGGGAACACTCACCTGGTGGCTACCACGGAGGCTTGGCTGGGCGTGCAGACAAAGCCCCACCGATCATCACCAAGGGACTCACACCAGCTCTGGAGCCAGGATTGTGAAGACAATTGAAACATCTTGCCTTCAGCAGGGGCTAAAATCAACAAGGTTAGTATCTAAGTAGTGTTTGGCCCTGCATGGATGGTAACACAGGAGAGCGTGAAACCTTCTACCTTGCCTCTCACTCAGGGACCTGACATTTCCATCTCTGTGTGATTAAAAGAATCAGAGTAGGAATTCCAGTATAAACATGGCAGCACGAGACAGAAATTTCCAGTTCTCCTCCATCATGTCACACAAAACAAGATTAATGGAAACAATAGCAGTATGGATAATGACATTTTGAGCAAAATTAGGAGGGGTATATAATCCTCAGTCTCAGAAAACATCCAAGGGTCATCCAAAATAAAGAAATCGGGTGAGGAGACATTTAGGAAGAAGCTGTGCCGGGGGATATGCTTAATAAGCTGGTTCAGGGGCTCAAAAGATGCCAGCAAGAATATACTTCCTCCAGGTTAGGGGCTTATCCCAACGTGGTAGATAATCCCTTGATTATAACAAGAGCTGCAAGATCTGAGGAGAGAAGGGCAAAAATGGATTGAGTAGAAGCTGCATGAGGTGCGGGGTAGGTATGGTGTGCACTTCAAAATCCTCTTCCCCTACTTCTTACTGCAGCCAAAAAGCTGCAGCATCTACTTCCATGCAAGCTTTGACTAGCTTTGCACAGATGCAGGGAGATAGATAAGAGCCTTGCTTCAGTTTAAGGCTGCTTACCTCTCACCCCTTGGGAACCCACTCCTATACTTGGCCATGAGAAACCCAAAAGTTAGGGCACAGGGGCCAATAGATCAGTGCTTAGCCCTTTCATTCCCCAAGAGAATATTTCTCCTTGGTAGAATCCAGTGGGATCAAACACTAATTGCAAAGCAGTAAAATAGCTCAAAAATGTATCTTTGTCTTTTGTGGATTCCCCATCCTGATTTCCTGCTTCCTGGAATTACAGTTCCCTCCAAACCCACCCGCATGCAAGCCTTCGTTTCAGTCTCTGGATATTGGGGTACCAGGCTAAGAAAGTTAGTACCAGAAATGGCCTGGAAAGCAAACTCTCGGAGGAGGATTCGGCAGCCGATTGCCTACCCACTGCTCAGACGGCAAGGGCCCCATTTACGGTGGCCATTTGAGGGACAAAGCATCACAATGAACTCTTACCTTGGGGTAATAGGATTAGGCACTGGTGGAAGGTGAAGAACACTTGAACAGCACAGTGAAATGGTAATTATGACGGCTGTGGCTATGGTGTTCGTTGCTTTGGTAACTGTTTGAATATCTTGGGGAAAAAAAAAAAAAAGATAGCTACAGGTCAACCAGCCATAAACTGTAAAATACAGAGGGCCTCCAGGGAGGCGCTTAGGAAACCCTTATCTCCTGCAACTGTAGGGCGGACTTCACTGGAAATCAACTCAAAATCCGCCAAGGAGGCAAAGCTACAAAGAAAACTGATTATACAGCCTTGACAGTTCCCTTCTGTCAAAGTCAGGGGAGTGGGACCCAGAGGACTAGGATGGAGCCGTCCAGGTAGACAAGGCTCACAACCCTAAACTCCCGAGCCCTCTAAATCATCCCATCTGAGGGAGGCCCATCCGCCCTCCACTTTGTCAGAGGAGAGCAGCCTCCCCTCCTTGGAGCCCCTACAAAGACTCCACCTGCAGAGCCTGCTGCTTCTCACTGCTTCCAGGCTAATAAACAGCATCAGAGCTCAGCACACTCAGAACCCAGAAATCCAGTTCCTGGTCTGGGAGAAAGAGTCTCCACAGAGAAAGAAGAGGCGGCTGGTGTGAACTGGCAGGAACTAGGGGAAGACATGTGGCAGTGGATCTCTAGTGAGCGTGCTGAAGTGGGGATGGGTGTGCAGAATGTAAGGCTGGCAGGTGGAGCGTTTACTGGCTTGGGAGGACTCTCTTGTGACCCTGCATTCAACACCTCGAGCCATCCTAACAGGTCACTGCGACAGCTCCTACCAGCTTAGATAGGATGATAGTCCACAGTAAGTGAGGTGAGAGGCCAGAGCTGCTCTGCAGAGTGTTAAGGAAGAGGTGACAAGATTCATGGCGGTGAGCAAGTGAGACGGGATATTCTTTCAGATGGATAGCCGACTATGCCAGTACCATTTATCAATTAAATCATTATCTTTTCCACTTAACTAAGACGTGTCAATTTTTATGCCTTAAAACAACCCTACTCACAGATTAGAGGTTGCCTAGAGGCGGGGGTAGAAGCAGAATTGACTGCAAATGGGCACAATCCCTTTGGGGTGATGGAAATGTTCTAAAACCAGATTTCCATGGTGGTACACAATTCTATAAATTTACTAAAAATAATTAAACTGTATATCTCAAATAGGTAAATTTTACGGTATGCAAATTATACCTCAGTAAATCGGCTTTAAAAATTACTCCAAGTACATTGTTTAGACTTTGTAACTTTTGTTATTGTTTCTGGAGATGGCATTTCTTGACGGCTGTTGTTCAAGGTGAGATACTATGACCTACAACTTCTTTTCAGCTTAGCTTCAGAAAGCTGGGGGCAGACCACAGTTTAATTCCCATACTGCACACATGCAGTCATTGTAAATTGCTAATCACATGTGTCTTAACTGGATTATTATGCCGTACTTTGTACGACAAGAGCAGGAACTCAGGTCTCTTTCTGAACATCACACATGATTTCACTAGGTATCAGTTTGATACCCAGATATGCTAAAAATGACTAACTGATTAAAAGAGCAGTAGCTTAAGCATCACGCCCCTGGAAAGAGCCAGATCTTAAGGTTTGTTTACACACGATGATTATAAAACAATCAGGAAATTTTGTCAGCTTTTTATCCGATTAAAAAAATGTTTTTGTTTTGGCCAGCAGAGGGCAATCTAGGTCCCATGAAACCGAGGGAAAAAAGAGAAAACAAATCCCACATGCCACGGAGCGGCTAGGCCCGTGAGCCATGGCCGCTGAGCCTGCGCGTCCGGAGCCTGTGCTCTGCAACGGGAGAGGCCACAACAGTGAGAGGCCCGCGTACCACAAAAAAAAATAAAAATAAAAAGAGAAAACAAAAAGGGGGAAAAAGAACATAAAAGACAATATATAATAATCAGATGGCATCAACATTTCGGTGATTGGGTCTGTTAAGGCAGTCAGTCTGGTTTCCTCAGACTCATGAACCACTTTCTTCCTTCCCGTTCTCCGCCCTTCTCCTCCCATCTGTATTTCCTACATAATACATTTAGATGCTTTGATGTTCCTATTGACAAAAAGAAAAATCAAGGCAAGAAAAAGGCTGTGTCACTACTCCTGTCAGGGGTTAACCTGTGCATTACGCAATACTTCTCTCTCTTTTTTATGGGAAGAACTGGCACTACATGTGAGAGGAAGCTGGTTCCTCCCTCCTTTCCCCTTCTTAGTTGCCAACCCATGTCTGTTAAGGGATCCTCTTCCACGGTACTCACAAACCTAAGGAGTCCCAAGTCTGAACCAGGGTTTCTCCATGTGGCCTGAAGACTGCCTGCGTAAGCTATGAGGTGGGACAGGATGCCTGACACACCTGCAGATACTGGGTCCCACTCTAGGAAACGGAATCAGAATCTCAGGCATCAGGACCCGGGAATCTACCTTGGCTTTTATTTAGATCAATGGGTCACACACTCCATTCCCATCAGAAGCAGGAAGAGGTGCATGCTACAAGGCAGATTCCCGTGAAAAGAGATAGTTAAAAGTACTGCAGAATGCTCAGGTTAACTCCTGACAGGAGTGGTGACACAGCTGGCTTTTCCTAAGAAGTGTACCTCATAGAGCAGTACTACTCCAAGTGTGGTCCAGGGATCAGGAAACACATCATTTTGGAATCTATTAGAAGTGCACATTCTCACCCCACCCCAGACCTACTGAATCAGTCTCTGGGGGCTGGGGCCCAAGCATCTGTTTTAACAAGCTCCAGGGGATTCTCATGCATGTTTCAGTTTTAGAAGTACTGTAGATGATTGTTTCCTAAACCTTTCTGATGGTAAATATACCTTTCCAGGCCCTTCAGTGGGCCATTCTGATTAAGAGCAGCTGGAAAGAGAACCTGGAAATTTGCGCAAGTTCCCCCACGTGACTCTTAACCGTTCGGTAAGTTTAGGAGGCTCTGTAGGTGCCTTCCTGATTTCTTCATCTTCACGAGCCCTGATGGAGGCAGATGTTTTGGTAAGAGATGCAGGTAAGAATCACTGTGGAGCTTTTTAAAATACAGATCCTCTGGCCTTTTCCCCAAATCTAGTCAATCACTGTATCTAGGATAGGTGGTAAAGCAGTAAATGGTGTATTTTGTTTTACTGGATGGAGTACGGGACTTAAATGAAGAAGGGGTAAATTTTCAGGGGTGGATGGCCCTGTGCCTAGGGATGCTGGGTGCTGATGCTCCAGCTTGGGACTTTCAGCAAAGACCCAGCACCAAGCTCAGGCAGACAGGGCTGGAGCTGTACTTTCTAGCAGACCACAAAGGCCTGGACGAGAAAACCTGGCAGCAGTAGCATCACCTACGCTGAGGACCAGAGGCCCTTCCCCACAGACAGAACCGAGAGAGCACTGCCTGCCAATTCTGGTGGGAGCGGGAAGAAAGCCATACTTAATTGGGTTTAGAAAAATAAAGAAATGTGATGTTTCTTTTACCAGTCACACACAGAAATATTTAGAGGAAGCCGAAACATTAGCAGGGAGGTAAAGTGTGAAAAATGTTTCTTTTGAAACTTCTCTCTTTACTTTCTTCATCTCCTATGTCTGACATTCTATGAAACCAGCCTTTTATAAGACCTTATAGTCTCTTTATTTCACCGTCAAGGAGCTCACCTTTTGTCTTGCTACTAAGATATTTCATAATGTTGGTAGGTTCTTTTTTCTTTTCTAAGATCTAAATACCAGTAAGCCTGAGACTACACTGGGTAAACAATCAACCCTTTTACAAAGCTCTCTTTCTTCCAGTGTTTGACCCCAAAGAGCCAAGTGTTTAACACCTTAGTCTTCAATCAAAATCACATATATTGAGCTTAATGCAGTGCTCGATACGCGGTAATACAATTACAAGCAACGATTACAAGCATCATCTGATAAAAGCGTTGAATGTGTTTGATTCCCTGGTGTGAAAACAATGATACAGGAAATTCAAACACAGCTGTAAATGCACACCTATTTTTATTGCTTAAAGGCCCCTAAAAGCCTATAATCAGGATAGACTCTGCCAGGTGAAGAAATCTACATTTTGCAAGCCTGGAATATAAAGAAAGGAAAATTCCTAATTTCGTGAATGCTACAAACATTTTTCAGATGACATCCAAAAACAGATATGAAACCCTTGTTTCTGAGACCACACTTGTCATGCAGAAAAAAAATCAAGAACCCAGATTACACGAAGGTCTCCAAACATCTTCGAATTTTCCTGATATTCAAACTTTATTCTCCACCCCTCTAACTGTGAAGCTTTGTTATTTCTTATCTGAAGGGACTTCCCAAAATCTTGGCCTTGGTACATATGGGTGAATAATCACATAAGGTAGTACAAAAAAAGTCCAGGGTTCCTTTTTGAGAAAATGGTATTGAGATGCTGCTCTCCACTCCTTTACCTCCAAAGCTGACAGCCTGCCTCACTCCTGTCAAGAATCACAGCTTCTCTGACCCAGATGGGAGGCCACCATCACTTAGACACACGAGAAGTGAGTGACATTCAACACCCTGACCTTTAAGCGGCTAGCCTTCATCGGGTCCTTTCAAAAAGAGTTTTGTTCTTTTCCTTGACACCTCCTAGGTCCCCAACAGCGGGGCCTAGAAATTGCTGGTGTAGCCACCTCTCCATGTAGCCCAGTAAGTCTTCACCAACCACCACACAGAGTTCCAAACGGTAGCTTCAAGATGTTGCTTTCTTTAGCATTAAGTCCTTCGTGTCACCATCACCACCCCCATGGGATGAAAGGCAGTCTGCAAAAGCAGTTGTTTTTTTTTTTTAACTTTATAACTATAAACCAACTTTTACTACTGAGGCATGTTTTTTTTAACTGAAGTATAGTTGATTTACAATGTTGTGTTAGTTTCTGGTTTACAGCAATTACTCAATTTATAATATATATATTATATATATATATATCACACCTGAATGTGTAACATTAAAGACAACAGAAAGCTTTACTGGTTCAAATATGGTTGAATACATATATGCCTCTTTCTGGACTTGCTCTTCTGTACGGATCATCTTTTGTCCTATCACTGAATCAACATCACACTTTAATTACTATAGCTTTATGTTTTATATCTAGAGAAAGTCCTCCAACTAAGTTGTTCTTCTTTAAGAAGAAATATCCGTTTGCATTTCACATAACTTTCATAATGTGCTTGTCAATATTCAAACACACACAAAAAACTCCCTGAGATTTTGGTTGAAATTGCACTAAACCTATAGGTCAATTTGGGTAGAAATGACACATTCACAATGCTGAGTTTTCCAACCCATAAATGTAAATATCTCTTCACTCATTAGGGTCTTCTTTATTTTTTCTCAAATATGTTTCATAATTTTCTATGTAGAGATCTTATATAATTCTTATTAGATTTATGTCTATAGACTTGAATTTTTGATGCCTTTGTAAATGATATACATTTTAATTACTTTTTTCTAATTGACTGTTACTGGTATATAAAAATTTTTTGGATATTGATTATATATCCAGTAATCCTATTAAATTTACTTATTGAGTCTAATAGTTTATCTGTGACTCTTCTGGATTTTCTCCATTCACAATAATGTCATTGGTAATTTCTTCTTTAAATTGGTTTGAAGAATTGATCTATAACACTCTAACTCATAGCTAGCAAAAATATTATTTTCATGTTACAGCAGTTCACATACAGTATATATGTGAACCTAATATATTTGATTAAAACAATTTGTTTTAGATTAGAACATTTGGACTATTGGCCTCGGCATGGAGGAATACAAAGGGCACCCAGTACATAAAGAACATGTTTATTTTCCCAGGAGCTCAGGAAATACATATTCTGTATGCACTGCTCCCCTCCCCCCACCTACCTACCCCTCCCCCCATATATACACCAAGAGAAAAGGCGGCCACCTTTTGGCCAGTCTGTATTTCCACGTCTATTCCTTTCTCTTTAAGCATGAAAGAAAACAAAAGACTGATTGAAATGATACATTTTATTTGCTCCTCTGAATATTACACTCTTCTGAGTATATCACCATGATGCTATCTCATTTAACTTCTAGAACTTCTTCTTCTCTCCACTTTCTTATCTTCTGTTTCAAATCTCCTCCTTCCCTGGGTTACCAGTAAGTTACCAGTGTCCACGCTAAGTCGCTTCTTGATAATGGAACTTCCCCTGCTTACAGAGAAGTAGGTCTGAGGTTGGAACCAGGTCTGCTTTGGTTGTATCAGAAGGCAATGAAGACTAGTCCACCCACTGTCGGACCCAGAGAACTGACACAAAATAAAGGACCAGAGCCTTTGGTTCTGTCTTCAGCAATATTTATTGGAAACAGCGACGCTTCCCGTGGTTAAGAGTTTATACATTAAGCAGTAAGATTTGCCTGTCGCTCCACATGATCCACTACCGCAGGTGGCACATCCAAAGCAGCACATTAAACCTCTGAAAGAATCTGTACAGCTAGATAAATAGAACTCTGGATGCCTAACAGGACTTTAATGACTGATACGAAAAAACCCGCAAGAAACAAATAAATGAAGAAAACCACTCATAAGTTTACACACAGCACTGTACACACAAAATGAAGAGGAGATAGAAGGCACAGAAATAAAAGTCATGACTGAATTGGGAAAGAGCTTTGCATATGCAGCCACACATCTTAAACTGCTAAGCACAAAAATCATCTTTATTTGGTCCTCATTGAGGGCAGAATATGCACAAATGATGTTCAAAGAACACAAGGTGAAAGTGGAGTGGGAAGATGGTTACTGTTTCTCGGTCTATGAACTAGTGGGAAAATGGTTTCTAGTGTTTTTCTTCTTGTGTCTCTATACCAAATGTATTCATGAAACATGTAATTCATAAATAAGACTGAAGTGAAGATATTTGTTCCCCTGTCCAGGTACCTTCAGAAATGCCCTGTATGTATACATGGTTTCTGTACAGCAAGAAATTTAAGCTTGGAAACCAGATCTCTTCCCATTTCCTCATAATGGAGAATCTCCTCTTCAGCTCCTCCCTCAATATGCTGACTGCTAACTGTCTTACTTAGAAATAAAATGGGAATCCCCCTCTGGCTTTAACAGCAGGGAGGGAAGAAAACCGGCTGTAACTCAGAAATAGGCATAAGCTGTGGAACAAAGGTGACTGTTCTCAGAGAAGGCTCTGAACCCACACTCAACACTTTTATATTGACAGCATCAAGGGACTCGCTCGTTCAGACCAGAAGACAATTTGCTGGTGAGGGAGGCTTCCTTTGACAATTCTGTGACTCACGTGTTTGGGAGGGGTCAATGTGAAAACGAGAACTTTCTCCTCTATTTAAATGGAGAACCTGAGACCTCGAGATGGCCCCGGGTGGTAGATAACATCTTCGGCAGGATGGTTTATCTGTGATGTGGCTGATGGTCATATTCTAAGAAGCCACATCCTCCCGAGAACTGTGTAAACAGCAGTTCTGTGAATTCTGGCTGGTCTCAGATGGTATTTAAAAAGCACATGCCATGCCCACCAGGCTAAGAAGATACTATCCATCACCATGACTCTCGTGGGATCACACAAGTCAACGAAACGTACTCAGCGGGGCTTGACGACTTGGACCACTGCAGCCTGCGCTTGGGATGTGTTGTAAGCGGCATTACCAAAGCAGTGGTTAAACGTAACTATCTGGGTCAGGAGGAGGTGAGCCAGCCAGCATGACATCCTAATGGGGCAGAGCAACCAGAATCTCCACATAATTGATGGGGAAGAAGCCTGACTGGCCATGGAGCATCCCCTCATACCAGTTCTCATCAATCTGGTTAGTGAGTGTGATGATATCACCCTCTTTAAAACCCAACTCCCCTTCATTTTCAGGTTCAAAGTCGTACAGAGCTCGGCAGCAGGGCTGATCCATTGGGGCACCTGGGAGTAAGAGCAGGAGAGAAGAACACAGAAAGACAAGGGGAATTTAATGCACGTATCTACCTCCTGCTGCACCTGCCCAGCTTGCCGTCCCCCTTGGTTCCTCCCTCACTCCTCTTCCCGCTGAAGCTTCCTCTTGCTACTGGTCCCCAGTGTCTGCTGCACGGCACCTTGCCCTCTAGCAGTCTTCAGAAGCTTTCTCATGTTTCTTGAAGTTGCTGAATTGCTGTTTCTATTTCCAGTATGAAAAATTGGCCACATCTATCCTTGTGATACGTACAACACAATTCATCAAGGTTGGCCTTGCTAACAATGCCCAGAGATGGGAGACCCAATGACTTAAGGAGTATTAACGAGATTTAGGTTCAAAATGAAGCGTGGCCAGAATTCTTTCCATGCTAGCACTTTAAGATCTCTGCACATGTGAAATAACAGAGTTTATTACACGGACAAAACTTTACAACTTCAGAATAACAATGCAGTTCTCATTTTTTAAAAATAAAGACCCCTCCCCACCCAGCCTCTGGAAACCGCTGTAATGTAGTAAAAATAAGACAATATAAAACACTGGGTTCAAGTTCTTACTCTCTGTGACCTTGCCTAAGGCACTTTGCTCTCAGGTTCTTTGTCTAAAATTGGAACTAACAGTAGAACTTACTTTTCACAGTACTAGTCTGGCTATTAAATGAGATTATATAAAAATGATATAATTTACACCTTTGCGTTATATATTGCATATATAAACATGAGGTGTGCATCAGAGCTACGGCATAGAAAAATAATATATTCTTCCTTGAGTTAAATATTGAAGGATGGGATCATAGCTTAAAAGGGATCTATGTTACATGAGCAAATATATTAACACAGCAGGCACACACATATGTATATCGACGCAGACAAGTGCATACAGCTCCATGCCATCTAGATGGCTTTGGAGGGGAACAATGAATTTTTTTTTTTTTTTTTTTACTTAGAGAAAGCAAATTAATGAGTCTCCAAAAGAAAAGTGAAATATGGGATTGGTTTTTGAGCAGGGGGAAGCAGGTTACCTATAACTTATATGACTAGTCCTTGTAGCCAGATAACTTCTAAAAACCACTGCTGTTTATCCGCACACTGAGGGCTCTGAGCAGCAGAGCTAAGCACAAGGGGCAGAGAACTCCAACTGTCGTCACACACCTCACTTTGTTCCTTCATGGTCTCCTGAGAGCATCTATGTTTCCTACTGTAGAACATCAGGCACTGGGAATGCAGGGAAAACAGGAGAAAGCTGCATATCCTTAAAATCCATATCCAGTATGAGATAGTTCCTGTTCTTCAACCAAGAAGATTACCAAGGTTGAATATATTTCAAGCACAGGTTTTTATCTGATCTGTGTGTAGGGGGTGGAGAGCGGTGGTACCACCTAAAAGAATACATTACTGGGTATACATCAACATTCCTGATGGAAAATAAGTTTTAGCTTCCATTGTATCAACCTCTTACCACAGCACGATGAACTGGCTGGAGGGTGGGGAAAGGAGGGAAGTCTAGCAGATGCTCAGACTCAGAATATATTCATCTACAAATATATTCACCCACATGCTTCTGTGACTCAAGAAATCCAACTCAGCAAGTTCCTGGAGCTGCTTGCTGTCTGTGGGTTATAAGTGAGTGTATGTGGGCACGCACTGCCCAGGAGCATGATTCCTCATGCAGGCAGGAATCACGGAAGCAGAATAACAGGAAGAAAAGATGACATCCCTACAAGTAAACTCACATATTAAGGTAATTGTAAGACCACAAAGGAGGGTCAAAATCAAATGTGTTTGTTAGAACAGTTAAGTATGTGCTGATGATGGACAGTGAGAGAAAAAAAGGGACCTAACAAAGAAAGTTTTATAGAGGAGAGAGAGTAAAGGAGGGGAAGAGATAATCAATGAGACAAGAAGGAACTCCTTTAAGAGTTTCTACCTGACAAAACCATCCTGTAAGAAATGTATTATAGTGGATTCCTTATGCACACACAGATTGGACTGCTCCTAGCATCTCTGGAAGAGTGTCAGGGCAGTGTGCCCAGGCCCGGGGAATGGGTTCTGCAGGCCTCCGCTCCTTACCTGCAGGTTTGGGAGTGCTCGTGTGGGAGAGGCCCCCATTGGGCTGAGTGCTGTCCCCAGTTGTAAACTCCAGGCTCATTCGAGGTTTAGGCTGATATTCCCTTCTAGGCTGAGATGAAGCTTGTCTTATTCTGCATTAAAAAGAAAAAGGGGGGTAGAGTATGCAGCCAATTAAGAAGAAAAAGAAAAGCAATACAATCCTGAAAATGCTTAGGTCACCCACCAACCTACCATTGTGGAGTATGGGAAATCTGAAAAGGACCCTTAGTTTTCTTATCTGTGTCTGTCTCCACTTTAGTGCTGTGGTCACACCCGCTGTGGTTATACCCTCACTGCCTTCATCCTTCCTCTCACCTTCTCCCTCATTTACTCAGAGCTCACTTTGCAAGTATGCAGGGTGCTAGGTGCCAGAAACTCAAAGATGAATAAGTCACAGTTCCTACCCTCAAGCAGCTTATGGCCCGGAGGGGAGACAGAACATAAACAACCGATTACTGTCAACTGTAGTAAGTGCTGCTACGGAGATAGGACAAAATGCCACAGGAACCCAGGGGTGGAGATGGGGGTGGTGAGGAGTCTACCTGTCCATGGGGAAGTTGGAGAAGGTTTAAGGAGAAAAGGTAAAAGATAGGTAGGAGTCATTTCTAGATGGACAGCTGTTTCCAGAAGAAAGTTATTTCTTGTAGAGCTTCAGACGGTATGGAGGGAGGAAAGGGGGAAATACTGTGTGCTCTGGGAACAGCACAGAGGAAGGGGTAGAGAATCCAAGGGAGACAGGAGAGAGGTGGAAAGGTACAGGCAGTAAATGTATTCTGCACACCCGGAAGTATTTTCCACAGCTTCAGGTGTTCACGGAGCAAAGTGAACAGCAGATTTGCAAGGGTGGGGGGAGTTTAGGGTATGGCGGCTGTAGAATGACAGTGGCTTTGGACATATTTCAGAGGCAAGAAAGAAAAGTGGCCTTCGTGCTCAACAGATGTCACAAAGACATATAATATTTCTTTAGTACGTGGAAGTGCATGGTTTTAAACCATTCTAGAGGCTTCAGAGTGTTACACATAATTCCACAAGGGTGCACTGAGGAAAGATGAACGATCCAAGCACTAGTCAAGGAAGATACTGAGGAGAGGAAGAGGCTGGCCAGATGGAAACGGGTGAGGTCGTTTCCCGTAATACAGCACCGTAACTGGAGGCTGCCTTGTGCACTTACAGCCATATCATCAGCTATGAGAGTCGACTCTGGCCGTGAGCTGAGAATAAAAGCTGCTGAGGCAATCCTTTGAGGTACACGCATTTAGTTTAACTAAAATAACACATATGATATAGCACAGGGCTACCGTGTACAGCTGTGCAGGCTGTGTCCTGCAGCTCCAGGGAGACTCATTCAAGAATTAAACCACCCAGCCTGGCTATGAGGCCCATCTGAGGAGGTGGGACAGACATAAGAAAGCAGCTCCCTCTGACGGACCTCGTCACCATTCAGAGAAATACAAGGTATGGAACGACACAGGCTTTCCAACAGGTTATGCTTAAACGTGAACCCCTGTTGCACCACTGTGTGACCCTGAGCCCCAGTCTGCTCGTCTGTTAGGTGAGGCTAACAATACTTGGTTTACAGGGCTCTTCTATGATTGATGATGATACACTTTCAGTACCCACACAGAATAGCTGCTCAGCAAATCACATCCATTACCATTAGTAGAGTCCTGGTGTCCCATCTGTGGCATCCAAAATACTCCTTAAGTATTTAGCTCTCATAAACACAAGACTAGATTCAACCGAACAAGGTAAAACAAAGCCCAAGACAATATAAAATCAAAACAAATGGTCCATAAGGTGTCTTTGTAGGATCAGCAGGAATTTTGGTGGAAGTTTTTCTTCGAATGTATTCTAATATTTCCACTTCTTTATACACCATTTCATAGCAAGAAAATGGAAATGGAAAATGCAGGGAGCTGTAAAATACCTTTCTTCCAGTCTGACTGTGACTTGCTGCAGGATCTGGACTGCCTGCTTATGGTACTCCAGCTGCGCTTGGATGAGCGCAGACAGCTGGCTCACCTGTTCGATCTGCAGATCAACAGGGGAATCACACCTTAGTTACCAGGTTACTGTCCTTAACCAGCTGCTAGTGCCCAGTCCACACGACACAGCTACCCCGGACACACGGACCAGTGCTCGGTGATGCCCATGACTGTGTGGTGAGCCAGGCTGACCGACAGATAGTTTTGCAAGTTACAAACTGATTGAGGATAAGAAAGCGTCCCTGTGTTTGGAAACTCGAGTGCTAAGAGAAGAAACTTTTGTCAGAATCCTCCTGAAGACGACCTAGCTCTCATCAAACAGTCTCAGGCTTCGCTACAGCCTTCTGATTAGGGTTCGGCTTATTTTACTGATTTCCTATAGGACAAAAGGTGCACTGACTAGAACATTCCTTGCTCTCCATAACTTCACGCCAAGTCAGTATTAGTGCTGTTAATAAAAATGTGGGTATTGATTTCTCACATGAAGCACTATGGGAGACAGCGTGGTATGATGGAAAACCTTTTGTTCTCTCTGACCCTCATCTGCAATGTAAAAGGGTTGAGTCAAGTGACATCTTGGGTTCATTCCAGCTCTAATATTCTAAGCATCTTTGGTTACTCTTCATGTTGAGTCTTGTGTTGTGAACCAGCTGAATAATGGCCTCTGAGTTAACAGAGGCAATGCTGCCCCATGGGTTTTGGGGGGGGGTAGGGTTCTGGGTGAAGGGAAGGAACACTGTGATTCGGGTCACCCTCATCCCCACGGTGTTCCTCTTCAGTAGTTAGGTGGACACGTTGTTTTACATAAACACACACTCTGACACTGTCGCTGGATAGTGTGAAAGTCTGGATATGTTCAACTTGCCTCCCCTGTCACCAGTCGGGGGTGTGATAAGTACATAAAGGCTCTGTAAATATCTTGGCAGAAGCTGGTCAGCAACTGATGGGGCCGGAGGTGGGGATGAGCAAGGACAGGAAAGCTGGTTAACAGGTTTTATGACATGAGCGGTCGGAATGGAAGTTCTAAAGCCGTGAACAGTAATTCAGCACTCTGGAAATGTGAAGGCAACTTTTAAACTATCTCATCTATGTCCCAAATGTAGTATCTATGCTACAATCGTCAATCTCAATTGAAATCATCTTTGGAAAGAAAATGTCGACTTTACTTCAAAATACAGACTATCTTAACCTATGTTGGACACTCACTTCTGAATACATTTTACTTGACTGATAATCTTATTTAATCTGAAGTCAGTCTGCCTTACATTTCACATTTCAACAGAGTATTTGCTTAAGCTACTGGACTTCTACAGATCATCAGAAACATTCTTTATCTCCCCACTATTTATAATACTTTAAGATCATTAGCAGACAAAAATCTAGTTAAATCAAACTACAGGAATATAGAAAAAGCTTCACCATTTCTCAGTCTACTTTATAATTTTAAATAATTTGAAAGAATAACCATCTACTGAAGTTCTCGCCACATAGTACAGTCATTAACATTTTTAATTACATAACCCTTTAACACATTAATCTCGTGCCTCAAAGCCAAAGCTAAATTAAAAACCACAGGAGAGTCACTCACATCCATCTCTAAGAGATTGAACATGCTTGACTCAGCAATTTCTTTAGACTCATCAAATTTCTCCAGAGCCTGACGTAGCTCTTCATCTGGAATCTTGCCTTGTCGTTTCTTTTTGTAATCAAAGTCCAGGCGTCGACCCTCCAACTTCTTTAAATGATGCTGAAAAAGTCAAGGGCGGGAATATGCTTTGAAAGGACGTACGGAAAAGGCCTATTTACAGCTCACTTCCCCATCATGCCTATTAGCTTCCAAAATAATACAGGCTAAGTTCTAAAACATCATGTCACCAGAAAAATAAAGAAACCTGCATCACTGGGGCAAACGCTTCCAAATGCTAAAACATTTATGTTGGGAAACATCTTTAAAAATAATTAATAGCAAGAAAGAAACTGTGGGAAATACCAATACCCTTTATTTTCTACCCCTGCTGGGTCAAAGCTAAAGTGGAATATATCCCTCTCCATCCCACGACAGAAGCCAGGGATGTGTGTACACACCCTACACATTTGGAAAGCACAGGTATATGGGGCTCACAAGTCCCCATCTTCAAGGGAAGTGGTATCTCATGGGAAGGCAGAGGAAAAATGCTTTCCTTGAAATGAGTGAGATAGCATGGTATTCTTCCTTTTCATATCATAGAACATTAGTGCTGGAAAGGATTTATCTCTGAGGTAATCCAGTCTGTTAGAATCACCTAAGATGCTTATTAAAAATACGGATTCTTGATCGCCTGAATTAGAATATCCAGGGCTGAGGCCCGGGAATCTCTGTCTCAGCACTTACCCTAGTTGACTGATGTATCTTTAGGAGAACCGTGGATTAATTTAAGTCTCCCGTCTAACAGATGATAACACGTAGTCATCATCTAGACCTAACTTGGAAAGGACCTAACACCATACACTGCGCATCAATCCCTCTTTGCATCACCCCAGATGCACACGTTCCTGGTGTGTGGCTGCCTAGCCTTGTCCGACGCCTCCACTGACCAAGTAGGAAAGGAGTTTCCTTCCGAAAGCTACAAAGTATTTTTGTCCTATGAGCAGCAGTGTTTCACTACTAATGGGTGGGAGAAAATGCTAGAGTTTCCTTGATCCTGGGTGTGCAAGGAGTAAAAGGGAAGGAAACGGAAACAGAGTTGGGAGTGGTGAAGAAATGAGAAGGAAGGAGGAAGGATATCCTCGACCTTCCCGCCCACCGTACACCCGGCCTCCAATCCATGCCCTGATCCAGACTAAATGTGTGTGTCTTTGGAAGGAATATTCTTTTAGAACATCTGAACTTGCAGTCAGCTGCAGGGTAGAGTCCTGGAGGCAGGGTTACATGTTAGATTTGGAGTGAGTCTGCCACATACTAACTGTGTGACCTTGAGCCGGTGGTAGGGCTGAAGGAGATTTAAGCTGGAATAAGGAGATCAGGGAGACTACACGTTATGGCGCTTCATTTTACAGTCAAGGAAATCAAATTTCAGACAAGTGCAACAAATATTTGTTAAAAGAATGAATGAGCAAACATTACACAGCTAGTTCTAGGTAAAGCCAGTTGAAGTTTATTATTTGGAATAGCTAAACTCTTCTACATGTTTTAGAAAGAGGATAGTTGGGTTCTCCCTCAATCCTAACAAACATTATGAGAATATGAAAACACATGTTTACAGAGTAATAGAATAATTATGTATTTAAGCTAACAGCTGGTACAGTTAGCATTTTAGAAGGTGAAATCGCCCCCAGAAAACCACAGAATAATAAAGAAAATTGTATATTATCAGGGAAAGGATATTACCCTCATGGAGAAAAAAGCTTGAAAAAACTTGAAAATTGAACGTGGAGAAGTCACATGTAATACTCAGGAGTGGCACAGTCATCATAATATTGGGGCTAAAAGTACTGCATTTCCGGTTTCTCTCGATTTATCGTGCTGGATTGTTTTGCAATTCACATGCTCCGTGCTGACAACATGCACGGTAAAGCTTTAAAAAATGTTTCCTAAAGGAGAAGGGCCCCTGCATCTGTACAATTCCAACTGCCCACTTCCCAAATAACTAGCCACAGATACCTGAATTTCCCTCAGATCTTTGTCATGAAGATTCTGAAGGGGGTCAATGAAGTTCTGCTTCACTTCCATGTCCAAAGAGTCCTTCACCTCCGAGAGTTCCCGCATGGCCTCCCCCACCTCACCAAGCGCTGGGCCTGCAAGGGGATAACGAAGCACTTGTACTCGTTCAAGAACAAAGGTGAAGGTGAAATGCGCTTGCAGCAACAGCACCCATCACAGACGAAAAACCTGGGATTACTGTCTGTCCTCTGAAGACAACCAAGACAACAGACAGCATATACTGCCCTCTGGAGATCAGTGTACTTTCCACCTGAGACAGTACATGAAAGTTCACTGAGTACAATAGACTCAATGCCCCCAATGGGGGGTAGAGGGACCCCTTATTATAAAGAACATAAAATTTTGCTTTTCCTTTAAAAAGCAATTTGGAAGCCCCCTACCCTCCTTTGTAAGTGCTTGCTTTCCCTTAGAGGAGACCTCTTTAATGCCAGCGCATTGAGCAAAAGCAAATACCAGGAACAGAGCACAGGGCTCAATCAGGAAGGACAGTCATTTGCTGCGACCTCACATAGTGGAGGGAAAACAGAAGGTGGTTACTATGGCAGCTGAGGGTCAAAGGAGGGAGGGGTGAAGGAATTCACCTGGGGCAGTCAAATGAGGTACCCTGCATAGAAGAGCAGGGAGCAAAGAGAAAGCTCATGGGGTGGGGTGCTGACTCATGCTGACTGTGACAGTTC
The DNA here is from genome assembly GCF_059928025.1 of Delphinapterus leucas. Lineage (NCBI taxonomy): Eukaryota > Metazoa > Chordata > Mammalia > Artiodactyla > Monodontidae > Delphinapterus > Delphinapterus leucas. The sequence continues at coordinate 58,344,932 of NC_143134.1, forward strand.
CCTCTGTCCCAACACTCTAGTTACCGCCAGACACGTGCAATGGTAAATGTCCAGGCATCTGGATGTGTCACCCAGCTACTGTAATGATGGGATCTCATTAGGAAAAAAGAAAATACATAAAATTCCTAAGACAAATGACACCAAAAATGATGAAACGACTCTGAAAACAAATTTGGGGCCCATGTGGACAAGATCTAAAATTGAGAATCAAAATATAACATGGGTTTGGATGATTTCCTACAGAGTTTTCTTAGTGGCACTAAAATCCCATGGACGAATGAAAAATGAAAATGTGAGGAAGCATACATTACCGAAGTTGCAATCATCCCCAAGCTCTCTTCCAAACTTGAGCATGGCCTCTGCCAGCAGTGCTTCTGCCTGAGGATAGCCTGGCCCTTTCTCCTGGCCACGGATTTTTGACATGGTGTTGATCATGCTGAGTTTAGCTCTGGAAGCTGGAGACAAAGAGATAAGAGACTTTCAAAGCAGGCAACGTGATGTAGGAGGGACAGCGCTGGGTGGGGAGTCAGGCCTTCACCGGTCTCTAAACCAGCTCAGCTACCGAAAATTGCCCCTCCACCAACGTCTTCATCTGCAATATGCGCAGCTTGGTCCACAGATAAACACACACCTGCTCTTTTAATTGCTAAACTCTCCCTTTCTCTCAAAATCTCAAGAGGAATTTAATAGAAAAGGCAAAGCTCTTCCAGGTGAAGATCCCTTCTTGCCCGTCTTCCTGTGCCTTTCCTTTTTTTATTTTATTTTTTTAACATCTTTACTGGAGTATAATTGCTTTACGATGGTGTGTTAGTTTTTGTTGTATAACAAAGTGAATCAGCTATATATATACATATATCCCCATATCCCCTCCCTCTTGCGTCTCCCTCCTGCCCTCCCTATCCCACCCCTCTAGGTGGTCACAAAGCACCGAGCTGATCTCCCTGTGCTATGCGGCTGCTTCCCACTAGCTATCTATTTGACATTTGGTAGTGTATATATGTCCAGGCCACTCTCTCACTTCGTCCCAGCTTACCCTTCCCCCTCCCCGTGTCCTCAAGTCCATTCTCTACTCCTGTGCCTTTTCTGATACTCTCTTCATTGCTGTGGCCCTTCAGTCCCTCTGTGGATCTGGGTGGCCCACAGAAAGCATTTCGAAAACTACGGGATTATGTGATCTTGAAGTTTTAGGATTCTACCTTGTATTTCAATTCTAGGAAACTATGGACTGAAGTAGGAAATTAACTGATAACTCCTGCAGTGTGGGCCTTATGCCGTGTTTCACTTACACCATGTATAAAATAGAGCTATTTTCAAAATCACCTCTCAACTAAGATTCTAACAGTAAACAGTCCCATGAAGAACAGAAATATTATGTTCATTAAAAAGACTTAATTACTTTTCTCGCACATAACTGCTTCTGAAAATTAGTTTTGTGCCACAAAGACAGCATTTCAATTTCTTTTTTGCTTTTACTTTTATAAAAGAAGATGCCTAGAAGGCAAATCCAGTTTTCATGGAAGAAACAGCTTTATTACCACACTGTTAAAGACAATGATTTACTTGATGCTAGGATACTACGGCTTCTCAGGTTCATTATCAGAGTTGGGAATGTACATTAACCTAGAATTATGCCCAGGATTCCATCTGTTTAGAAACCCCTGATAGAATCACAGCTAAAGCACACACTTCCAGCATTTAGTGGCTGCCATTTCATCTTGAACATTTCTTTTGAATAGGTTTTTATTTAAACTTTGGGCTTCAAAGGTCGAATCTGCAGACAAAGAGAATTATTATGAGAGGTCACCCTCCCAAGTTTGCCCAGGGATATTATAATGAACAAGACAGCTATGGCCTCTGCCTTTATGAAGTTTATAGTGAACTGAGGGTAGCGTCTATTTTAAAAGCAATTAGAGTGAAGTGTATATACCAAGTGTCATGTGGGGAGATTACAGCAAGTCACGAAAGTATACAGCATCACCCTAATCTGTAGGAGTGGGCATCGCAAAGAAGGTTTCGGGTGAGAAAAATCTTTAAGCTTAGAATCACATAATGAGTAGCAATTAGTCATGCTAACAGATGTAAAGCCTGGTGGTACCTGGAAAAAATGTAAAATTCACATTTTCTTTACTTTGCTTCTCATAGAAAAGTGTATCATACACGTTAAATTTAAAAAATTGAAAATGTCACATGATGACACATTTTTTGGGGGGAATGGTATAATTAGAGTATATGTTCAAAGACTTTTCTACAATAAGCCATATCTGAAATCCAGGAAAGACATAGTCCCTGCCAAGGTGCTCACAGTAGAGTGAGGTGTCAGATACGTAAACAGTGGCAACAAATGTGATAAATGCAATAACAGCTAATACACACAAGGTACCAGGGAAACACAAAGAAGGAGTAACATTAGCACAAATAAAACAAATAAGCAGACACCAGACAATAAGAGGTACCAAATGAACAGAAGGAAAGAAGATAAATGGAGATCAAAGAAACCGAGGAATGAAAACACACACGGTGGTTAATCCCTTCAAGTCCTGTTTTTACACTCTAAAGATTTATTTCTTTCATGAATTTGGTTACTGATTTGTGCTTAGATCTTGGTTCTGCTAAGAGCTGTCTTCCGGTAAGCAATTACCTGAAATAATTGTAACAGTTTAATATACTGTGGCTGATTTTCAAATTTATCATTTTCACTGTTGTTTGATTATGTTGTTCAATTCTTCCATTAATTACTTAGGAACATCTTGAATATGTTCTACATTTTCACGAGAAGGGGGAAGAAAACCATATTCTATTAGTTTATTTCTTCAAATCATCTAAAATACTTAGTGATTCATATATTTGAAGAGACCAGCTTTTAAATTTATTCACAGATATTAACTATTTTTAAGACTCTTGGATTAGTAAAATTTATGTGTTCTTGAAAAACATAATCAGATGTCTGAATTAACCATTTTTAAGTGTTAACATAATTATTTTTAAGTGATTTTAAAAAGCAGTACTTGAAGGAACTTCCCTGGTGGTCCAGGGGTTAAGACTCCACGCTCCCAATGCAGGGGGCCTGGGTTTGATCCCTGGCCAGGGAACTAGATCCTGCGTGCATGCTGCAACTAAGAGTGAGCATGCCGTAACTAAAAGACCCCACATGCCACAACTAAGACCCGGCACAGCCAAATAAATAAATAAATAAGTTTTTTTTTTTTTTAAAGCAGTACTTGAAGAAACAGAGAGGAAGCCTGGAAAAATACAAACTTAAGGCATTAGAATTCCTATAATATGATCTCGGGCTAGATAGCATCACCAAGTTAGATGTGCCCCTAGGGACCCTTCTCTTCTCTTCTAAAGGGACCTAACTCCTCTCCTTCACATTATCTTTATATTTGCCATAGCTTTAGCCTTTCTTTCAAATTGTTACAATCTCTCTAAGCCGCCATCTTTACTTTCCCACCTTTGCTATTCTAGTTCAACCTGCTTCCACTGGGTTTACTGCAGAAACAGCTTCCTAATAGCAATCTCTCCCCTGGCCCATGAGAGCAGGATACTAGTATGCTGCTCTGCGTATCTCCCAGACAGGATTAGCATAAAACTGTACACGCATTAGATATTTAACCTGGACTGCTGAAGGAAAGAATAAACGAATAAATAGACTATCTTAGAAACTAGTAGACGGTCATGGCAGTGGTTTTCATAAGCAGACTCTGTCCATATCCTATGGCTCACGTGACTGACAGCCTTTTGAATCATAACAGAGAATGGGAACTAGAAAACTTGTTTTTTTTATGAAGAATAAAAAGTGTAGCAATCTAATAGAGTTCTTTTGCAGAGAGAAGCTACCTGACCTATACTGAAAACAGGGCTTTAGGGCCAGTCCAGACTGTGAACTGTGAGACTTGCCAGCACACCTCCCCTACTGGTCCCCTAGAGCAGCGGTCCCCAACCTTTTTGGAACCAGGGACCGGTTTTGTGGAAGATAATTTTTCCACGGCTCGCCCACTGCTCACCTCCTGCTGGTTCCTAACAGGCTGAGGACCTGTACCGGTCCGTGGCCCAGGGGTTGGGGAGCCCTGCCCTAGAGAACTGGCAGTCAGGTTTGAACCCTCTGGGCAGAAGACTGGAAGATTCTTCTCTGGGGAATACAACCGACTCAAGAGAAGAGACCTACAGATATTCACAGCTGGAAGCACCCAATGCAACAACTTCAGGCTGATTACCCTAGAATGAAGCTATGATAGTAAATAAGCACCCTCCCTTGACTCAGCTTTACTGTCCTACACCTAAGAGGAAAAGGTTAGCCACTAACATCAGACTTCGAAGAAAGTTTCTAACATGAAAGAGGCAAAACAAACAAGGAAATTGTAAAAACCAAACAACTCAGGGAAAGAAAAATAACTATCGTTAACATTCTTAGGTGTCCGAGATACTTCATCAATGAAATAAAAAAGAAACAGAGAACTCTTAGAGATTAAAATATAATCTAACTTTAAATATGAATTTCAATAAAACATAAAATTTAAAAAAATCAATAGAAGCACAGATGATGAGGTTGAGGCAAATTCCCCCAAAAGTAGAACAAAAAACCAGAGATCAAAAAAATCAGAAAGAAAACATAAAATCAGGATCAGTCCAGGAGGTCTAGCAGCTGAATATCAGAAGCTCCAAAAAGAAAGAACACAGAAATAGAAGGGGAAGAAATTCTTTGTAAAAGTTCAAGAAATCTCTGAACTGACAAACGTGTTCCCAGGTTGAAAGGGTCGATCGAACGCCCAGGACAATGGATAAAAGGATCCTACCAAGGACTATTAACATGAAATTTCATAACACTGGAGACAAAAAGACAGTCCTAAAACCTTTCAGAGAGGAAAAAATAGGCTACACACACAGTATCAAGTATTAGAAGGTCACTGAACATGAGAAAACCATGAACGACATGAGAAATTTCTTCAGAAAACAATGAAGCAATGACTCCAACATTTTTGGAGGAAATAATCTATAATCCTAAATTCAAATGATCAATGAAGTATAAAAGTAACATATGACATTTTCAAATACACAAGGAAGATTTTAATTTGTCTTCCCAAGGTCAATGGAAGAGGCATTCTACCAAAACAAAGGTGTCAGCTGAGAAAAGGGACAGGTTAAGAGATCCAGAAAATGGGATCCAGTGTAAGAAAAGAGGTAAAAATGATGATAAAGGGAGATCCCAAGATGGTCCTTGTGCATCAGGCATTGAGCACCAACTGTAGCTGACACTATACATAACCAGGTGCATGCAGCTCAGGGAGCCATGAGCTAAAGGGAACTATAGGCTCCCCATGATCCCCACTGGAATCAGGTTATAGTCGTCCACTGCTGTACCTTGCTTTATAATGCACCCTTCATTGGCCTCCTCCCCTTTCCTAATCTCCTAACAGGATTTCCTGGAATCATCTTCTAAATCAACCACTTGTGCTTACACCCATGCACATGGTTTATTTCTGGGGGGACCCAAACTAAGACAGTAACCAATCTAGAATGCAGCATCAGATACATATCCGAAAGATGATTGACACCTGGCACGTTTCAATGTGTTGACAGGAAATTCATATCTGTGGCAGAGGGTTAGGGAAAGAATCAGTGAAAGGTACACAAAAAGTTAAGAAACTGAAAATTAAAACAATTATTAACTCCAGGAAAAACAAAAAGGTTGTATAAGAAAAGAAATATAACCATATTATTCTGTATGTCTCAGATCTGTACAAGTTTGACAAGGGTGTAAAATGTAAATACTGAATATGATCCAACATAAATTATGCTATAAACATACTGGAAAAATGAGAGAGGGAAAAGATGTGTTGCTTCTGGGAAACGGAAATGGGGGAAGTAACTCCAGGGGGACTGCTGTTTTTTGTAAAAAGCTTTGAAAAATATATATATTCTTAATAATATGAGCATATATTACTTCCATTAGGAAGTACTAAATTTAACGTATTTCCCACTTCTTTTTCCATCAGTAGACCTAATTTAGTGGCTGAACTGCATAAACTACTCACCACATCTTCACAATCTGGGCACTGCTCTAACCTCAAGGGTCTTTCCACCAAAAAGTTCTGCTGAAAAATATGTTCAGTGGTATAAAGAGAATTGGCTAGGAAGAGAAAAGTTAATAAGGATTAACAGGTGAAATGCCATCAAGGAAAAAAACCATCAGAGGCAAGGTCTCGATGAGTCCACATCTAGGTGATTTCTGGAAGGAAATGTATCTGGTGAACTGAAACAGCAGGAAGTAAAATTAGGATGAACAAGGAAGCTAATTTATTCCCCCAAAGGGCTTCCATTGTTTTGTCTTCTGTTAAAAAGGGGAGGGGGAGCAGTTTCTTTTCTGTCCTCAAAAATTTATACTATCTATTCAGGGAGAGAAACAGGGGCAGTCAAAGCTCAATCCGTATCAGCTCTGGACTCTAAAGCATAATCTGTACCATCCCTTGAAGAGCTTTCTAATTCTGGGCACAGCCAAAGGGAAGTCAAAGCTCTGCGGAGAGTAAAACAGAAGCTCTCCTCGCACTGCCAAATGGTGTTATTTTCCTCTGACCTAAAAGTGGTGTCCCTGTGAGTCACTGCTCAGTCTCTCCTAAGCAACTAGCATGGTAACTAACTGGGAATGTTGAAAACCCAGTATTTCTGCTAAATCTTAGTGTTAAAAAAATATATATATACATTTCTTAATCCAAATGATCAAACAAGAAAACAGACCATTAGGTCTTGTCTGTCATGGAAAACAGCATGGAGCATTACAATAAACATTAGCTTTGGTTCATATAAATACAGGTAAAAATCCAGGCTCCAAATCTTGCTAGCTGTGTATCCCTGAAAAGTCATTTAATTCTGAAAGTTATTATCAGGATTCAGTGATAAACAGCCAAAAGAGCAACTAGCACAGACACACACCATAGGCACAGGAGACAGGGGAAAGCACTCCTTTCTACCCTCCATGTTCTCTTTCTAGAAATGTGTGTGAAGTGTTCCACTGTCAACTTGGTTGTGTGGGAAACTACATTTCCCAGAACCCCTCCCCTGCATGTTTCCAAGCAAGAATTGGTCCAAAGTGAGGCTGTGCACATTTGGGAGGCGAAGGCGAAGCAGCAGCCATACACTCTGAAGGCTGAGGTGAACACAGGTCCCAGTTTGTCCTCGATGTCATACTCTGTGCCCAGCTCTTCTTGAATGCTGATTCTGCTGACCAAGATCGCCCCCAGGCCCACCACAGAGCTTTTGCTGCAAACTCACAGAGGTGGTAACCTTGAAGAGACAACAGTCTTCTGCAGCCTTCCATGTCAGCTGCCCTGTGCAGTGCTGCTCCAGCAGCTGGGCCTGCCTGCCTTCCAGATTACTGTAAGTTTGTTTACCTGGGCCAGGGCTGGTCAGTGAACTTTCTCTGATCCTTAACTCTACTTTTTTGGCCTTTATTTACCCAGATCTTCCTACAACTTACAAGCTCTAGTTCCTTTAATAAATCTCTTAGTCCATAGTATCCACCATGTCTTTGCTTCCCTTATTGAACTCTGACTGACACAGTGGCTGATGGTCCAATATCTAAACTGATAAAAATGTATGATTGGAGAGGGGGAAGATGGCGGAAGAGTAAGACACGGAGATCACCTTCCTCCCCACAGATACATCAGAAATACATCTACACGTGGAACAACTCCTACAGAACACCTACTGAAGGCTGGCAGAAGACCTCAGACCTCCCAAAAGGCAAGAAACTCCCCACGTACCTGGGTAGGGCAAAAGAAAAAAGAATAAACAGACAAATAATAGGGACGGGACCTGCACCAGTGGGAGGGAGCTGTGAAGGAGGAAAGGTTTCCACACACTAGGAAGCCCCTTCGCGGGCAGAGACTGCGAGCAGCGGAGTGGGGAGCTTCGAAGCCACGGAGAAGAGCGCAGCCACAGGGGTGCGGAGGGCAAAGCGGAGAGGTTCCCACACAGAGGATTGGTGCCGACCAGCACTCACCAGCCCGAGAGGCTTGTCTGCTCATCTGCCGGGGCGGCGGGGGCTGGGAGACGAGGCTCGGGCTTCGGTACGAGCGCAGGGAGAGGACTGGCAGCGTGAACACAGCCTGAAGGGGTTAGTGCACCACAGCTAGCCGGAAGGGAGTCTGGGAAAAAGTGTGGATGGGTGGGAGAGTCAAGAGACTTTTTCTTCCCTCTATGTTTCCTGGTGCGCGAGGAGAGGGGATTAAAAGCGCTGCTTAAAGGAACTCCTCCAGAGACGGGCGTGAGCAGCGGCTAACAGCGCGGACTCCAGAGATGGACATGAGACGCTAAGGGTGCTACTGCCGCCACCAAGAAGCCTGTGTGAGAGCACAGGTCACTATCCACACCTCCCGTCCGAGAAGCTGTGCAGCCCGGCACTGCCAGGGTCCCGTGATCCAGGGACAACTTCCCCGGGAGAACACACGGCGCGCCTCAGGCTGGTGCAACGTCATGCCGGCCTCCGCCGCCGCAGGCTCGCCCCGCACTCCGTACCCCTCCCTCCCCACCAGCCTGAGTGAGCCTGAGCTCCCGAATCAGCGGCTCCTTTAACCCCGTCCTGTCTGAACGAAGAACAGACGCCCTCCGGCGACCTATACGCAGAGGCAGGGCCAAATCCAAAGCTGAGCCCCTGGGAGCTGTGAGAACAAAGAAGAGAAAGGGAAATCTCTCCCAGCAGCCTCAGGAGCAGCGGATTAAATCTCCACAATCAACTTGATATACTCTGCATCTGTGGAATACATGAATTGACAACGAATCATCCCAAATTGAGGAGGTGGACTTTGAGAGCAAGATTTATTATTTTTTCACCTTTTCCTCTTTTTGTGTGTATGTGTATGCTTCTGTGTGAGATTTTGTCTGTATAGCTTTGCTTTCACCATTTGTCCTAGGGTTCTTATCCATCCGTTTTCTTGTTTGTTTTTCTATTAAAATTTTTTTCTTAATAATAATTTTTTTATTTTAATAACTTTATTTTATTTTACCTTACTTTATTTTATTCTTTTATCTTCTTTCTTTCTTTTCTTTCTTTCCTTCTTTCTTTCTTTATTTCTTTTCCGCCCTCCCTCCCTCCCTCCCTCCCTCCCTCCCTTCCTTCCTACTATTTCTCACTTTTATTCCAAGCCATGTGGCTGAAAGGCTCTTGGTGCTGCAGCCAGGAGTCAGTGCTGTGCCTCTGAGGTGGGAGAGCCATCTTCAGGACACTGGTCCACAAGAGACCTCCCAGCTCCATGGAATATCAAACAGCAAAAATCTCCCAGAGATCTCCATCTCAACACCAGCACCCAGCTTCACTCAACGACCAGCAAGCTACAGTGCTGGACACCCTATGCCAAACAATTAGCAAGACAGGAACACAACTCCACCCATTAGGAGAGAGGCTGCCTAAAATCATAAGTCCACAGACACCCCAAAACACACCACCAGATGTGGACCTGCCCACCAGAAAGACAAGATCCAGCCTCATCCACCAGAACACAGGCACTAGTTCCCTCCACCAGGAAGCCTACACAACCCACTGAACCAACCTTAGCCACTGGGGACAGACACCAAAAACAACAGGAACTACGAACCTGCAGCCTGCAAAAAGGAGACCCCAAACACAGTAAGATAAGCAAAATGAGAAGACAGAGAAACACACAGCAGATGAAGCAGCAAGATAAAAACCCACCAGACCTAACAAATGAAGAGGAAACAGGCAGTCTACCTGAAAAAGAATTCAGAATAATGATAGTAAAGATGATCCAAAATCTTGGAAATAGAAGAGAGAAAATGCAAGAAACATTTAACAAGGACCTAGAAGAACTAAAGATGAAACAGCAATGGGGAACAACACAATAAGTGAAATTAAAAATACTCTAGGTGGGATCAATAGCAGAATAACTGAGGCAGAAGAATGGATAAGTGACCTGGAAGATAAAATAGTGGAAATAACTACTGCAGAGCAGAATAAAGAAAAAAGAATGAAAAGAACTGAGGACAGTCTCAGAGACCTCTGGGACAACATTAAACGCACCAACATTCGAATTATAGGGGTTCCAGAAGAAGAAGAGAAAAAGAAAGGGACTGAGAAAATATTTGAAGAGATTATAGTGGAAAACTTCCCTAATATGGGAAAGGAAATAGTTAATCAAGTCCAGGAAGCACAGAGAGTCCCATACAGGATAAATCCAAGGAGAAACACACCAAGAAACATATTAATCAAACTGTCAAAAATTAAATACAAAGAAAACATATTAAAAGCAGCAAGGGAAAAACAACAAATAACACACAAGTGAATCCCCATAAGGTTAACAGCTGATCTTTCAGCAGAAACTCTGCAAGCCAGAAGGGACTGGCAGGACATATTTAAAGTGATGAAGGAGAAAAAGCTACAACCAAGGTTACTCTACCCAGTAAGGATCTCATTCAGATTTGATGGAGAAATTAAAACCTTTACAGACAAGCAAAAGCTGAGAGAGTTCAGCACCACCAAACCAGTTTACAACAAATGCTAAAGGATCTTCTCTAGGCAAGAAACACAAGAGAAGGAAAAGACGTATAATAACAAACCCCAAAAAATTAAGAATATGGAAATAGGAATATACATATTGATAATTACCTTAAATGTAAATGGATTAAATGCTCCCACCAAAAGACACAGACTGGCTGAATGGATACAAAAACAAGGCCCTTATATATGCTGTCTACAAGACACCCACTTCAGACCTAGAGACACATACAGACTGAAAGTGAGGGGATGGAAAAAGATATTCCATGCAAATGGAAACCAAAAGAAAGCTGGAGTAGCAATTCTTATATCAGACAAAATGGACTTTAAAATAAAGACTATTAGAAGAGACAAAGAAGGACACTACATAATGATCAAGGGATCGATCCAAGAAGAAGATATAACAATTGTAAATATTTATGCACCTAACATAGGAGCACCTCAACACATAAGGCAAAAACTAACAGCCATAAAAGGGGAAATTGACAGTAACACAATCATAGAAGGGGACTTCAACACCCCACTTTCACCCATGGACAGATCATCCAAAATGAAAATAAGTAAGGAAACACAAGCTTTAAATGATACATTAAACAAGATGGACTTAATTGATATTTATAGGACATTCCATCCAAAAACAACAGAATACACATTTTTCTCAAGTGCTCATGGAACATTCTCCAGGATAGATCATATCTTGGGTTACAAATCAAGCCTTGGTAAATTTAAGAAAATTGAAATTGTATCAAGTATCTTTTCCGACCACAATGCTATGAGACTAGATATCAATTACAGGAAAAGATCTGTAAAAAATACAAACACATGGAAGCTAAACAATACACTACTTAATAACGAAGTGATCACTGAAGAAACCAAAGAGGAAATCAAAAAATAACTAGAAACAAATGACAATGGAGACACGGCGACCCAAAACCTACAGGATGCAGCAAAAGCAGGTCTAAGAGGGAAGTTTACAGCAATACAATCCTACCTTAAGAAACAGGAAACATCTCGAATAAACAACCTAACCTCGCACCTAAAGCAATTAGAGAAAGAAGAACAAAAAAACTCCAAAGTTAGCAGAAGGAAAGAAATCATAAAGATCAGATAAGAAATAAATGAAAAGAAATGAAGGAAACAATAGCAAAGATCAATAAAACTAAAAGCTGGTTCTTTGAGAAGATAAACAAAATTGATAAACCATTAGCCAGATTCATCAAGAAAAAAAGGGAGAAGACTCAAATCAATAGAATTAGAAATGAAAAAGGAGAAGTAACAACTGACACTGCAGAAATAAAAAAGATCATGAGATTACTACAAGCAATTCTATGCCAATAAAATGGAAAACCTGGAAGAAATGGACAAATTCTTAGAAATGCACAACCTGCCAAGACTGAATCAGGAAGAAATAGAAAATATGAACAGACCAATCACAAGCACTGAAATTGAAACTGTGATTAAAAATCTTCCAACAAACAAAAGCCCAGGACCAGATGGCTTCACGGGCAAATTCTATCAAATTCAGAGAAGAGCTAACACCTATCCTTCTCAAGCTCTTCCAAAATATAGCAGAGAGAGGAACACTCCCAAACTCATTCTATGAGGCCACCATCACTCTGATACCAAAACCAGAAAAGGATGTCACAAAGAAAACTACAGGCCAATATCACTGATGAACATAGATGCAAAAATCCTCAACAAAATACTAGCAAACAGAATCCAACGGCACATTAAAAGGATCCTACATCATGATCAAGTGGGGTTTATTCCAGGAATGCAAGGATTCTTCAATATACACAAATCAATCAATGTGATACACCATATTAACAAATTGAAGGAGAAAAACCATATGGTCATCTCAACAGATGCAGAGAAAGCTTTTGACAAAATTCAACACCCATTTATGATAAAAACCCTGCAGAAAGTAGGCATAGAGGGAACTTTCCTCAACATAATAAAGGCCATATATGACAAACCCACAGCAAACATCGTCCTCAATGATGAAAAACTGAAAACATTTCCACTAAGATCAGGAACAAGACAAGGTTGCCCACTCTCACCACTCTTATTCAACACAGTTTTGGAAGTTTAAGCCACAGCAATCAGAGAAGAAAAGGAAATAAAAGGAATCCAAATCGGAAAAGAAGAAGTAAAGCTGTCACTGTTTGCAGATGACATGATACTATACATAGAGAATCCTAAAGATGCTACCAGAAAACTACTAGAGCTAATCAATGAATTTGGTAAAGTTGCAGGATACAAAATTAATGCACAGAAATCTCTGGCATTCCTATACACTAATGATGAAAAATCTGAAAGTGAAATCAAGAAAACACTCCCATTTACCATTGCAATAAAAAGAATAAATATCTAGGAATAAACCTACCTAAGGAGACAAAAGACCTGTATGCAGAAAATTATAAGACTGATGAAAGAAATTAAAGATGATACAAATAGATGGAGAGATATACCATGTTCTTGGATTGGAAGAATCAACATTGTGAAAATTACTCCACTACCCAAAGCAATCTACAGATTCAATGCAATCCCTATCAAACTACCACTGGCATTTTTCACAGAACTAGAATAAAAAATTTCACAATTTGTATGGAAACACAAAAGACCTCAAATAGCCAAAGCAACCTTGAGAACGTAAAACGGAGCTGGAGGAATCAGACTCCCTGACTTCAGACTATACTACAAAGCTACAGTAATCAAGACAGTATGGCACTGGCACAGAAACAGAAATATAGATCAATGGAACAAGATAGAAAGCCCAGAGATAAACCCACGCACATATGGTCACCTTATCTTTGATAAAGGAGGCAGGAATGTACAGTGGAGAAAGGACAGCCTCTTCAGTAAGTGGTGCTGGGAAAACCGGACAGGTACATGTAGAAGTATGAGATTAGATCTAATGAAACTTCAAAGCTTTTGCACAGCAAAGGAAACCATAACGAAGACCAAAAGACAACCCTCAGAATAGGAGAAAAGATTTGCAAATGAAGCAACTGACAGAGGATTAATCTCCAAAATGTACAAGCAGCTCAATAACAAAAAAACAAACAACCCAATCCAAAAATGGGCAGAAGACCTAAATAGACATTTCTCCAAAGAAGATACACAGACTGCCAACAATTACGTGAAAGAATGCTCAACATCATTAATCATTAGAGAAATGCAAATCAAAACTACAATGAGATATCATCTCACACCAGTCAGAATGGCCATCATCAAAAAATCTAGAAACAATAAATGCTGGAGAGGGTGTGGAGAAAAGGGAACACTCTTGCACTGCTGGTGGGAATGTGAATTGGTTCAGCCACTATGGAGAACAGTATGGAGGTTCCTTAAAAAACTACAAATAGAACTACCATATGACCCAGCAATCCCACTACTGGGCATATACCCTGAGAAAACCATAATTCAAAAAGAGTCATGTACCAAAATGTTCACTGCAACTCTATTTACAATAGCCAGGAGATGGAAACAACCTAAGTGTCCATCATCGGATGAATGGATAAAGAAGATGTGGCACATATATACAATGGAATATTACTCAGCCATAAAAGAAATGAAATTGAGCTATTTGTAATGAGGTGGATAGACCTAGAGTCTGTCATACAGAGTGAAGTATGTCAGAAAGAAAAAGACAAATACTGTATGCTAACACATATATATGGAATTTAAGAAAAAAAATGTCATGAAGAACCTAGGGGTAAGACAGGAATAAAGACACAGACCTACTAGAGAACGGACTTGAGGATATGGGGAGGGGGAAGGGTAAGCTGTGACAAAGTGAGCAAGTGGCATGGACATATATACACTACCAAACGTAAAATAGATAGCTAGTGGGAAGCAGCCGCAGAGCACAGGGAGATCAGCTCAGTGCTTTCTGACCACCTACAGGGGTGGGATAGGGAGGGTGGGAGGGAGGGAGATGCAAGAGGGAAAAGATATGGGAACATATGTATACGTATAACTGATTCACTTTGTTATAAAGCAGAAACTAATACACCATTGTAAAGCAATTATACTCCAATACAGATGTAAAAAGAAAATTATGATTTACCTTGATAGAGCCCTGAAAGTAAGTCAATAAAAATGATTGTAAATATTTCAATTCTGCAACTCTGTTTTCAGGATGGACATAAATTTCTGCAGCTCTGTAGGTAGGAGTTAGCTGCTAACTGTGGAAAGAAAACCAGAAAGGACAGCCAGTTTAACAAGGTGGGATTAAGACACAGACTTTGGAGTCAGACTGTCTGAGACCAAATCCTGGCTATATTTCTTGCTGGATGATTCTGGGCCTCAGTTTCCTCATTTGTAAAATGGTACCTCCCCCTCATTGTAAGGTTAGGATGATGCAAGGATTAGATGATATAATGTATGTCACAATGTTGGTACATGATAAACATTCAATAAATGTTGGCTATTTCTATGAGTATCAGACATGCCAGCAAGTTCCCTGTGTGATTTTGTATGAGTTACTGTACCTCTCTGAGTCTCAGGTTCTTCACTGATAAAAAGTTGAAAAAAAAGGAAACAGCTGGATAATTCCTAAAACTCTTCCAAGTTCCCCTACTTAAGGTGGTTCTTCTTAGATAGAAGACTTCTCCAGGAAAGCATGCCTTGGCCTTCAGCCGTAGAAAACTTCAGCAGTTTCCTGAAGTTGCTAGAACTGTCCCTCTTCTTGGAATGACCCCATTCTCTGTCTACCTGCCCAACACAACACCAGGCACATCTTTTCTACAGTTCTTCCCAATTACCCTTTACCTCTACTGCCTCCAAGTATACGTGACCCTTCCCTCATTTTATGTCTCCGCCATGCCCTGTACATACACTGATCATATCTCACATGATACTTTCTCTCTTTTCTGCATGTCTGTTCCCTGATACAAGTTAGGAAACTACATCTTACTGAATTCTAGCAAAGGGCCAAGCATACAGCAGGTGCTTACTTATTAACTGTGGGCTGAATGATTTCATTTAAAAGTTCTGGTTTTTTATACAATTTTCTGTATATATCATTTTTTCTAATCCTTAGAAAAGACTTCCCTGTTCAAAAGCACAACAATCTCTTATTGTGCTCTAGAACGGAGCAAGAGGCTGCTGATAAGATCTAATTACACACTAACTCTGCGATCTGATAGGATGATTTGGGAGAGCAGGTTATGCTGATGGCAATCTGGCTGGTGTTTCCCTTACATACACGAGATTTTAAGATTTCCGAGGATGCTGGGCCTTTTCGTTTCTCCTGACTCCACTTCTTTAAAGTGCAGAAGGGTGAGACCCCATTTTCCATTCACTCATTATTAATGCTGGCTCTTTGGAAGCACGACATCTCTCAATTATGCCATGAAAAAGTGCTTTATGGGAAAATGATAAGAAGCTGATCACACAATCTCCTGGAATCAGGATAGAGGCTCTCATTTCTCCTAACAAAAGAGGGCTCCTATGCTAAATTATAAGCCCTAAGGGGATAAAAAAAGATCAATAAAAATCAATACATAGGTGACACTGGAAACAATTATGTATCCCCCAATACAGAAAAATTATGAATTTGCACTCCCTGAGTGAAGTGGTGTTTACCAAAAAATCAGCTTTCTAAAGATGTTTTTAGAAATGAATTAAATGATTAAATGAATAAAACATTCATTGCCTGAGGGGAACTATGCCAGAGAGACTCTGAGACAAGCAAGGCCCAGTCTCTGTCCTCAATGAGCTTATTGTCTAGTTGGAGAGTCAGAGAGCGCCTCCACTCACCGTGATCTGAGGCAGACTCGGGCCATACTGTGAATAAAGTTATAATATATTCACACCACAGAATTGAGCAATGAATTCTGCTAGGAGAGTAAGGCCAGGAAGGGTCATGAAACAGGTGACACTTGAGCTGGGTTTCTAGAAGAGTGAGCTGTAAAGGCAGAGGAGTAGGAAGGGCCATTCCAGGCATCTGGCGACTATGAGCAAAGGCACATAACAATGCCTGGTGCATTTGGAAACTTCAAAGTGTCTGTGGCTTAGGTGCAAGGCCAAACAGAACAATGTGAAGAGAGGCCACAGAGTTGGTACCAGGCTGTGAAGGGCCCTGAATTGCATGCTAAGGAGCTTAGAGTCTCCCATCAAAGGTTTCTGACAGAGAGTTACTTAACAACTAGACCTTCAAAAGGGCTTTAATTCAAATTATATCAGGTTTAGATTTTGGAAAAAAGGTTCCTATCATCAATTTAGGGAAACTGAGAAGTGGGTCTTCCTAAAATGGGAAGCCACTGGAGACAGAGAAACCAGTTATGAAAACACTGTAATAGATGAGTCCTGAGGAAATAGGAGAAGAGAGAAATTTTAGAGTCCTGTGGTGGGTAGCATTAATCAGGTGACTGATTAAATGTGAGGAGAAAGGAGAGGGGCATCTAGGATGGTGTTAGGGCAGTGGCTGGCTGCCCATTCATCACCTGGGGAGGTTTTAAAACTAATGATTCCTTCAAAGGTGGTACTGGGTCAACAAGATTCTAGAAGAAAAAACATCGGCTCAACTCTACCTCACACTATACCTAAAATTGATTCTAAGTGGACTGCAGATCTAACTATGGAAGGAAACACAGTACAACTTTAAAAAAATAATATCAGAGAACACACTCATGATCTGTAGAATACGCAAATATTTCTTAAAATAGGGCACACAAACACTTATTCATAAAAAAAGCATTTCTAAATGGGACTGTGTTAAAATTAAGAACTTCTATCTTTCAAAAGAAATCATTAGAAAGAATTAAAAGGCAACCAAAAACATGGGGCTTCCCTGGTGGCACAGTGGTTAAGAATCTGCCTGCCAATGCAGGGGACACGGGTTCGAGCCCTGGCCCGGGAGATCCCACATGCCACGGAGCAACTAAGTCTGTGCACCACAACTACTGAGCCTGCACGCTACAGCCTACAAGCCACAGCTACTGAGCCTGCATGCCACAACTACTGAAGCCCATGCACCTAGAGGCCATGCTCTGCAACAAAAGAAACCACAACAATGAGAAGGCCATGCACCTCAGTGAAGGGTAGCCCCTGCCACAACTAGAGAAAGCCCGCACACAGCAACGAAGACCCAACACAGCCAAAAATAAAACAAACAAATAAAAAAAAAAAGGCAACCAAAAAAATGTTAAGATACTCACAATACACATATCCAAAATAGGACTTGTATCCAAAATATTAAAAAGAAAAAACTCCTATAAACCATTAAGAAAAAGATGACCCAATTTTTTAAATGTGCAAGGGGCTTGAACAGACAGTTCACCAAATAAGATATTCAAATATCTAATCTGAAAGGGGCTCAATTTCATCATTTTGCCAATGCAAATGAAACCACATTGAAACATACCCACAGGAATGGTTAAAGTGGAAAAAAAAGAAAAGAAAAAAAACTCAGAAAATATCAAGTGTTCAGAGGGTGTAGAACAACCTGAACTCTCAAATTCTGCTGGTGGGGACCATTGGGGAAGATGGTGGAAGAGTAAAACGCGGAGATCACCTTCCTCCCCACAGATACACCAGAAATACATCTACACGTCCAATTCTGCTGGTGGGAGCAAGAACTGGTAGAACATTTTGGAAAACAACTTAGCAGTATCTATCTACAAAAGCTGAAAAGACTTACACCCTGTGCCCCAGCAATTCCACTTGTAGGCATATATCCATCAGAAATGTGCATAAGACTCATATACAAAAATGGGCTGTTCAAAATAGCCAGAAAATAGAAACACCCAAATGTGTATCAGTGAGAAAACAGACAAATAAATTGTGCTCTATTCTCACAATGGAACACTAGACAACAATGAGAATGAAAGGACTATACCTACACACAGCAAAAGAAATATAAAGTTGAGCAAAAGGAGGCAGATCTAAAGAGTACATGCTCTATGATTTCATTTAAGCAAAGGTCTAAATTAGACAGAACTATATGGCCTTAGAAGTCAGGACAGCTTGCATCTGGAAGGGCAGCAATGGGCAGTTTCTTAAACTAGGTACCTTTACATGACAGTATCAGTTTGTAATAATTCATTGAGCTCTACATTTATGATTTGAGCACTATACTTTTTGTATATTATAGATCAATAAAAAGCTCAGGAAAAAAAAAAACAAAACCTGATGCCTGTGTCCCACTTCCAGATTTCCGAGTAACCAGTCTGCCTTGTGGTCTGGCCAGCTACAGTCTTTAAAGTCCCTTAGGTGATTCTAATATACACCATGTTTGAGAACATTGCATTCCGATCTCTAGACTGAATACCTGGGTAGGTGATGATAAAAATCTGAGATGAAGAACACAGGAGGAAGG
This sequence comes from Delphinapterus leucas, assembly GCF_059928025.1. Lineage (NCBI taxonomy): Eukaryota > Metazoa > Chordata > Mammalia > Artiodactyla > Monodontidae > Delphinapterus > Delphinapterus leucas. Next base: position 58,363,762 of record NC_143134.1, read on the forward strand.
GACTTTGGGGAGGAAATATAGAGGTGTTTCAAATTCAGCAAATACAAAGTCTAACAGAATATCCACAAGGTTGGACTAAACAAATAACTAAATATGTGGGTCTTGAGCCCAAAAGAGGGTAGATTATCTGATAACACCTGGAATCGTTTTTTTTTTCTTTCCCAGTTTTACTGAGATATAATTGGCCTATAACACTGAATAGTTTAAGGTGGACAACATAATGATTTGATATATGCATATATCATGAAATGATCACTATGGGAAGTTTAGTTAACATGCATCCTCACACAGTTACAATTTTTTTTTCTTCTGATAAGAACTTTAAAGATCTACTCTCTTACCAACTTTCAATATGGTATTGAAATATAGAAGTTAAACAATATGGTACTGTTAACTATAGTCATCAAGCTATACATTACATCCTCAGAACTTATAGCTGGAAGTTTGTACCTTTTGACCACTTTCACCCATTTCATGCACTCCTCCTACCCCCCAGCTCTGACAACCACCCATGTGAGCTCTCTTTCTATGAGTTTGTTTTTTTTACATTCCACGTAAGTGAGATCATACAATTCTTTGGTGTGCATACATACATTTATAAAATGGAATATTATTCAGCCATAATAAAGAAGGAAACACCTGGAATCTTGAAGTCTAGGCCATTAGATAAAAGGAAGAAGGGGAAGAAAATGCCCCCCAAATCAAGATAAAAAAAATTCCACAAGTTTTCTTTTTCTTCTGGCTTTATATTTGGTAGGTGGGAATTAGCTGTAATTAGTGTTACCATCAGCCAGGAGCTTTACATAAACCTGTTGTTGTTTGTTTTTTTTTTTGCGGTACGCAGGCCTCTCACTGTTGTGTCCTCTCCCGTTGCAGAGCACAGGCTCCAGATGCACAGGCTCAGCGGCCATGGCTCACGGGCCCAGCCGCTCCGCGGCATGTGGGATCTTCCCAGACCGGGGCACGAACCCGTGTCCCCTGCATCGGCAGGCGGACTCTCAACCACTGCGCCACCAGGGAAGCCCATAAATAAACAGTTTTTAAAAAAAATTTTATTGAAGTATAGTTGATTTACAATGTTGTACTTGTAAATTTCTGTACAGTAAAGTGATTCCATTATATATATATATATATATATTTATGTATTCAGCTCTCTCTCTATATATATATTCTTTTTCATATTCTTTTCCATTATGGTTTATCACAGAATATTGAATATATCAGTAGTTCCCTGTGGTATACAGTAGGACCTTGTTGTTTATCCATTCTATATATAATAGTTTGCCTCTGTTAATCCCAAACTCCCATTCCTTCCCTCCTCCACCACTCCCTCTTGGTAACCACAGTCTATTCTGTATATCTGTGAGTCTGTTTTCATTTTGTAGATATGCTGATTTGTATCATATTTTAGATTCCACATTTAAGTGATATCATATGGTATTTGTCTTTCTCTTTCTGACTTCACTTAGTATGATAATCTCTAGGTCCATCCATGTTGCTACAAATGGCATTATTTCATTCTTTTTGATGGCTGAGTAGTGTTCCACTGTATATAAACATATACCACACCTTCTTTATCCACTCATCTGTTGATGGACATTTAGGTTGTTTCCATATCTTGGCTATTGTAAATAGTGCTGTTATGAACACAGGGGGTGCATGTATCTTTTTGAATTATAGTTTCATCTGGGTATATGCCTAGGAGTGGGATTGTTGGATCATATGGCAACCCTATTTTTAGTTTTTTGAGGAACCTCCATACTGTTTGCCATAGTGGCTGCACCAATTTACATTTCCACCAACAGTGTAAGAGGATTCCCTTTTCTCGACACCCTCTCCAGCATTTGTTATTTGTAGACTTTTTAATGATGGCCATTCTGACTGGTGTGAGGTGACACCTCATTGTCATTTTGATTTGTATTTCTCTAATAAGTAGAGATGTTGAGCATCTTTTCATGTGATCCCTATCAAATTACCTATGACAGTTCCTATAGAACTAGAACAAATAATCCTAAAATTTATATGGAACCATAGAAGACCCAGAATTGCCAAAGGAATCCTGAGGAAAAATAACAAAGCAGTAGGCATAACCCTCCCAGACTTCAGACAATACTACAAAGCTACAGTAATCAAAATAGTGTGGTGCTGGCACAAAAACAGACATTAATGGAACAGAACAAAGGGCCCAGAAAAAAAAACACACACACCTATGATTAATTAATCTTCAACATAGGCGGCAAGAACATGAAATGGGAAAAAGTCTCTTCAGCAAGTGATGCTGGGAAAGTTGGACAGCCGCATGTAAATCAATGAAGTTAAAACACACCCTCACACCATACACAAAAATAAACTCAAAATGGTTTAAAGAATTAAACATAAAGATATGACACCATAAAACTCCTGGAAGAAATCATAGGCAAAACATTCTCTGACATAAATCATACAAATGTTTTCTTAGGTCAGTCTCCCAAGGCAATAGAAATAAAAACAAAAATAAACAAATGGGACCTAATCAAACTCACAAGCTTTTGCACAGCAAAGGAAACCCATAAACACAATGAAAAGATAACCTATGGGAGAAAATATCTGCAAACGAAGCTACTGACAAGGGCTTAATTTCCAAAATATACAAACAGTTCATACAACTCATCAACAAAAAAAACAAACAACCCAATTAGAAAATGGGCAGAAGACCTAAATAGACATTTCTCCAAAGATGACACACAGAAGGAGAGTTTTTTTTTTTTTAGGAGAGTTTATTAATGGCTTTTTAGCCACACATTTTAGTTTTCTAGAAGGGTTTGTGTGTGACAGGGCTTGTAAAAACCTTGAGGAAGATACTAGCTCAGATTTGGCATAATGAGGAATTAATTATGAGGGAAGCAGATTAGATGGGATATTCTGAGGGAAGAAGAGGCTAATCAACGTCTGGCAGATAATTATTAAGAAGTTGGAAAGCATGCGACCTAAAGATTATAAAGATTTAAAAATCTTCATGTTTTGAAACCTTATATATTTAGAAATCACTAATTTGAGTTAGAAGCTTAAAGGGATGACAGAAAACAGCAAATGTGCATTAAGTTCCTAATGTTAGCTGGAGGTAGACCCTCCAGGGAGCCCCGGGCCCCTCTTCTCTTTGGGGCCTGTCATCTTCAGCCCACAGTAGTTTTGTGATTTAAACATTTAAACTTAATCTTCACCACCACCACCACCAGCCTGTGGGTCTCACTGTGTCATTCCCACTGTGGAGAGAGGGCTGCATCCACAAGGTGAAGATGCAGAGGCTCAGGCAGACTGGAAAATCTGCCCAAGTTCTCAAAAGTTACTATGAGGGAAAAACTGAATTTAGACTCCCTTGGGGAGCCAGAAATAACCCCTGACTGCTGTCGAGAGAACCCCCACTGAAGAGAATGCATGACATTGCCCTGCTGGCATGTTGTGCTTCCTATCTTAATATTCTCCTAAGTGAATGCTATGTCAGGGGACGCCTTATGGAGCCGTGTGGGACAAATTGGCTGGCTGGGCCAATGAAGACCCCCTGAAAGTGAGTGTTGCAGGGACTTTGGAGCAATTTTAAATAAGTATTTTATTACTGTCTGTATTCTTTTCCTAGGGCTGCTGTAACAAAGTTATCATAAACTGGGTGACTTTCAACAATAGAAATGAATTCTCTCACATTTATGAGAGCCTCTTCCCTATACCTTGCCCTTGCCTTCCATTTGGCTGTTCCTCAGTTGCTTCCTTTATAATAAACCAGTAAACATGAAATAAGCATGTCTCTGTGTTCTGTCAGCCATTCTAGCCAATTAGCAAACCCCAGGAGGGGGTCAGAAGCAGCAGAGGCATCTGACATTGGAGCAGTCTTGTGGAACCGAGCCCTTATCTGATGCCAACTCCAAGTAGATAGTGTCAGAACTGAGTTGAATTGTATGACCCCCTGGGTAGAGTCAGAGAATTGGTTGGTGTAGGGAGAAAAACGTACTCATCTAGTGTCAGAAGTGTTCTGTGGGTAGAGTGTAGGGAAAAAACAGTAGTTTTCCTTTTACATCTCTAAAACAGGCTGGAGCACACTCGTATGAGTGGGCGCTGAGGTCCTGACAGACATCTGTAGGAAAACCCTTGAGACTGCTTTTCTAGAAAGGTTCCATGAAGTGTCAGGACAAGTGGATCCCAAGCCTCTGAGGACAAGGCAAAAGTGGTGTTTTCTAAAGAGGGGTTGATCCCAAAGACAGTGATGGCAAAAGACGGAGCGCTCTTTTTCCTAAGTGGAAGAAAAAAAAAAGGAGAGACAGTTCTGATGTCATTTTATTTTATTTTTTTTTTAGTTTCATTAACTATAATTCAAAATCAAGGTTTAGAGCAGTCTTTGCGGAACAGAAAGCTGGAGTGAAGAGGCCCAGCACAAATCTCAGCACGGGTAGGGGGTGAAGGGGAACAGGGTGGTGAAAATGAGTGTTCACTGCAAGGAGGAAGGGATGAGTGATGAGTCTGCACCTCATCTCTCTCTTCCACGCTAAATGATCAGGACAGGAGTGTTTGGCAAAAGACCTTCTGTAAATTAAAAAAAAGTACAACCTGCTTTAAACTGCTGTATAATGCTCTCAAGAGTAGCTTCCTTCTCTCTTCAACTGGGAAATTTCAAATAAAAAAACATAGTGACAGGGCATCTGTCTGTCACAACAGGGAAGAATAAAAGCCACCCCGACCCTGGCCAGTGTTGATGAAGGCAGTTGACACACTCAGGCAGAAGATGTGGCCACAGCATTCCAAGTCACATCTTCATGTTCTGACTGAGAGGGGAAACCTAATGGACTTAGCATCCATCAGGGAAGGCCAAAGACAGGGAATACATTTTTCAGAAACCTTTCACTTCTTTTAGGGACTTAATTCCTTTCTCATCTCTACCTACCTTACAGAAAACAAACCTAGCTGCCTCAAAGAGCAGAGAGCTTTAGCAGACAAATGCTTAATGATTTGTACTAGTCTTCATAAATGCTACCATCTGGTCTGAAATTTTAGAAAGAGCCCTGAAATATCTTTGAATAACTGAAGATCACGATGACATTTCATCTTATAGCTATCATCTCAGAAATATCTACTATGTGTAATTCACATACATCATCTCTTTAATCCTCCCCAAAATACGAGAGACAGCTTCAGCTTCTCCATTTTACAGATAAGGAAAATGAAGCCGAAAGAAATGATGTACTTGCTCAAGGACACACAGCAACAAGAAGCTGAGCAAAAACTGAATCCTAGCTGTGTCTCAAAAACCCGATTTCCTCCCAGAATGCCACTCTGACTCTGGCTGCTTTATTACTTCTTCATTAAAACAGGTCAAAGTAAGACATGTCAGCAGCAAGATGTAGAGCTCTAGCTATACTTACACTTGTTAGGTGTCTGAAAATGCAGAGGTGAAGAAGTGTGATACATGCTGTGACTCAGGAAGCAGGATGAGTGCTACGCCAGAGTCAGGAGACTGGAGGTCTCTCCATCTGCGCGACCTTGGGCGAGCCACCTAACCCTCTGCTTCCTCGCCTCAGACCTAAGAAGACCAGCTTACCTGATGTCTGTAATGCCTTTCAAATCTAACAACCTCTCATACATGCACTACAATCCACTAGGATAAGTGAACTAAGTCACCTGCAAATGAGTACATGGTATCTATCCCAGTGTACACAGAACCTTAATGTAAATTTTCAAAACCAAAGAAACTCGTCCTTTGCAAAACCCTCTTGGAGATCAAAACCAATAGGTCTTACTTTAAATCTCCAATGTAAAGATTTTACCTTTATTCTTTTTTTAATCCCTCCTTTATTCAGTTTTTTTCCTACAAGAATGAATACTACAGCCAGACTATTTCCTAGTGATCTGGTTTCTGTGTATGGGTCTTTACAAAAACAAGAATTTTTTTAAAAGATCAAATAGATATTTCAAGGAAAACAAGAAGGTAATTTACTCTCCCTTCTTGTAGAAAGTTACTAAATTTCAATAGGGAAGTTAATTACTAAATACAACAAATATTGTGAACAAGCATTGTTAAAATTGAGAGGACAAAAGTGATATTTAGATGTGAAAATATAGCCTCTTTTTGAAGATAAAAAAATTAGAACTGCGTTCTTCTGTGATGGAATCTATTATAATTCCCTACTAATTAATTCAAGGGCATGTGTTGTCAAAAGGATAGAAGGACAGGGTTCACTGTAGCTCTGCTGAGAAGAGAAGGTTTACCCCAATCTCACTGTTCCTGGTTATAAGCAAGAGATACTTATACTTAGTGACAGAATTGTTGTGATGGTGAAATGAAGTGATATATGTAATCAAAGCAGGCAGTAAATAAATGTTAGTTCTTTTCTTCCCTTTCCCCCTTTTGACTGGAAAAAAAAAAAACTGTAGTTCATGCCCATTTCATTGAAATAGTCACCAAGAGCTAAAAATCTACTTACCTCTTTATTATCTATCAAAGCTAAATGACATCTTTAGTTGGAGCAAAAAGTTAAGTCTGAATTACATCAACTAAATTTGTAAAGTCTTTTACAGAGATTATAATTGGGATATGAATACAAATCCCCAAATCACACTAAGTTAGATTTGGGGCTTAATATTTGCAACAAAATGTATGTAATAAGTAACATTTTAGCATATATTTCACACTGGCAACCTGTGATGATTGTGTATAATGGTCTAATTTTTCCAGATGAAATCTCAGAATATTTGCAAGTCTAAAATGATCTCTCTGATGCCTTGTACTGTGAGCAACATGTTTCCTAGCCTTGCACACTAACAATTATTAAAGGGTACAAAAGATGTATATGGTAATTAGGACTTCGGTAAATAACCTCAAACCTTTGCAGTTGCTTTTGAAGTTAAATATCAGAAGCGACTGAGGAAAGGGAAGAGGAAGCGTTGCCTGCTGACTTATACAAATATGTAGTTGTAGCAGGGAATCATACTACTCTCAACCCAAATAATGCTATTTATAAAACACTTCTCTCCAAGGTAGCAAAGCTCTTGTATGCCCCTGCTGAGTGGGAAATAGTGCAGAGGTATTTTAAGACACTCAGCCGTGATACACAGTCAGCAGCCCTTAAGAACCCGTGAGATGGGACAGCAAACATCTCCCGCCTCCGCATGGGGTGTTATAAGACGCCAACACAGGTCTCACAGTATGCCCTGGGAAAGCGGGCAATTACATCACAGGAGCAGAGGATGGTTCCTGCCATTTGAAAAGTACACAATCCTCTGGGCACTAACATCATGAGCTTCTGCTTCGTCAGGTTTTTGCAGCAGACAGAACTATGATATTCTTGTGGGAGGGGTCCTACAGTGGGACTTTTCCCTGGAGGCCTTACCTGTGGAGGAATTGCTGGGTAAGCCCCTGAGATACCCTGAGGTAGGGCTGCAGACCACTGAGAAGAGGAGGTGAGTGACATTTCTCGAGCCCTTATAAAGTGCCCTGCACTGTACCAAATGCTTTTCACTGTCACATGTTTTAAAGAGATCTTCAGGCTTAGCATAGAATGGACTTGTCCTACCACTCCCTGAGCGGTTCAGGAGACTTCATCCAAAGCTGAAAAGATATGACAGGTTTTCCCCATCGACTTCCTGCTTCCATATTAAGGAGCCCAACGTGATAAGGGCAAATGACCTGTTGGCCCCCGCAGACAGTGATATGCTTGAAATAGGAGCTCTGGTTGGGGAACAAACAGCCATACTGTATTAGCTTTCCATGCTGTGTAACAAAGTTCCACAAACTCAGTGGCTTCAAGCCACAGATTTATTACCCTACAGTTTCTGTAGGTTAGAAGTCCAGGCACAACTTAACTGAGTCCTCTGTTCGGGGTCTCACAAGGCTATATTCAATTCAAGGTGTCAGCCAGGCCGCCTTGTTATCAGGAAGCTTCAGTGGCAATGAATCTGCTTCCCAGCTCCCTTGGGTTACTGACAAAATTTCACTTCCCTGTGGTGGTTTTGACTGACAGCGCTGGCTTCTTACTGGTTGTTGGCTAGAGGCCATCCCCAGCTCCCTGACACTCATCCCTCTTCTAAGACAGTCACAACATGGCTGTCTGCTTCTCATAGGCCAGCAGGAGAATCCCTCTCCCTCTAGTCTGCTAAGAAAGTTTTATATAATGTAATGTGATCATGGGAGTAACAGCCCACAATTTTGCCATGTAACGTAACCTAACCAAGGGAGTGGTGAGTGGTGATCCCATTACCTTTGCCATATTTTACTGGTTAAAAGTAAGTCACAGATCCCACCTACACTCAAAGAGAAGGGATTACAAAGGATGAGAATCATTAGGGGCCACTCGAGTGTATTCTGCAAACACACCAAGACTGAATGTGTCTTCATATTTTGTAGCATATGGCAATGAAGACAAAATGGACCAGGGAGACAGCCATATGTGAATATGAATTCTGGTTCTTTTGTTGCAAGACTTTGGGCAAATTATTTAATCTCTCTTGAAGCTTCAGCTTTCTAATCTGAAACCAGGAACAACTATTATCTATGTAAATATGAATGTGCTGTCAATAGCTTCAACCCAATGATCTTAAACATGAGATTATGCACTTCTACACTTTTTCAAAAGCAATTGTGAAATGTATTAATTGCGCATGACACCAAGTAGGTATTATACAGAGTAACAGCTCTGATTCTGGCCTGTTCAGGTCTGCAGACAATAACTCTATCTGAAACTTTAGCAACTCCTATACATGGAGCTCAAATATGATTAACATGATTTGATTCTCTCATTCAACAAATTAAGCACCTAATAAGCACTACTGTGCTAGGTTATACACACACACACACACACGAAAACAGACATATTCCTTGTCTTTGATGATTTTATGATACAGTGGGAGAGATAAACAGCATTCATTCAATAAATAATGAGGGCACTATTTGTACATTAGGGATAATAAACAGGACAAAGTCCTTACTCCTGTGGACATTATATTCTAGATGGGAGATGTAGATGACGGGTAGATGATTTTTTAAAAAATATATATAAAATAGAGGACAATTTAAAATGGTGACAGGATATTAGAAGGGGATATAAGAGTGGTAGGGAGAGGTTATTTCAGAAAGAGTGGCCAGGGAAGGACTCCATGGGGAGGTGGAGTGACAAGAAAGAACAGCCATAATGGGAGCTAGGAGAAGAGTATTCCAGGCAGAGGAACTTCCTGTGCAAAGACCCTGAGGCAGAAACAAGCTGAGCATGGCTGAGGATCAGCAACAAATAAAAACACCTTATAAAAGTAAATATTGTGATAAGTACAATAAAAGGTGAGAACAGGCTCTTTGACTACAATGTACAAACAACAATCCTACACTCAGGCCACCTGCATTTTAGGGGCAGAGACAAGCCACACCTTACCAAGTAAATACAGAATAAAAGTCTAAGTAGTAACAAGTGCCACGAAGGAAAACAAAACAGGGAAATGGCTTAGAGGGTGGTGTTTTAAACAAGATGGTTGGAAAAGCCACACAAATAAGGTGACATTAGAGTAGAGACCTGAGTGAAGACCTGGGGGATACCTGGAGCCAAGTGGTTCAGGCAGACGGCCTGGCACAGTCCCAGGAATGAGGGTGCTGTGTGGGTGAGAGGAGCAATGGGAAGGCCGGGGACACTGGTACAGATGGAGGGAGATTTGTAGGATTTCAGGAAATGAAGTCAGGTCATCGGACCTTGAGCGCTTTCAATGTTATTCTAAATGGGGAACCACTGGAGAGATTTATGGAGGGGACTCAAGTCAAGGTGTCATGAGGACAGTGGAGTGGACCTGATGAGACAGGGGGCCAGAGTATTTAAGCTGAGGTAAGAAGGATGATTAAGAAGGCAGGGGGTGACCTGCCAGGGCAGTTGGGGCACTTCAGGAAGAGGAAAGAGCCAGTGCCAAGTAATCTTCTGTAATCCGTCCTTATGCATTTTCATTATTTTTCAGTGTCAGGATTTAGAAAAGCAAAAGCCCTTGCTATTAGACGCAGTACAAATCCCTTATTCTTTAAGTAAAGGATGGATATATTCATTCGTGAACTTATTCAATAGACATATTGAGGGCAAACAATGCACCAGGCATAATGCTAAGAGCCCTGAAAGACAAGAAGATGAACACGACTCATGTCCTATCCTCCACGAAATACAGCAAATTCAGTGTTTTTGGAGGCAAGTATTTGAGACATGAATGCCGAACAATATATGCATTGATCTTCAGCTCTATTGCCACCAAATATCTTATTTATGCATCTTTGGAAGGGGCTGATTAAGAGGGCAGCCCGTGAGAAAGAAATATAATAATTTTGATGTAATAGCTTTTCAGGGATTAATGAGATATTTTAAAATTAATAGAGCTAACTTTTATTTCTACAGGCAACATTCCACAAATGAGATTTTAAATTATTATTAAGAAGTTCTGAAGAGACATTTAATGACCCTGACTTAATGTCCCAATCTCAGGCATGTGGAGAACCTCAGACTGTGCAGGCATTCAAGGGAAAAGCATTTCTTTAGAAAACCAAACCTTGACGCACGATGTTTTTCATGTTTAAACTGCTTTTTATCTACACATCGTGGAAGTTTATATAGGATGATGACATCATGATCAGAATAACTTTTCAGTGCAAACTAAAAAGGTCTCTGTCATCACCACTCTGGTAAGGCTGGGAAGGAAACACAGCCAGCCAATCCCACCATGCCTACAGTTCTATGTCAGGGGAAGGTCTCCACTACAGTGCCATGAAACGGATTTGCAGAATGCTGAAAGAAATGGACAAAAAAACAACTTAAAGATATCCTGAACCAAAAATCAAGAGTCCATTTTTCTACTGAAAAAATCAACCATCAATATAAATAAACCAAGAAGCTAAACATCAAACACATATCAAAATATAATACAGAGCTAGAATGGCAAACTATCTAGTCCTGTGCTGTCCATTATGGGAATCAATGGTCACATGGGGCTACTGAGCATTTGAAATGTGGCTAGTCCAAACAGATATGTACTGTATGTATAAAACGTACACCAAATTTCAAAACTTAGTATAAGAAAAAAAAATGTATAATTTATCAATGATTTTTAATATCAGTTAAAATTTTGGATATACAGGATTAAATATTATTAAAATCAATTTTACCTTTTTCTAAAATTTTTTAATTTAATTTTATTTATTTTATATACAGCAGGTTCTTATTAGTCATCAATTTTATACACATCAGTGTATACATGTCAATCCCAATCGCCCAATTCTATTGATTTGAGTCTTCTCCCTCTTTTTCTTGATGAGTCTGGCTAATGGTTTATCAATTTTGTTTATCTTCCCAAAGAACCAGCTTTTAGTTTTACTGATCTTTGCTATTGTTTTCTTTGTTTCTATTTCATTTATATTTGCTCTTATCTTTATGATTTCTTTCCTTTTACTAACTTTGCGTTTTGTTTGTTCTTCTTTCTCTAGTTCCTTTAGGTGTAAGGTTAGATTGTTTATTTGAGATTTTTCTTGTTTTTTGAGGTAGGCTTGTATAGTTATAAACTTCTCTCTTAGAACTGCTTTTGCTGCATCCCATAGGTTTTGAATCGTCGTGTTTTTATTGTCATTTGTCTCTAGGTATTTTTTGATTTCCTCTTTGATTTCTTCAGTCATCTCTTGGTTATTTAGTAACGTGCTGTTTAGCCTCCATGTGTTTGTGTTTGTTACGCTTTTTTCCCTGTAATTCATTTCTAGTCCCATAACGCTGTGGTCAGAAACGATGACTGATACGATTTCAATTTTCTTAAATTTACTGAGGCTTCATTTGTGACCCAAGATACGATCTATCCTGGAGAATGTTCCGTGTGCACTTGAGAAGAAAGTGTAGTCTGCTGTTTTTGGATGGAATTCCTATAAATATCAATTAAATCTATCTGGTCTATTGTGTCACTTAAAGCTTCTGTTTCCTTATTTATTTTCATTTTCAATGACTTGTCCATTGGTGTAAGTGAGGTGTTAAACTCTCCCACTATCATTTTGTTACTGTCGATTTCCTCTTTTATAGCTGTTAGCAGTTGCCTTATATATTCAGGTGCTCCTATGTTGGGTGTATATATATTTATAATTGTTATATCTTCTTCTTGGATTGATCCCTAGATCATTATGTAGTGTCCTTCCTTGTCTCTGGTAACATTCTTTATTTTAAAGTCTATTTTCTCTGATATGAGAACTGCTACTCCAGCTTTCTTTTGATTTCCATTTGCATGGAATATCTTTTTCCATCCCCTCACTTTCAGTCTGTATGCGTCCCTAGGTCTGAAGTGGGTCTCTTGTAGACAGCATATATATGGGTCTTGTTTTTCTATCCATTCAGCAAGCCTGTGTCTTTTGGTTGGAGCATTTAATCCATTCACATTTAAGGTAATTATCGATATGTATGTTCCTATTACCATTTTCTTATTTGTTTTGGGTTTGTTTTTGTAGGTCCTTTTCTTCTCTTGTGTTTCCCACTTAGAGAAGTTCCTTTAGCATTTGTTGTAGGGCTGGTTTGGTGGTGCTGAATTCTCTTAGCTTTTGCTTGTCTGTAAAGCTTTTGACTTCTCCACTGAATCTGAATGAGATCCTTGCTGGGTGGAGTAATCTTGGTTGTAGGTTCTTCCCTTTCATCACTTTAAGTATATCATGCCACTCCCTTCTGGCTTGTAAAGTTTCTGCTGAGAAATCAGCTGTTAACCTTATGGGAGTTCCCTTGTATGTTATTTGTTGTTTTCCCTTGCTGCTTTCTTCTTTTTTTTTAATTTTTTAAACATCTTTATTAGAGTATAATTGCTTTACAATGGTGTGTCAGTTTCTGCTTTATAACAAAGTGAATCAGTTATACATATACATACATCCCCATATCTCTTCCCTCTTGCATCTCCCTCCCTCCCACACTCCCTATGGTCCCACACCCTCCAGGTGGTCACAAAGCACCTAGCTGATCTGCCTGCACTATGCAGCTGCTTCCCACTGGCTATCTATTTTACATTTGGTAGTGTATATATGTCCATGCCACTCTCTCACTTTGTCCCAGCTTACCCTTCCCCCTCCCCTTATCCTCAAGTACATTCTCTAGTAGGTCTGCATCTTTATTGCCATTTGCCCCTAGGTTCTTCTGGCCATTTTTTTTTTTAGTTTCCATATATATGTGTTAGCATACAGTATTTATTTTTCTCTTTCTGACTTACTTCACTCTGTATGACAGACTCTAGGTCCATCCACCTCACTACAAATAACTCACTTTTGTTCCTTTTTATGGCTGAGTAATATTCCATTATATATATGTGCCACATCTTCTTTATCCATTCATCTGTTGATGGACACTTAGGTTGTTTCCATCTCCTGGCTATTGTAAATAGAGCAGCAATGAACATTTTGGTACATGACTCTTTTTGAATTATGGTTTTCTCAGGGTATATGCCCAGTAGTGGGATTGCTGGGTCGTATAGTAGTTCTATTTTAAGTTTTTAAAGGAACCTCCATACTGTTCTCCATAGTGGCTGTATCAATTTACATTCCCATCAACAGTGCAAGAGGGTTCCCTTTTCTCCACACCCTCTCCAGTATTTACTGTTTGTTGATTTTTTGATGATGGCCATTCTGACTGGTGTGAGATGATATCTCATTGTAGTTTTGATTTGCATTTCTCTAATGATTAATGATGTTGAGTGTTCTTTCATGTGTTTGTTGGCAATCTGTATATCTTCTTTGGAGAAATGTCTATTTAGGTCTTCTGCGCATTTTTGGATTGGGTTATTTGTTTTCTTGATATTGAGCTGCATGAGTTGATTGTAAATTTTGGAGATTAATCCTTTGTCAGTTGCTTCATTTGCAAATATTTTCTCTCATTCTGAGGGTTGTCTTTTTGTCTTGTTTATGGTTTCCTTTGCTGTGCAAAAGCTTTTAAGTTTCATTAGGTCCTATTTCTTTAATTTTGTTTTTATTTCCATTTCTCTAGGAGGTGGGTCAGAAAGGATCTTGCTGTGATTTATGTCATAGAGTGTTCTGCCTGTTTTACTCTAAGAGTTTGATGGTGTCTTGCCTTGCATTTAGGTCTTTAATCCATTTTGAGTTTATTCTTGTGTATGGTGTTAGGAAATGTTCCAATTTCATTATTTTACATGTAGCTGTCCAGTTTTCCCAGCACCACTTACTGAAGAGGCTGTCTTTTCTCCACTGTACATTCTTGCCTCCTTTATCAAAGATAAGGTGACCATATGTGTGTGGGTTTATCTCTGGGCTTTCTATCCTGTTCCATTAATCTATATTTCTGTTTTTGTGCCAGTACAATACTGTCTTGATTACTATAGCTTTGTAGTAGAGCCTGAAGTCAGGGAGCCTGATTCCTCCAGCTCCGTTTTTCTTTCTCAAGATTGCCTTGGCTATTCGGGGGTCTTTTGTGTCTCCATACAAATTGTGAAATTTTTTGCTCTAGTTCTGTGAAAAATGCCAGTGGTACTTTGATAGGGATTGCATTGAATCTGTAGATTGCTTTGGGTAGTGGAGTCATTTTCACAATGTTGATTCTTCCAATCCAAGAACATGGTATATCTCTCCATCTATTTGTATCACCTTTACTTTCTTTCATCAGTGTCTTATAGTTTTCTGTGTACAGGTCTTTTGTCTCCTTAGGTAGGTTTATTCCTAGATATTTTATTCTTTTTTTTGCAGTGGTAAATCGGAGTGTTTTCTTAACTTCACTTGCAGATTTTTCATCATTAGTGTATAGGAATGCAAGAGATTTCTGTACCTTAATTTTGTATCCTGCTACTTTACTGAATGCATTGATTAGCTCTAGTAGTTTTCTGGTAGCATCTTTAGGAATCTGTATGTATAGTATCATGTCATCTGCAAACAGTGACAGCTTTACTTCTTCTTTTCTGATTTGGATCCCTTTTATTTCTTTTTCTTCTCTGATTGCTGTGGCTAAAACTTCCAAACTATGCTGAATAACAGTGGTGATAGTGGGCAACCTTGTCTTCTTCCTGATCTTAGAGGAAATGGTTTCAGTTTTTCACCATTGAGGACTATGTTGGCTGTGGGTTTGTCATATATGGCCTTTATTATGTTGACAAAAGTTCCCTCTATGCCTACTTTCTGGAGGGCTTTTATCATAAATGGGTGTTGAATTCTGTCAAAAGCTTTCTCTGCATCTATTGAGATGATCATATGGTTTTTCCCCTTCAATTTGTTAATATGGTGTATCACGTTGATTGATCTGCATATATTGAAGAACCCTTGCAATCCTAGGATAAACTGCACTTGATCATAATATATGATCCTTTTAATGTGCTTTTGGATTCTGTGTGCTAGTATTTTGTTGAGGATTTTTGCATCTATGTTCATCAGTGATATTGGACTGTAGTTTTCTTTCTTTGTGACATCTTTGTCTGGTTTTGGTATCAGAGTGATGGTGGCCTTGTAGAATGTGTTTGGGAGCGTTCCTCCCTCTGCTATATTTTGGAAGAGTTTGCAAAGGATAGGTGTTAGCTCTTCTCTATATGATTGATAGAATTTGCCTGTGAAGCCACCTGGTCCTGGGCTTTTGTTTGCTGGAAGATTTCTAATCACAGTTTCAATTTCACTGCTTGTGACTGGTCTGTTTATATTTTCTATTTCTTCCTGGTTCAGTCTCGGAAGGTTGTGCTTTTCTAAGAATTTGTCCATTTTTTTGTGGGTGTCCATTTTATTGGCATATAGTTGCTTGTAGTAATCTCTCATGATCCTTTGTATTTCTGCAGTGTCAGTTGTTACTTCTCCTTTTTCATTTCTAATTCTATTGATTTGAGTCTTCTCCCTTTTTTTCTTGATTAGTCTGGCTAATGGTTTATCAATTTTGTTTATCTTCTCAAAGAACCAGATTTTAGTTTTATTGATCTTTGCTACTGTTTCCTTCATTTCTTTTTCATTTATTTCTCATCTGATCTTTATGATTTCTTTCCTTCTGCTATGTTTGGGGTTTTTTTTGTTCTTCTTTCTCTAATTGCTTTAGGTGTAAGGTTAGGTGGTTTGAGATGTTTCTTGTTTCTTAAGGTGGGCTTGTATAGCTATAAACTTCCCTCTTAGAACTGCTTTTGCTGCATCCCATAGGTTTTGGGTCGTTGTGTTTTCATTGTCATTTATTTCTTGGTATTTTTTGATTTCCTCTTTGATTTCTTCAGTGATCTCTTGGTTATTAAGTAGTGTGTTGTTTAGCCTCCATGTGTTTGTATTTCTTACATATGTTTTCCTGTAATTGATAGCTGGTCTCATAGCGTTGTTGTCAGAAAAGATACTTGATATGACTTCAATTTCCTTAAGTTTACCAATGCTTGATTTGTGACCCAAGATATGATCTATCCTGGAGAATGTTCCATGAGCACTTGAGAAGAAAGTGTATTCTGTTGTTTTTGGATGGAATGCCCTATATATATCAATTAAGTCCATCTTGTTTAATGTATCATTTAAAGCTTGTGTTTCCTTATTGATTTTTATTTTGGATGATCTGTCCATTGGTGAAAGTGGGGTATTAAAGTCCCCTTCTATGATTGTGTTACTGTCGATTTCCCCTTTTATGGCTGTTAGTATTTGCCTTATGTATTAAGGTGCTCCTATGTTGGGTGCATAAATATTTACAATTGTTATATCTTCTTCTTGGATTGATCCCTTGATCATTATGTAGTGTCCTTCTTTGTCTCTAGTAATAGTCTTTTTTTTAAGTCTGTTTTGTCTGATATTAGAATTGCTACTCCAGCTTTCTTTTGATTTCCATTTGCATGGAATATCTTTTTCCATCCCCTCACTTTCAGTCTGTATGTGTCCCTAGGTCTGAAGTGGGTCTCTTGTAGACAGCATTTATACGGGTCTTGTTTTTGTATCCATTCAGCCAGTCTATGTCTTTTGGTTGGAGCATTTAATCCATTAACATTTAAGGTAATTATCGATATGTATGTTCCTATTACCATTTTCTTAATTGTTTTGGGTTTATTATTGTAGGTCTTTTCCTTCTCTTGTGTTTCCTGCCTAGATAAGTTCCTTTAGCATTTGTTGTAAAGCTGGTTTGGTGGTTCTGAATTCTCCTAGCTTTTGCTTGTCTGTAAAGCTTTTAATGTCTTCGTCAAATCTGAATGAGATCCTTGCTGAGTAGAGTAATCTTGGTTGTAGGTTTTTCTCCTTCATCACTCTAAATATGTCCTGCCACTCCCTTCTGACTTGCAGTTTCTGCTGAAAGATCAGCTGTTAACCTTATGGGGATTTCCTTATGTGTTACTTGCTGTTTTTCCCTTGCTGCTTTTAATATTTGTTCTTTGTATTTGATTTTTGATAGTTTGATTAATATGTGTCTTGCGTGTTTGTCCTTGGATTTATCCTGTATGGGACTCTCTGTGCTTCCTGGACATAATTATCTATTTCCTTTCCCATATTAGGGAAGTTTTCAACTATAATCTCTTCAAATATTTTCTCAGTCCCTTTCTTATTCTCTTCTTCTGGGACCCCTATAATTCGAATGTTGGTGTGTTTAATGTTGTCCCAGAGGTCTCTTAGGCTGTCTTCATTTCTTTTCATTCTTTTTTCGTTATTCTGTTCTGCAGCAGTGAATTCCCCCATTCTCTCTTCCAGGTCACTTATCCGTTCTTCTGCCTCAATTATTCTGCTATTGGTTCCTTCTAGTGTAGTTTTCATTACAGTTATTTTATTGTTCATCTCTGTTTGTTTTTTCTTTAATTCTTCTAGGTCTTTGTTAAACATTTCTTGTATCTTCTTGATCTTTGCCTCCATTCTTTTTCCGAGGTTGTGGATCATCTTCACTATCATTATTCTGAATTCTCTTTCTGGAAGGTTGCCCATCTCCACTTCATTTAGTTGTTTTTCTGGGGTTTTATCTTGTTCCTTCATGTGGTACATAGCCCTCTGCCTTTTCATCTTGTCTATCTTTCTGTGAATGTGGTTTTTGTTCCACAGGCTGCAGGACTGTAGTTCTTCTTGCTTCCTCTCTACCTTTCTTTCTTACTTTCGTTAATATGGCTACTAGAAAATTCAAAATTACACATGTTCCTTGCATCTTATTTCTGTTGGACATTGCTGATTTATCTTCCCCCCACAAGCATCAGAATACTCATATAAGAAGACTGATTCGGGGTTTCCCTGGTGGCACAGTGGTTAAGAATCTGCCTGCCAATGCAGGGGACACAGGTTTGAGCCCTGGTCCGGGAAGATCCCACATGCCACAGAGCAACTAATCCCATGCACCACAACTACTGAGCCCGTGTGCCATGAGCCCATGCTCCACAACAAGTGAAGCCACTGCAATGAGAAGCCTGCGCACCGCAACATGAAGAGTAGTCCCTGCTCGTTGCAACCAGAGAAAGCCTGCACACAGCAAGGAAGATCCAATGCAGCCAAAAACAAATAAATAAAATTTAAAAATTCATTAAAAAAAAAGAAAACTGATTTATATCTTCTCTGATGATCTTTGCTCTTAGATACCATGAGAATAGGGGCTCACAATCAGTAGAAGTACACAGGACTTCTCACGTTCAAATTGTTTCTTATCTAAGCAGCTTGGAAATCCGTACTGGTTTATGTTGTTCCTGTCAGAATCATTTCACAGTCCAAGCTGAAAGACTTTACAGCTCTCTGTTCTATGTCCTCGAAAGCCCTGCCTTTGCAGGCCACACCTGCAGGCCTGTGACCCCACTCACCCCTCCTCACTTCATCAGTTAGCTGGAATTTCCAGAAGGAATTAGCCATGAAGGCCTCTGTGCAGCTCTCCTTAGAGTATACATACTTTATGCTGTTAGACTGTGAGGTCCCAAGGGGCAGGGGCCCAATCTTGGTTCTGTATCTACCCCCACTATATCTAGAATTGCATAGGTCCTTGTATAAAAGTAAATGCATTTGATAAATGTTGGTTACATGGGTAGAGCTGATGGGTTAGGGGAAAGGAAGAGTTTCTCCGTCTCTCCTTTACATTATAGCAGTTTTATCACATTAGCCACTGAGTATCAACTGTGCTTCATAATCCACTTTTTCAAATATCCAAATGTCACGGGCTGCCTGGAACTGAGCTGGGGCCTGGGGCATATGGGGGGATGGTGGGGAATAAGACAGGCAGAGCCCTGTCCTTACAGGGGAGGACAAACCAAAGCACACACACCATGCAATTACAGTAAGTGTGGCATGTGCCACCAGGGAAAAGCAGCTGGGATCATGAGAGGGTAATTTTTTATTTATTTATTTTTTTGTGTGGTACGCGGGCCTCTCACTGCTGTGGCCTCTCCCGCTGCGGAGCACAGGCTCCAGGTGCGCAGGCTCAGCGGCCATGGCTCACGGGCCCAGCCGCTCTGCGGCATGTGGGATCTTCCTGGACCGGGGCACAAACCCGTGTCCTCTGCATCGGCAGGCGGACTCTCAACCACTGCGCCACCAGGGAAGTCCATGAGAGGGTCATTGATGGTGGAACCTAATGCAGTCAGGGCTTCAGGAAGGCTTCTTTCTAAATGACCTTGATGCTGGACCTGAGGAGACTGTTTGTCTGGCAAGGTAGAGGGGAAAGGGCAGGCTGACCATGTAGGGAGGGCCCTTTGAGCCTTGTTAAAAATGGTAAAACTTAATCCTAAAAGCAGTGAAAATCCATTGAAGGGTTTTGTGCAAGATGATGACATGATCAGGTCTGCCTTTTAAAATATCACTCCGGAGGTGGGCAAGAGCAGATGGGGGTGCCTACACAGAGCACAGCTACAGATTCAAGAAAAGTAATCCAACTCTCTTTGGTCATCATTTCAATAGGAATTGAGCTTCAAGACTATACAGATGTGTATGCTCCATAACCACAAGATGTGAAAGCCAGAATGCATCCTAGAGTATGAATCAAATACAAGATACTTTCAAAGTACCCTCAGAGCATTAATTTCCACAGATCCTACTGGCCTGTCCAGGTAAATTTGTTACTTTGCATAAGCCCCTATCCTGACCCTGGCCAGATCTTGCTTATTCAGGACCAGAAGCCAGTGATCCATATTGGTTGACCCAGTTTCTGGGGTCACAGAGAGGCTGAGTGGTCAAAGCATTTATCAAACAGCATGAGTTTGGGAATATTCTGCTCTTCTGTGCCCAAGGACTGGGAGCCTCTGGGTGTTGGCTAGATTCTTGTGTCCCCTTCTCAAGGGCACTTGCATTCTGAACAAGTGTACTGGATCAGCCACCTTTCAGGAGCTCTAGCCAGTGTCTGCTCTCAGGGCAAGAAATTCATGGAGGAACTAAGTCATATCTATTATAAGCCAATTAAACACAAATTATCTAAATTCTGAAGAATGAGCATATGAAATTTTGTTTTACTCTGGACCCTTGTAGATGACACTTATTTGTATAAATATGTACCCTGCCCACATATAACTGCTTTTCTGAAACCAACTTGTGATCGCCTGGTGATGGCCTTAATGGTTCTCCTTGGTGGCAGATGTTCATTCAATTTTTAAATAGCCATAAAACCAATATGTTGGTAGCTAATAAGCACATTCAAGATTCTGTTAAAAATACATCATTTCTAAAATTTCAAATCTCCCCCAATTACCTCCTCCTGTTATCTTCTTTATTAAAATAAAAATAAGTCTCAACCCCACAATTTGTTCCCTTTCTGGATTTCTGTCATATCCACTCTGAAAGTAAAGTACCCTTTGCACCTAAATGAAGAACCCATTCTTCTCAGAAGCAGGACTGTGCAATGGAAAGTTCCTGGGCTCGGGGGCATCAGACCTGGGTTCCAGTCCTGGTTTCATCCCTTCCTAGGTGTGTAACTTTGGGAAGGTTTCTTAAATTCTCTGGCCCTTGTTTTTTCCCGAGGAAAATTAGGCTAGCCTACTATATTAGTTTTCTAGGTCTGCCATAACAAATTGCCACAGATTGTGTGGCTTAGAACAACAGAAATTTACTCTCTCACAGTTCAAGACACTTGAAATCAAGGTGTCAGTACGGTTGGTTCTTTCTGAGGCTTTCTGGGAGAATCCTTCCTCACCTCTTCCAGCTCTGGTGGCTCCCGGCATTCCTTGGTTTGTGGCAGCAACACTCTAATCTTGGCCTCTGTCTTCAGGTGGCCTTCTGCCCTGTGTCTCTCTGTGTTTTCTCTTCTTCTTATAAGGACACCAGTTGTTGGATTCAGGGCCCACTCTAACTCCAGAATGAGTTCATCTCAAGATCATTAACTGATTACATCTCAAAAGATGTTATTTCCAAATAAAGTCACATTTGGAGGTTCTGGGTAGCCCTGGATTTTGAGGGACATCCTATTCAACACAGCATACCTCCATACACCTGAATTCCATTATACTCAGGAACACAGATGGGTCCCCACCAAAGATCTGTGTTCATGGATTTTTAGTTTCTTTGCTATACTATGAATTTTTCAACTGCATTTTCTTTTTATAATCAGGGAAAAAACAGCTACTTTTAGAGAGAAGACAGTGTATATAACTAGCGACATAATGAAAATGCATTAGTGCTCAGTAAATACTATATTTTCCCTCTCCTTCCCTACATTTAATATTAGTCCTACAACATGGAAGCAATCTAAGTGTCCATCGACAGGTGGATGGATAAAAAAGATGTGGCACATATGTACAATGGAATATTAATCAGCCATAAAAAGAAACGAAATTGAGTTATTTGTAGTGAGGTGGATGGACCTAGAGTCTTTCATACAGAGTGAAGTAAGTCAGAAAGAGAAAAACAAATACTGCATGATAACACATATATATGGAATCTAAAAAAAAAAAAAAAAAAAGTGGTTCTGATGAACCTAAGGGCAGGACAGGAATAAAGACACAGACATAGAGAATGGACTTGAGGACACAGGGAGGGGGAAGGGTAAGCTGTGACAAAGTGAGAGAGTGGTATGGACACATATACACTACCACATGTAAAACAGACAGCTAGTGGGAAGCAGCCGCATAGGCACAGGGAGTTTGTGACCGCCTAGAGGGGTGGGATAGGGACGGTGGGAGGGAGACGCAAGAGGGAAGGGATATAGGGATATATGTATTTGTATAGCTGATTCACTTTGTTTTACAGCAGAAACTAACACAACATTGTAAAGAAATTATACTCCAATAAAGATGTTAAAAAATATATATTAGCCCTACAACAGCAGGGCTAAGTAATCCTAGCACCATCCATGCGTAAATCCCAGGAAATGAGGGAGCACTTCAAGATTCTACTCAAAGACATCCTTCCCTAAACAATGACTTCTTACCATGAGACTTCGGGTGAGCAGTTCTCTTTTCAAAACTGACCTATCACAGTTGTTTAAATACTTAGGAACAGGTGAAGATCTCTTAGATAAGAGATCCTTGAATCTCTGTGGAATACAGAGGTCATGAAGAAGGCTGCAAGCAAAAACTGGAAACTTCATTTTTGCTATTCGTTGCCTAATTTGCCAACAATTTGGTCTACTATCAGTTAAATGCCTGGTTCCTATGGCTTATCACTTACTTGAATATTTTCCTTCCTCACATAATCCCATCTCTGATGCAGTTTTTAAAAAAACTGAGAATGTTATTCCCACAGTTTGGGCTGAGCGAAAAGCTGCAGCCAGCAGCAGCAGAAGGCAGTAGGGAGCTGGTCAGCACTGACTGTGCTTGTCTGCCTCCTCTTATCCCACGTATTTCCTTTTCTTATCTCTCACCCATTAACGCTCAGAATCCAAACACAGTGGGGCTGACACAGTGCCTGAACCATCTCCCCTAGTACCACCAAAGACACAGGAATCTCAACCTGAAACTCCCAAAGAAACTGGTCTCAAGATACGCAGTTTTCCCAACATTCATATGTTTTACTTAAATATATTCAACCTTGCTTCAAGTTTCTATACTCTGCAGTTAGGAACTGCTATTCAGGAAGAGTGCTGAGGGGGTCTAGAGTATCAGCTGCTTTGCTCTGTTACACCTTGTGCTCTTCGAGATCACCCCACTTCTGCCTGGTTCTCTTTTCAAGGTACAGCTCCATTATCTCTATTATAACTCCCTTCTCTTAAGAGTGTAACAGGTTAGCAAGAACAAGTGCTGATCTGTGATGTGCTTGGAGAAAAATCAGAACAAAGAACAACCCTCCAAAGACTTCAGTGATGCGTATGGACCGAAACCCTCTGTATTTCACAAAAACCGTTCAACTTCCTACTTTTTCACACCTTTGGTGAATTACGATGTTTTATCTGAAAATTCTCCCAGTTTTCCTTTCTTACAATCCCTTTCAAATGAGTGTTCAGTTCCTAACAGCTTGCAGCTACCCTGACATCATGTGCCACCCACGCTGTCCACACAGTGCTGTTTGTTAATTACACTACAGTCAGATAAAATATCACAGAAGCCTCCAGTTACTTCAGTGTGAACCTAAAAAGTCCTCCCTTCCCGGTCGAAATGCTCCACCTGAAGCCACTGAACTTCCAGAAGGGAGGACAGAGCAAGCAGAAGCACACCAAACCTAGCCTGTCTACCAAAGAGAAACGAAAAGTTACCTGGAGGGATACCCCTGCAAGTATAAAACGAGCCCTTACCTGGATTGGGTTGAAGGTACTCAATTGTTTTAGTCATTATTTCCATCACAGCCCTGCTGGTGACATCCACTTTCTGAAATGAGAAAATAAATATTCTAAATGATGCAAATTATTAGCTTTAGAAACGTAGTTTTTGCTTGAGTATATATACAACCACTGGTGGTACAACCGAGCACGAAGTCCTGCGGTGGAAGGTGAGGGGCTCACAGAGCTGCCAGAAGTAACACTGGCTTTGCATTCAGCTGTGTTCCATCAAGACTTGGAAAGCCCATTTACCCAAAAAGGAACCTACTAATTTCCTAAAATGTGTTTCAAAATATACTTCCTTATCTCCTGGTAAAATAAGGTGGATATAGCTTCCTCTCACTGGAAGTTGCCTGATGTGGTCTCTGAGAATGGTTCACTCTTCACTTGACACAGAAAACCCCACAAAATCTTGCAAATCAAGAGGTTCAAATCTTCACGTTCACTTTAAGAACACCCATGAAGCCAGGCCATAGAGGGTATGCATATCCAAAAAGCCACCAAGTCTCTGAAAGATGTCACTTTACAGAAGCAACGCATGCTATTCCATCATTACAATGTTGGAGTTGGCTGGCGTATCCATCCAGGTCAAAGAGTGGGGCTGGACAGAGGGTCCATGACCCAAAAAAGAGTGAATTTTTTGCCGCACATGCTTAAAAATGCGGAGAGTAAAGTTACACTTAAGGGTTTTGATGTAGCGTCTCTGGCATCGAGCACATCCAGGGGAACAGAATCCAAGATGGGCCCTGGACTTACAGAGCTCATGGACAGGTTAACCTCTACCTGAGCCCTCTCTGCCACACTAAGATGATCCCTATTGAAAAAGAGCAAATTGTACCTAAACCTGAAGAGAAGGTTGCACAGAAGAAGATGTCCCAAAAGAAACTGAAGCAACAAAAATATACGACCCAGGAATAAATTCAGCATAAAATAAACATAAATTTTTAAAAAAATGTGGAGCTATGAAACATATTTTGCCCCAGAGGCATTCACTGGATGTCTACAGAGGGCCAGGCATGGTGGCATGTTTCACTGTTCTAAAGAAAGAAACATGCCACATCGACTCTGTTTGTTCAAGTAAGAGAGGGAAAGTTTTTATTTAACTTCTGAGAACATCCCAAGTACATAAAAATCTTGAGCAAACACTTCTAATCAGTTCTTGAACTTTTGGTTAACTCTAAATTAAAATCATGGTCCTAGAGTCTATCCTTGCAAAATTCTGAATGGTCAGTATTTGCACTCAGCAGGTCACCATGTCCTCTCTCTGTTGCACCCTTTTTACCACATGAAGAGGCTGTGCAATGAGGTCCTCTCTACATTCCCCCATGAAATCCTTTTCTTATCAACATGTGTGGTCCATTCATTCATTCTGCAGGGTAAATGACTACTGAAAATTAGTGCATCCTCCTATCCAAGATATGTACATGGAATACATAAGTATGAATGAAGGGAATTAATTTTTGATGGCAGAATATCAGATCTCAATTAAGTTCAAGGAGACTTCGTTGTTTTCTTTAGAGTTCAAGGGCTCCTCCCTCAATTCCAATTTTTCTGTAACCTACTGCACCTACATACAAAATCAACCTTTTATGGATGGGGCAAGCCTCCTTCTCTTTCTTTTTTTTATTAATTTTTATTGGAATATCGTTGCTTTACAATGTTGTGTTAGCCTCCACTGCACAACAAAAGAATCAGCCATACACATATAGATATCCTCTCCCTTTTGGACTTGCCTCCCACTTAGGTTACCACAGTGCATTAGGTAGAATTCCCTGTGCTATTCAGTATGTGCCCATCAGTTGTCTATTTTATACATAGTATCAGTACTATATATGTGTCAATCCCAGTTCCCAATTCCTCCCACCCCACCCCTTTCCCCCTTGGTATCCATATATTTGTTTTCTACGTCTGTGTAAGCCTTCTTCTCTTTCATAATCAGAAACCAAACCATAACCAGAAGATTTTATCTTTCAGCTTTGTTTTTCAATACTTAATCAGTTCCCCTTCCATGGTAGTCAGATTACTGTGTGTGTAAGGAGCTTGCTACTACTTTGATTAATAGAGGAAACATTTTTTCTTATGAGGTCATCATGGTATAAAATTACCTTAAAAAGCATTCCTATTTATAAGAGATGCCTGCCCACATGTGAACCCTGTACCACATTCTTTTGGTTAACTTGAGTTTTTAATACATCTTAGATTTGAGTATGTGGCTAAGTTGTATTTAGTTCTGCAATAAATAGTGGTCCCCCAGAGTTTTACAGTGCAGAACTTGTGTGGCCATACACGGAGGTCCTGGAAGTATTACCAACATGCCAACCAACCACTATGCACTCAATGTAATGGAAATGAAGTCAAAGGGTGTGTGCAGAAAAAACAGGCTGAAAGTCCAGGTTCCATGTGTGATAGGACAAAAACACAGATCTTCTGCTGACTCTATGACAGGGCTTAAAGCATTCAATGTCAAATGTATACAAATGTCCTATGTGGCTATGACTGGAAGCAAAGTAGTTCCAAAGGTCAAAGTTTCTAAGGGAGAGTGCCAGAGGGACTGAATTGGCCAGTGACCACTTGGTATTCTGAACTCACCTGATGTGAGGAAGCTAACCAATTTCTAACTTTCCCCCATCTCTACCCTCAGTAATAATCCTGATCACCATCATCACAAACTGCTTTATATCTGTCAGAAATTGTTCCAAGGCCTTTAAATATCTTTACAAACGAAATCCTCAGAAGCCTTATGAAACAGATACGCAGAGGTTAAGAAACTTGCCCAATTCCGGCTCCAGCGTATGTGTTGTTAACTACCACCCAATACTTCTTGAAAGCACAAAAAGGCAACAGGGACATCTCCTGACCTGAGGAGAGACACCAAGTCAGAGCTGCAAAGCTCTCTGTACCATCTCCTAGATGGAGCTGGAGACCTGGCAGAGGCCAACCACACAGGACCAGGAGGAAAGCACCTTCCAGCTCACCTTCTGGTTTTGTTTTGAAAGTCCTGAAAGTCTACAGAAACTCATTCACGAGAACTATTCTACCCCGGGCCTCTGCAAAAGGGAGGCTGTCCCAGGCTAAGTTGTTTGACCACATGCCCTCAGTTACAATGGCTTCTCTACAGAAGCTGGATGCCAGTAGTGTATATCTGGAGTGGTCCATGGGCAAGTCAGCAAGGAAAGCATGAAAAGTGGTTCTCATTTGCGAAATGAAACCCCCTTTCCCTTCTGGGCTCTGTAAATACACCGCCCAAGTACTCAGGCTCTATAAATAGAAGCTATTAGTTTGGCAAAAGCCAGTGGTCTTGGGGGAGGCACAGAGACACTGGAGACAATATTAAAGCATTGCATTTGGTCCCCAAAGTGGGATTCAACCTTAGAAGAAGAATGAGAATAAAAACTACTCAGTGTCCCCCATGGTTTGGCCAAAGTCTCCCAGGGAAGAGCCCATACAACCCCAGATCTTGTGCCCACTGAGGCAGATTCCTTCAACACTTTCAGGTACCTGATCTAGATATCAATCTAGAGAAATTTCTAGCTAAACCCCTTTGATCAGAGCATAAAATAACCTTCACTTGCAATCCACCTCTGAAAACAACTTTATCCAATATAATAATTTGCGGAATGCATTTTCAGGACATATACCAAACAGGCAAGAGCTACTAGCAAATTCATTTACTAGGATCTTACTCCTGATTTTACACTTGACAGAGTTAATAAACATATGAGAACAAGGCCAGTAGAGCATCCAGTCCAAAGCCTTGATTTTTTAAATATGCCAGTCTGAACCTGGAGAAGGGAAATGAATTCTCTGAGGTCACACAACCCAAGCAGCTATCATGGGAAGAAATATAGTTCCAAAGGTCATGGATGAGACACGGTTTCCAAGGAAGAATGCTGGAGGAACTGGATCGCCCGATGACATCAGCCAGTAGGAGACTGACCAACTTCCAACTTCTCTCCATCTCTGTCCTCTTTTTGTCCAGAACTCTTTTTGCTAAACGAAACTATACTGTGTCAGCCATGGACAAGGTGAGGCCATCACCCTGTGATAACCTTAAACGCTCCTTGTCAGGCTCTTGCTAGGAACACTATTTATACACCGCAACTGTCAATGTCCAACCATATACCCTCTTATTAACAGGCCTAGTATAACTACCATGAACTAAGAAGATTTCCACTTAAATAATTTATTATAACTGGCAAGAGCTTACTCCCATTTGAGAACAGCACAGCTTAATTCTGAACTTATGACATTGTACCTAATGACTTCCTTAATGCCCAAATTTTCCTACTGCTTGAAAACAAGTTTTGATGTGTCCCAAACGGCAACTTCCATTTGTGAGCACCTGAGCCTGTTTCTTCAACTACCCTTGTCTGGACTGGGGCACGGAGTCATTAGGGAAGGCTGTTTAGAGGAGGTGAAGCTAACTATATAAGATACAGGCATGTTTGCAGGAAATAAAAACTTATCTGTATGAAATAAGTTCTGGTTTTTTTTCCTCAAAGTAAAAGCATAGGGACATATTCCTCTGGTCTTTTTACTTCAATTTTCTCATTAGCAAGATTTTAGCAATTCTCAATACATTAGCAGGTTCTTCCTCCACTATCCAGTCTTGTAATTTACAACTATGTGTAGGGAGAGAAACAGCTCTCTCAACCCGCTTTACTCACTATAACATTTCCCTTCTTCATGCTAAGTCAAGGGTTGGCAAACCATGGCCGGTGGGCCAAATCTGGGCCACTGCCTGTTGTTAGATTTTTTCCTTTTTTAAAAAAAATATTTATTTATTTTTGGCTGCGAGGGGTCTTCGTTGCTGCGCGGGCTTTCTCTAGTTGCGGCGAGCAGGGGCTACTCTTTGTTGCAGTGGCTTCTCTTGTTGCGCAGCACGGGCTCTAGGTGCGAGTCTTCAGTAGTTGCAGCACCTGGGCTCAATAGTTGTGGCTCACAGGCTCTAGAGCACAGGCTCAGTAGTTGTGGCGCACGGGCTTAGTTGCTCCGCGGCACGTGGGATCTTCCTGGACCAGGGCTTGAACCCGTGTCCCCTGCATTGGCAGGTGGATTCTTAACCACTGTGCTATCAGGGAAGCCCCCGTTGTTAGATTTTTAAATAGTTGGAACAATTCAAAAGAAGAAGACTATTTTCTTGCACATAATAACTATACAAAATGCAAATTTCAGTGTCCTTGGGTAAATTTTATTGGAACACAGCCATGCTCCTTCATTCAAATACCACTGATGCTTGCTTTTGCTCTTCAATAGCAGAGGTGAGGAGCTGCAACACAGACCGCAGATGCCCTCTGGCCCACAAAGCCTAATATATTTACAGAAAAAGTTCGCTGCTCCCTGTGCTAAGGTTCTACTTTCACAAAGGCATGCCACGCTGAATCTGCAGATGCCCATCATTTCACCAGCTGCCTCAGTCTTTAGAGACAAGATACAAGAGAACTGAAAGGCACCAGATTGACTAGAATGGGGCTATTGTTTTGAGGCATCTGAACATTACCCTTCCCCATTGGAAAAGGAGCGGACACTGTTTCCTGAACACAGGAGGCAACACAGGTGAAAAACACAGCATTCTTAGTGGACTAACAAAAGGACTGAAAGATACGACTTCACAACATCAGACACTGCGTTACACCAGATGCTGTCCCAGGGACACAGTAGCAGAGTTTAAGAAAAATAAAATGGACATCTTAAAATGGAGCACAGTTTGTGGGTTTAGTGATCAATGCTAAATAGATGAATTAAGCACCCACTTAGATATAGGCTAACTTACAGTGGTTACGCAAAAGAGATGTTAAAATGCCATAGGAAACACGAAAATCTTTCAAATTCTTAATTTTTCTGTCACTGAAATTAAGAAAATGTACCTATTAAGAATGAATGCACACCCACTTAAAGGACAGGACCTAAAGGAGAACACCTAACTAAACAAATCACAGAGACACGATGAAAACAGTATCCTGGGAAAGTCTGTCTGGCAGTGAGATACAGGCTGGTCCAATAAGGGGATGTTTTAATAGTCCCCTACTGATATGGAAAAATTAATGTACCTGTCCCCAGACTGCTCTGCTTTACAGCAGTTACCTTATGTATTTGGAAAGCCTGATTAATGAACTGCGTGTTGAAAACAAAAATAAACAACACATTAGGCTGAGACTGCCCCAATGTATTTTTTTTTGTTAATCTTCTTAGGCATTTACCTTTAATGAACATTGGCTTGGAAACATGCTGCAAACACGTAACTGAGAAGAAGCTAGTCTTCACTAAATTTCAGGATAAGCAGAAAAATGTCTTTAAAGCTCATCTTGTTTGGGGCTCCCACCCATCCTACAGTTCCACACCAGCAAGTGAGTGTCTCAGTACCGTAATCCACACCTTCTCTTTTACCACCACACCCATGAAGAAGACATTCACGTATATGACAGGTGCTCACGGTGCACTCGGGGATACGTGAAACTCTGAGCATGCTGGCTGGGACTTTACTCCTTTCTCTCCCATTTGGGATAGATCACTAGAATCCAAGTGAGACTGACATTATGAAAAATGACATTAGTAACAAATTACTTGCCACAAAACTCGAAGGAGATGACAACTATTGTGCTTCACACAGAATGTGGGAACCGTGGGTTTACCCTCTCTTTAAACGTGGGCAGTGATGGGGAATTCAGTAATCCCCAAGGCTCTTTTTTATTTAAAAAGCTCCGACAACAAAAACTTCTTTCTTATGTTGAGTCTGGATCTACCTCCCCATAGCTTCTACTCGTTGATTCTAGCCTACCACTTGGGCTTAAACAGAAGGATCTAGCTCCTCTCCATCTAATGACTAGTTAAGTATATGGAGATAATGACCATGGACATTCTCCTATAGCGCTTCCCCCACAGGCTGCTCTGCAAACAATACATTCCCTCACTCATATAAGGAATGACAATCTTTCCATTCTTTCTCAACATCTGCTTGCCTTAAAACTTGAGGCTGCCCCTTCAGAAAAATTCCATTCTCATTAAAATGGTCTACAGCCATGCTTTCAACTTGAGGACTCCTGGTTTCAACAGCAGGGATTTCCCATGATACTTTTCAGGCTCCTAAAAGAGACACTGTACCCCTTGACTTGGACTTCTTTCTACATCACTCATATACACAGAAACAAGAGAAAATTTCAGGATTTAGCTCAGGTGCCCTTTCTTCTAGGAAGTCTCCACTCGTCTACCCAACCTGAGTTAGGTCTTCCATGAAAATACTCCCCAAGGCATCAAGCACCATTGTCCCATAAGACACTAATCTATGTGTCTATTTCTTCCATCGAAACTGGAAGCTCCTGTAGGCGGGAACTGTACCTTAATCATCTTTATATTCCTGGTGCCTAGCAGGATGCCTGCCACATGGACGCATTTACAGATATTCCATGTGAATTAATGAACATGCCCACACACCACACACACACACACACACACACACACACACACAATCACTGCAGCAACTGATGTAAATTTCGAAGAAACCAGAGGTCCCTCAAATTCTAGTGCTTCCTCTTGATAAAAAAATCTGCAGCTTTTCAAAGAAAAAAAAATCCGCACAGTGTCTGTACCACGGTAAGAAATTTAGTCTGTGAGGAAGCTTGTAAGCAACAAATACCACTTAAAATGAACAAAGAAACAATTCCATGCAGGCACTTAGGAGGAGGACAGAAATGGTTACAGGCAGGGTTCCTGCAGCCACAACAGAGCCGAAGGGGTCCACGCAGTCAGCTCCGAGACGGGAAGGCTACAAGGGCTAAGAGATGCACATGGTAACTTTACTGTATCTTAGCAGGATAGTGGATGTGGTGGCTGATTACGGAAACAACCTCTAGGAATACCCACTTCTCTCTCCCAGTAGTGCTGTGTGATGCAAACCTCTAATTTATCTCATTTTGTTGTCTCACTGCACCTCTGAAAACACAGTGAACAAAGGTCTCTCTGCTCTAAAGGAACAGGATGAACAGGAAATTGACCATGGAAAGGTGATTCTTCTGCAGGTTTGGGAACACTGAGCTAAAATGTTTTTGTGTGTAATAAACATATAAACAGAACAGATTTGGAGTCTAAATCTAAAGCATGTGCTTTCCAATTACCACAGAAACCTCTACCTTTAATGTGAATTTAACATGAGTAGAGATAAGGCAAAAGATGTGTGGGATGAAGCGGAATAAACAATTTCCACACCTCACTAAAACCTAAATCTCTCAGTCTACTTAGTTATAAACCCAAATACAAAACCACAAGTGTGTTCTTCAACCAGCAAAACCTTATTACGGTAATATCTAGATTTTGAAATAAAAGCTTCAGAAACTCATTATTTTCTAGGAAACAGGAGAAATAAACCTTACCAACAGACTCAGAGGGACGTCTGTGGGTCTCTGCCTGAAGTAAAATGTTTGTAAGGTCCTCTTTTATTTCAATTACTTTGCAAGACTGGCATGGATTCAAAGGCTCAATTAGTTGTTCAGTTATAAACACTGTTCTCCAAATTTCTTATTCTTTTTAATCTCATTTAAGAAATAGAAAGTTAGTTTGTCTCAGTTTAGGCAGTCGGCTACCGAGCTTATTACCTCGTGTCCTGGCAGAGGCTGAAAGCAAGACTCAGATTCTGATTCCTTAGTCCTAAGTTCCTAAACACCTGCCTAACCTGTCATTAGTGACAGGGCATTGGCCACGTGGAATATTATACACTCCCTCCAGGGTGGGGATGGGAGGGAGACGTCAAAGGATAAGGGGGACAAAGGAAAACTGGGTGTGGACAGAGATTGGTGCAAATGAACAGACCCACAGGGCTGCTCATAAAGAGGGGAGTGGTACTATGGGGACACTACGGCGAGCAGAGGAGTCAAAGCCAAGTCATTCTGAGCAGGTGTGTCGGGTTCTGGAGACTCATTATATCTCCTATCAGTGAGGCTCCTTATTCTATCGGTGAGGTCCATCTCAAGAACTTAGCCAGAAATACCAGCTAGGTAAACACTAAACAGTCTCATTTCACAAGACTCCTGTCTCTCAGCAACTCATCTTTTATTCAACAACTCAAATGTGTCCAGTTCTCTCTCTCTCTCTCTCTTTTTTTTTTTAATATTCATTTATTTATTTGGCTGCACTGGGTCTTCGTTGCAGCATGTGGGATCTTTAGTTGTAGCTTGCAGGATCTTTTAGTTGCGGCATCTGGATCTTTAGCTGCGGCACATGGGATCTAGTTCCCTGACCACGGATTGAACCTGGGCCCCCTGCATTGGGAGCACGGAGTCTTCGCCACTGGACCACCACAGAAGTCCCTGTCCGGTTGTCTCTTGCTTGCTGTTTCCTTTACTAGAAACGCACTAGGCTCTGCTAACTCTTCCTCATCCTTTATATCCTCACTTAAATATCAGGAAAGTCTTCCCTGACCACCCTATGTGGGTGAGTTTCCTCTGCTCCAAGCTTCTCTAGTGCCATGGTTCGTTACCCTTGCCACACTGGTCAGTATTTGTCCAATGTCTGTCTTCCCCACTAGATTATGAATTTAATGCAGTCAGAAATCTTATCTATCCTGTTCACTACTATATCCTATATGCCTGTCTCAGAGGAGGTACAGAACAAAAATTTGTTGTATTCATCAATGAACTCTTCAGAAGAAAAACTGAAAAAGACAGGGCAGAAAGTAAAAATGTGGTTTCTGGGTATCACAGGCTTTCGCCATCCTCTCTGTTCAAGTGCAGGGTTTGTATTCCCAGATCCTTTACTCATCCACAGTTTAAAATCTAAAATAATTAATTGCACAATGCAATACCCACTCTCCATCATAAGCCTATGTATCTCTTTCTATGGACAGTCTCAAAGTGAAAGAAAAGTAAAAGAGAAAATACGGCATCTGTCACAAGAAAAATGAAAAGGCTTATTTTGTTCACCACCTCCACTCTCACTTGTTGAGAACCTGCTATCTTTTAAGGAAGAATGTTAAATGATTTATACTATTTTTAATCCTTAATAAAAGTCTCTGAAGAACGAATTTGTATTCTCCTTTTACATTTATGAAAATATAGAAGCTCAGAGCAATATGCTGACTTGTGCAACAGGCAGTAGAAGTGGAGCTCAGGCCAGGGTCAGACCGGCTCAGCACTGTGTTCACTACACATGCTGCCTCTGGCTGGCACAGTCCCCTCAGGAAAGTTCTCGAAAGCTAGAAAGTGACTCAAACTCTCCCCAAAACATTTGGTACATCATTCCCCACCTTCTCCTCTTTTCGTCCCACCCCAGCACAATTCAAACACCAGCGCCATGTTGCCCCTATTTGGAAAAGTAATGATAAAATCCATTATGACATTTCACCTTCATGGAGGCTTTGTTCTTAGGATAGTAAAAAAAAACAAGATACTTTACATTTTCTGTTTTAAAATATACACTAAAAGGAGAGTGCTTTTAAGAATAACAAAATGTATTCGCAGGTACCAGTGGAGAACGGTTTCCCCTTTCCTTTCTCTCTTCTCCACTTAGTATGCTGGGCAATTCTATGTCAAGGGAACTCTGAGTGATGAAGACTCACCCTTTCCATCTCTTTGAAGTCATCATCTAGCTTGGTTCCTTCAGCTCCTCCAACTTTCTCACTCACTTTCTGTAGAAAATAACCCAAAAAAGGAATTATAAATAAAATTTCTTTTAAACATGTGTCACAAGTTTTAAGCACTTTGACAAACATCATCTAATACAATCTCATAACTATTCTCTGATGTAGGTGGGCCGTCCCACATTCATAGGAGACAGCTTTGGCTCAGCGGATATGAACAACTTACCAAAATCCATGCATCTGGTAGGTACTGAAGCAAGAATTCAAACTTATATCTTCTGATTTCAACCCTAGTGCTCTTTCTATTATATAAATCATCACACAACTATCAAATCACTAACGTTTTCGTTTTGAAAGTTCCTAGGGAAAACAGCATCTTACAGTAATCATTTCCCTCTGATAATGGATCTAAAATGCTACCTAGGTAGAAAATTGCTACATCTTCAACCTATTCCTCAATGGGCTGTTGAACAGATAATCACAAGCATCTATCAAACTGGTATGAAAAATATCAGCCTAGCTGATCTTCAGATCTTATAAATCTCCCTGTAGCTGTCTACATCCTTATATACATACGATAAACTATGTGGAAAGATGTTGAGGGTACTTCTTTGCTACCCAATCAATTCCCATTATCATACATTTTACTTTCATCAGTTTACATATGCCAATGGTCATTTTCCACATGTAGAATTCATGTTCATTAAAAGATTAGATATTCTATTCTGTTTTGAAATAAAGACTCAAATTAAGTCTAATAAAAATTATGAAGGGATCACAAGGAAGATACTTTAATTTCATCAAAGACAGGAAATATTAAATGCTAATGACACCAGAATTTCATTCCTCTTAAAATAACCGTAAAGGTAGTTAGATGCTTTTTACTAAGATGTCACTGTGCTACATAAAGTTATCATACACAGACAATGAAGTATAATTTTCCATTTCCTTTAATAGCCACTGTGTTGAGGGTCTTTGCAGAGGATCCCCATCGTGGCCAGACCTGCAGCAACCTCAGTAACAACTTGGGTCATCCAAGTGAGCTTGGGTTACCTCCTTCTAAAAGGGTCCTGGGATACATGGCTCCATCTTTCTGGCCGTGGAAGCTCTGATATCCCCTTATAGAGGGCTGAGGTATAGTCCTTACATGCTCTTTCTTTAACTCCTGCCTTCTGCCATCAGGAAAACCTCTAGAAGAGATCACTCTTGGGAAAACCAAGAGTCCGAATTCTATCACCACTCTGGCCCAGATTTCACCTCAGCAGCACTAACAGGAGGAATATGCTATGATGGAAGGGCATGGAATGGACTGCCATGGTACACAGAGTTTTTATGAAAATAAATGGCATAGTAAATATAAAAACCGGTGCGTGAACCTACAAGACATGCAATATATCCTAGTTCCGTTCCCTTACCAGTAAATTGTATATCTGATTAAATACCCTGGTCTTTCCCATCAGTTTATTTAACTGTTGTTTCGTACTTTGAGAAGAATCTAGCAATTTTCATTAACATAATACAATGTTAGGCAGATAAAGGTCGATGATTAAAAATGAAATGTTAGTAAAAACAATATTCACATCTTTAATTTGTATAACTGGCACTTTCACTTGTACTTTATCATCCAGTAAGCATACCATAAGAACTATGTAGAGCAGACATTATTCCTATGTTGCAGATGAGAAAACTGAGGCTTGAGTAAACTAAACTGCCTGTCCATGGTAGGGATCTTTAGCTAGGAAGAGGTGGAACCAGGACCTGGAAGGCAATTTTCCCAAGTAAACCCTAGGTGGCTTTGCATTTGCACCACAGCACTGAAGAGCTGTCCGTGGTGCTGGCCACTTCTGCCTGAAGTTCCTTTAGATTCAAAGGGCCAGATGGCCAGAGTTAGATTCACTGCTTCAACCTTCGGTCCCTGACATCAGCACTCTCACTTAACCTGTATCCTAGGTGATGATGGCTATCAACTATTTCAACAGTCTGCACAGATCCAGGTTTTGTGTAGCATCACTATCACCAAAACTAAAAAGCCTGTATCAGCTGTGATCTGGCCCAGAAGTCAGCTTCTTTACCTACTTTCTTAAAGACGTTTACCAACCCAGAAATGGGGATGGGAAGGCCTTAGGATTCAGTTTAGAACCTCCTAGTGGAATTCCAAGTGCCAGTAACATAACCTGCATGTTGAGGTTTAATTTATAGAAAAAGGGATAGAAGGGGACTTAAAGGTTATTAATATCGAATTTTCCCTATCACCAAACTAATTTTACTATGAGTTTTACACTGATTCCCTCCCTTTCACTTTGCTCAGTGATGGCAACTTTAGCTCATACTTAAGCCCCTCTTGTGTCTTATTCTTGAAGTATGTGGTTTTCTGTTAAATTTGGGCTGGGAAACTCTAATCTTGGTGAACTCCTGCACAATAAAGAAATATAAGCTACACAACCCCGACTCAACTGTCTCAGTTCTACCTGTCTGTTTTCGATGTCGCGGAACTCACTATATCACAAGGCCCCATTTTAGTTAAAGAGGATCATTATAGATATACCCCTCCCATGACCCGTGAATGAGATATTTAATTTTCATTTGCAAAACTGTCACAAAAACCAAGCAGCTGAGAAATGTCTCCATTTACAGTATCATTAGAGAATCCTGGTAACCTTGGGTTAATCACATTTTGGCCATCTCTAAGCCATAAAATATGACCTTCATCAAAAGCACAAGGGCTTATATAATACTTTCAATCCCATATTGCTCAACTGAGAGTAATTTTAATTTCCTCCCATTTTGCATCCATCAACAGGTTAGCACCACAACTGCTGGCTCTATATCAAATGGGATCACACTGGCCATTAGTAACTTAGAACTAGTCCTGGTAACTCACATGGAGGACAACTCATCAGTCCACTGGCTTTAACTATTTGGCTTAAGTACTGAGGGGGAGGCAGGGGGAGGCAGGAAGACAGAGAGGAAGGGAGAGAGAGAAAATATGAATCTTTCTATTCTCCACAAAAGCTGACATTTGAGCTGCTCTGAGAGAAACAGTTCACCAAATATACTGAATGAAGCTAACAGGTAGATACTGGTCCTGGTCTGATTATTCGGTTGATATAAATTTTCTTATCTAATTAGATTCACGGAAAAAGAAGAGTATTCAAAACGACATCCACATTGTTCTCTGGGCTATTTTTTTTCCCCAAGTCACAAAGGATCTAAACATATCAAGGCATTGAATTAAACAATGTGTTAAATAACAATCTTCTCACTCCTTAGGAGTATGCCAAACATTTTCTCCTCCTGTTCTTTAAATAACATTACTAAAACTTCTATTGCCTTTGTGTATAAGAGTCACGGTGAGGAAGACAGGCTCTCTGAGCTCATTTGGCCAACGATGAGTTTTGTTTTCCTCACCTAGCACCATTTATTTAAGAATAGTTTTGCCCTACTATTTTCCAGTGAGGTGGTTCCTAAAACCAAGATTTCATAGAATTGAATGATTTCCGATGCTGTTTAGTATACTTTAGCTAATATGCTTGCTTTTTGAGAAATTGATCCCCTATTTAAATAAATACCAGCAAAAGTTATGTGAATCAAACAAAACAGTATAAATGAGTCGATATGCCCACCTGTACTGTCTAAAACCAACTCTTCTGTTCAAAATCTTCAATCGTACCCATGTAGCACAACACTGAGAGCTTATACTTTTTTTTTTTTTTTTTTTTTTTTGCGGTACGCCTCTCACTGTTGTGGCCTCTCCCGTTGCGGAGCACAGGCTCCGGACGCGCAGGCTCAGCGGCCATGGCTCACGGGGCCCAGCCGCTCCACGGCATGTGGGATCTCCCTGGACCGGGGCACGAACCCATGTCTCCTGCATCGGCAGGCGGACTCTCAACCACTGCGCCACCAGGGAAGGCCTGAGAGCTTATACTTTTAATCTTATTTTCTATTACACTCTCCATATATTCTGTATTCCAACCAAACCGAAAATCTCACCTTCTTCTTATTCTTCATTGTATTCCTCACAACACAGACTCAGGAAAGATTTGTGGACTGAACTACAGTGTAGTTTTGTAAATGTTAATGTTAAGATGACTGAAAGGAGGCATAAAGTAAGGCAAACAAGACGGATTACCTCACTCAGGGATAGTTTTTCTCTTCAAAAAAAGAAAATAAATAATATAATCAACTCACGTTTTAAATTAAGTCTTAATTCTGAGTCTGCAGTAGTGTTGTCTCATGCTATTTTTTTCTATATGCCAAATAAGAAAAATGTCAAGGGAACCAGCAGCAGGAGACAGCTTAAATAAATGACCACTGTTCCCAGCCCAAAGGATGCCTCCCGCTTTCCAACAATGACTCACCCTCTCTCCCACATCAACTGTCAACTCTAGGCAAAAGACACTCCATTCTCTAGTTGCAGCTCTGATTCTTCCCTGCATTGCATTTCAATCAAACGCTGAAGATCCAACTACCGTGTCTCCAGCTACTTTTTATAAAGGTCTCCTTGAAAATCACATCAGTGAAATTCAATAGACTTAAGACCAAATTGATTCATACGTCACTGCCTAATGTCCCTGCAAAGTTATTTACTGCCTAATGTCCCTGTTTTTCTTTAGCTTTGTCTCATCATTCATTATACAAAGCCGGGTTTCCTTAGCATCCACCAAATATGCTGTGTTAATTCCTTCTGCCTTGTACCGGGACCTATTTCTCTTTTCTTATTTTCAAATCCTATCAATTCTCTAAGTTGCTCACCCAGATTTCACCTTCTCCATCTTCATCCTGATTGCCCTAGATGGAAGTTACTAGATTTCCTGTGAACTCTTAATGAAACACATCATCTGTTGGACTCCCTGGAACTAGCTACTTGATGAGTAAAATTGCTGAGAACTTCTGCTCATCTTATTGTAGGATGCAAAAGGTGGGAATCATGTCACATGCTTCTTTGTCTGAAAACATCTGAGACTGCAGTACCTAACACAGTGTTTGCAGAGCAGACAATTATCAGTTGAAAAAAAAATGTATCTCAATGAATTATTCTAAGACAAAAATAAATTGAAGGAGGACCCTTAACTATGAGTGAGCACTGGTTCTCAGTCTTCTTTCTGAGACTCTTACCTCCCCTGTAAAGTGTCATATCTTCTTCGCTGTCAACAGGCAAAAACATAGAAAATTCAAAATATTGTTTTCCCAATATTTGTAGAAAGGCATCACCTACAATAATAAATAAAAGAAGCCCATACTCTGAATCTTAATGAAAGTTCTTTAATTATTATTCATTGGTTAGGTCCTAAAAATTAAATGGTAATACTTGATGACATACCCAATATTCAGAAGGAAACAGAAAAGTCAAAATTACAGCAGTATTTTCTTGGTATCTGGCTAAATACAAGTAGATCTTGTTTTTCCAGATGGTGGTATTTCCATGTATGAAAGGCAGGGTGGATAACACTTTATGGGATATAGGTTTCACACTAGTTTTTCTTAGCTGTCATTAAATTGGAATGCTTAAATGCCATGATATTTTGAAAGTGAATTTCAAAAAATATATATTTATTTTTCCCGTCAAGAAATGTTGTATTCTTTCTTAGAAAATGAGTAAAGGCATTTTCATCTATCTAAATTGAGTTAATTGAGCTAACTGTGCTATTTCTCACTATATTGAAGAAAAATAGAAAGGTTCCTAAAAATCTAAAAACTAGTGATTCCCCCCACCCCCGCCCCAAGAATTCAATAGAATGACGAATGATTTTCTTTGAATGTCTGGAGCCACAAACTTTAAAGTGAGTTTAGGTGAGCTAAGCTCTTGGCCTTTTCCCTAGCTTTCAGCCTATCTTGCTTCTTGTCAAATACTATATAGAAAATGCAGAAATTAATTTGCGTGATGTTCTCTGAGCTTCTGGTGCGGTTCACTGGAGTTAAAAGCAGTAACTTTCTAAGCCCTGTTTCCCTAAAGTGAGAACCTCCCATGGACTATGTGGCTAATTACTTACACACACCCCTCAAAGGGAGTTGGTAGGAGAGGTATCATGCAAGTTTCAGTCCCTCCCTGGAAACATAGTTTATACTATCACCTACAGTTTCATTCACAAGTGATCCTATTTCTGTCCTTCAGAAAAAAAGAAAAAAGTTTTAAGTATATAAAATGTGCAGAATAAAAAACCAATAACCACTTCTATATTTTTCAACTCCCCCCAAAAAATCTAGTTCCTCATCAGATAAGGGGTAATTTAGCAAGGGGGATTCACAGAGTGGGAGAGTATTTCCATAAAGTTTCCCATCCCTGGCAATAGTGAAAAAAATAAACATTTTCATAGTTTACTGCAATAAGCCACCAAAATTGAAAAAAACATAAAAAGACAGCGTCTGCTAAAAATAGATACTAAGACTTGGGGCTAGAATTATGTCACTGCAGTATTTTTTTTTTTAATTCTATTTAAAGCTCAGTCATAAAATCCCTTGAGAAAAAAGCAGAACTCAAAAAGAGAAAAAAAAGGTACCAGTAATTCATTTGGGATTTCAGTCCTGGTTAATGAATAGCCTAGAACCTAATGCCTGATGACTCAGCTGATAAGGCAAGGGGAAGTAGTACCAGACCTTCAATTGTTAAGAGAAACTGCTGGGAAGCCCTTTTCTGTGTGTGTGAACTGAAATCACAAACTTCCCTGGACCTCTGTTTCTTCATCCACTAAATGGGGCAGGGGTAGGGTGTGGTTAGATAACCAAGAGAGTTCTAAGATGTCTTCCAATTTAAAATTTGATGTCTATTTGTATTATGGTTAATTTGATGAGTCAATTTAGCTAGGCTATAGTACCCGGTTATTCAATCAAACACTAATCTAGCTGTTGCTATGAAGATATTCTGTAGATGTGTTAATTCCACAATCAGTTGAGTTTAACTAAATAAGATTATCCTTGAAAATGTGGGTGGGTTGCATCCAACCAACTGAAAGGCCTTAAGAACAAAAGTGAGGTTCCCTGGAGGAAGAAGAAATTCTGCCCCCATATCCTACTGTTTCTGTTTCTCTGAAGAACCCTAATTGATGCAATTTCTACCTGCTGGAGTGCTGCTTATAGTACAATCAAAGGTAGATAACAATTAGGAAAGGAAGGAGAAGAGAAAACACCATGCAAAGTGTTTGAAGAGAAAATGCTATGGAACTCTCCCCCTTCCGACCCCCAGATTCTCAGATTAGGGTTATTTTGATGCAAATCTCCTTCTAAAATTAAAAAAAAAGACAATAAATCATCTTTAGGAGGAGATGCCCATAAAAAGTAGAGTAACTGACAGTTGCTGGGTCTCAGCTGCAGGGCAGGCAGCTCAGAATATGCTCCATTTCTATCACTAACGCTTGGACAGCCTTCATCCATCCATTCAAGGTAGGTACCTCACCTTTGCAGAAAGCAAACATCAAGGACAAACTGCAAGCCAATGGGTATTTGAAGACACTTGAGAGACTTCCTGCAAGTATTTCACGCATCCACACTCAGCTCTCTATATAGCATTTTACATCACCAAATGTGGCAGCCAAGCTCTATCCCGAGATAAATCCTCCTTTCTTCCTAAGCCAAAGAAAGCTAGCACCATGCTCTTAGCTGTAGTAAGTTTTACCTTAAATAACAATAAAGAGAAGATATGAAGAGACCTCAGAGATAGTCATGAAAGTGGATGGACAACCACTTGGCATTCAATAAAGAGACACCAGATCCACCATCTTATACAGAAAAATCACTGACCTGCTAATAGAGGGATTCAATTGGGAACACAGAATAACAACACAAAACTCAGAAAGATGGATCCCTGTCTGAGATATCAAGTTTGATAACTCATACCTACAGAAATTCCATCATCTGAACCAAAAATGTTAAAAGCACCTTAGTGACAAGGCAGATACAGATACAGATTTCATTTATAATCTGGGCAGAATTTCCTGAATGCTAAGCATCTCGTCACCACCTAAGAAGACTAAGCCCTGACAGATGCACCACTCTGCTTCTACCTCAAGCTTCAAGGTCTGCTGCCTGCACTGCAGCCGACTGCAGATTCACACCTGGTAGGCTCATGCTGAAGTTGGAGAAGGAGACGTGGAGGAAGCTCCCCTCCCCGACAATCATACAAATTCCTGGTTTGCTTTTTACCCATTATT
The DNA here is from genome assembly GCF_059928025.1 of Delphinapterus leucas. Taxonomy (NCBI): domain Eukaryota; kingdom Metazoa; phylum Chordata; class Mammalia; order Artiodactyla; family Monodontidae; genus Delphinapterus; species Delphinapterus leucas. The sequence continues at coordinate 58,406,031 of NC_143134.1, forward strand.
TCTACTATTAGAACTTTGAGTGTCCTCTGCCCCTGCAGGGTATATTTCACAGGCAAGCCTGCTGCAACAGCTAGAGCATGTGTTCAGAGTAATGTCACTGCATCCCACATCATCTAAGAGTTAATTTGACCCCTTCTTTCCCAATATGCTTTTAAGGTGTGGAAAGAAACTACTCACTTCACTGTCCCATTTCCTATTGCCTCAGTCAATTCTGTACCAATAGTTATATTTCTCACACACACACAAACACTTATATAAACACAAACATATATGTGGGAAGTATTTGGCATTCCTCCAGGCTTAGAGTTGCTCGAAGTTATACATTAAATTGGGGACAGGGTCTAAATACAATTCCAGCACTCCAAACTGGCACTACTGGCTTCCTTTCCTTTCAAGTTTCTGCCCAGTGCTTTTCAACCAACCATGTGGGAGACTTGCTCTTGAATGAGTTGACTGATTGCAAAGCTCTGATAAAAATATGCCAAAAAATAAACTATGGAAAGGACACAGGAAAGGATACTGTCTTTTTAATTCTTCTCAGGCTTACTGATGTGCTAATGTCAGCTAGGGAGTGGTGGACACAGGGACCCTGAGAAGGCTGTCCTCTTATTTGTTCAATTGGGACATGAGAGAAGAGATGGAGGAATATTTGGAAGGGACTGACTTAAGAAGAGGCTGGGCATCTCTTTTCATGACAGGGAAAAGTGAAGCCAAATATGTATCAAGAAGACACTTCCTAAAGTCACTTCCCTAAAGCTCTGGGGTGTAGGGAAAAGAAAAATGAATTAAAAATTTTAACAACTTTAGTGTGATATAATTTGCATGCCACAAAATTCACTCATTTAAAATATACAATTCAATGACTGTTAGTATATTTACAGAGCTGTGTGATCATCACCATAATCTAATTTTTGAACAGTTTCATCACACCAAAAAAGAAACCTGGTACACATTAGCAGGCAGCCTCAACTCCATTCAAGGCCCCACCCCCTGGCAGCCACTAATCTACTTTCTGTCTCTATGGAAATATCTGTTTTGGATACTTCATATAAATGGAATTATATAATTATGTGGTCTTTTGTTTCTGGCTTCTTTCAGTTAGCATCACGTTTTCAAGGTTCATCCATGTGTGGCAGGTATTAGTACCTCCTTCCTTTTATGGTTGCATATTTCATTGTATGAATATACCATATTTTCTTTGTCCATCCATAAGGTGATGGACATTTTGTGTTATTTTCTAGGTTGATAACCTTGGGCAAATCATTTTACCTCTCAAGTTTTCTGACATGTGGATAATTCAAAGTCACCTCACAGTTATGAAGATTATATAAGATGACTGAGTAGGTGCTTTGTTGACGGTAAAGCACTTCACCAATGCAAAGGATTAGTGTTGTTACTCTATAAGAACCACCACGTGACTCTGTTACCTAAAGGTAACACGGTGACATCACAGACATGGCGACTGTAAGGTTGAGACTTCCAAAATATGTCTACCCAGGACTAACTTGTGGCAGAAGGAAGACACAGACACTTCCCAAAATCCAGGCCAAATAAAGGCTTGAAGGCCATTAATACATACGGCATCGACCCAGATGAGGAACTTTAAAGAGCAAAATGGTGTTCCTGCGGGCACTCGTTACCAGTTAAAGATGAACTGGAGATTTACATTTCAGAATGCAATGCTATACTGAGAACCCATTTTTCAGAAGTGACCTCTTAAGTTTTCTTATCAAATCAACTCACGTAGCCAGAGTTCTGTGTTACATCGGTTCATGGAGTTAGCAAGTAGAGGTTAAGTAGGAGAATGTGAGAGGAAAGTGAATACATTCATGAGGGCATGCAGTATGTTTTTTTCTTTGGGGGGGTTGGGGTTTTCCTGGCAAAATAAGGGATTCCAATTCTAATTTGAGGTGACGTTGCAGGAAGGAGGGAGTCTGGTCACCCCTCAGAATAGAAGCACTGCAGGAGTAAAATTGTGTTTTTGTTGGGACTACATCATCCCATGGGTACCTGTGTGTGCTGGAGGGTAGGGAGAGGAGCAGGGATGGGGAGCACTGAGGACATGGGGTTGAGATAAACAGATACGTTATGGTCAGACAGCCAGGTCATACCAGAGATAGGACTGAAACCCAGGTCCCTTGATTTCCATACTCAATAAGAATCCTGTTTTCCAGGCTTCCCTGCTGGCGCAGTGGTTGAGAGTCCGCATGCCGATGCAGGGGACACGGGTTCGTGCCCCGGTCCGGGAAGATCCCACATGCCGCGGAGCGGCTGGGCCCGTGAGCCATGGCTGCTGAGCCTGCGCGTCCGGAGCCTGTGCTCCGCAACGGGAGAGGCCACAACAGTGAGAGGCCTGCATACAGCAAAAAAAAAAAAAAAAAAGAAAAATCCTGTTTTCCAGGAGAGAGTCTACTTGGGTTCGCGGTAATCAATAGACACCAATCTGCAACATCAGAGGACAGTTTAATGTACGAAAGTTCTTTAAAAAATTTAACTTGCTTTCCGTAACTGTCTATATTGCTAAAAATCATTGCTAAGCATTTTCTTGGTAACTAACAAGACTTGATTAATATCAGTTAGGTTTTACTGTCCTTCAATAATAAATCTGTAACTCTCTTCCTGTGCCTATGTACCTACTGTGATCAAATCGTCACGAGGTCACTTGTACCTTCCCCTGTAAAGATGTCCAAATTCCCCTGTGCTCCCACAGCCCTGGTGACACTGAGCAAGACACTGTAGGGCCTTCCCAAGGACAGACTCCCCACCCCTCATATCCCCCACCTGCCTCTTGTTTGTAGAAAAGCTTTAGTCTCCTAGGCTTTCCCCGAGTTCCAAAGAACAAATTTAATCAGAAAAGTGAGAAAATGCAGAAACAAAGGAAAACAGTCAAGCAAGACAAAATAATAATAGGTTAGTCAAGAACCTTTAGTTCTTCCTCAGGGGCTACAGATAATATCCTTAGCCATGTCCTTGAATTGTTTTGCAGATACTAAAACCTCCACCAGGTGGAAGAAGCTAACTACATGATGACCATGAGCACGTAGCCCCCAGACCAGCTGGAGCCTGAGGACTGATAATGCTGATCCCTGTGACCTCACAGGATTACCTCACCACCCACCAATCAGAGAACTGTGCACGAGCTGATCAGGTGCCCCATGATCCACTCCCTCACTCTGTCTTTAAAAACCCTTCCCTAAAAGCCATTGGGGAATTCAGGTCTTTTGAGCATAAGCTGCCCAGTCTCCTTAGCTGGCCCAGCAATAAACACTGTATTTCCTTCACCACAACCTGGTGTCAGCAGCTCGGCTTTGCTGCACATCAGGCGAGTGGACCCAAGTCTGGTTCGGTAACACTGGGTCAAACTCTATTCAGCACTTGTTAGGTTGTATTTTGTACTATCATCATCTACTTGAATGCCTCTCCAACGTTTTAGAGTTCCTAGAAGGCAGTGATCTTGGTCTTGTTCATCTCTGTTTCCTAGTGCCCAGCACTGCCCTGGCACAGGGTTGGCCTGCAAGGTATGAGCAGATAAGCAGGCAGTGGATCAGTACACCAACCTATGCACTAATTTGGTCTGCTTATTTTTTTCCTATTTCAGTTCTGTTTGGTATCATTCCCCTGAACAATCATTGTACTTATCTTTTCTTCCTTCCCTCAAAATACCCCTCTACTGGTGGCAAAGTCTGACGGCAAAAAGTGGATATGGATACAGGATAAAAAGCAGCAGCTCTGGACACATTCTCCAAGAGTACCTTAAACAGTTTTAAAAAAAATATTATTAAGATAATATGCTGGCATGACTGTTGATAAGACTACGATGAACATAAGAAAGGAGAGTAAAAGGAAGAGTTGGCCTATTCCATACCCATTTAAAACACTGGTGATTAGACAGAAGTGGTGCCTTTTTTATATGCTTGTTGCCTACCACAACATCTCCACCACCACCACCATGTAAGATTCTGGCTACTTTCTAACCTCTATCATTCATTTGGAAAGTATTTACTGAATGTTTTTTGTTTTTTGTTTTGCGGTACACGGGCCTCTCACTGCTGCGGCCTCTCCCGTTGCGGAGCACAGGCTCCAGACGCACAGGCTCAGCAGCCATGGCTCACGGGCCCAGCCGCTCCACGGCACATGGGATCCTCCCAGACCGGGGGCACGAACCCACGTCCCCCGCATCGGCAGGCGGACTCTCAACCACTGCGCCACCAGGGAAGGCCTGAATGCTTTTTATTTGTCAGGCAAGGAAGAGACCAGGAGGAGGATGTGCAAAGGTCCCGGGGTAAGCATGGCTCCTCCAAGAGCCCAGCATGAATGAAGATTAGAGAGGGAAGGAAAAGGCACCCAAGATGATGTTGGAGATGCTGGCAGGAGTCAGACACTGCAGGCCTTTTTGGGCCAAATGAAGGCCTTCATCCTAAGAGCAATGAGCGTAAAAGGAGAGGATTTATAATTTTAAAACCTTTTGCTAGATATACTTAGCGCAAAGCAGCTCAGTCAAATGAGAGCTGGGCATCACAAAAGGATGCTGCTTTAGGAAAAGGTTTCATCCCTGCTGGGAGGGCTACACAACATTTTGCTTTCATTTGCAAGACCACAGAATCGTGATTGTCACAAACCTGGCATGCACAAGAGAACATATGGCTTCTTTCTGAAAGAAGTCTTGCCTGCATCAAGTCCCAAATATGCTAATAAAAACATCCTGCTCTCTAAGGAGGCTTAGAGAACACAATTTTGTTGTTGTTGTTGTCCTTTTGTTTTGGTTTTGTTTCCCTTTTCTACACTCTGCATGAAAACCCACAGTGGGACTTAATTTTCTGGAATCTAAAAGAAATGTTCCCAATGAGTTATTTTATAGTTTCCTGTAAACTGTGTTTCTCTGGAGTGAATTACCTTCTGCTCTTACATAATACTTCCTAACGTAGAGCATGCTCAACCTGTCACTTAGAGCTCAGGAGCATATCTTGAACACAGCAGAAGGTTTTCGATATCACTACTACTAGAGGAGAAAGTTATCCTGTGAAGTATCTTTTTAAAAAATGAAGGGGAAGTCTCTTTCAATTGAATTACTCTGGTGCATTTTCTCTACTATTTAAATATGGGTGCCTTTCTTTTATTCTCATAACGAATTACTTTCACTCAAAAAGGTATGATCAACATGTCAAGGCAGAAGCTGGATTTTAAGCACCATAAGAAACAGGTTCCCGAAGAAAAATTAAGAGGAAGACTATTTTCACATGGAAATCTGGCACAAGATTTCAAACTCTAAAATGTAAATACCCATCTGTACACAACTCAGCTTTTAAAAAGCTCACCTTCTGCCCTATTTGTTGTGGATACTTATGAATAAGTAAAATGTAAAAATATAATTAAAGCTCCTTTCATGCTCCCTGTGCCCCCCTCTGCTTCCGCCACCCCCACAGTACCACTCTCCTTCCCAACGGCAGTTTTGTTCTTTTACTGTCTATGTGTCTGTCTTAGTTTGGAGCTTCCCCAAACAGAGTCTGGGTCATGCATGAAGTGACAGCAGTTTATTTGGATGGTGGTCCCAGGAAGCAGAATGAGGGAGCAGAGAAGAGTGGGGCAGAGAAAGGCAAGGCCCAGAAAAGTGTGTTGTGGAGCTGGTTACCACACTCCAGAATTGGGTAATGTGGCTTGCTTCTGCAGTGGTCCCTGTGAGGAACCATGTGGAACACACCTCAGTACTGTTCCTTGGATGAAGCTGGGGCAGTCATCTGATTCATGTTTCCACTGGTTGAAGGCTGCCTCCAGATAGGTCAGGCAATACCCAGAAAAAGCTAAAATTCCAAGACATAGAAGAAACTCCTGGGGCAGAAAGGCTGGAGGAAGGTTGCTGGAACTATCCACCAGGCTATGCTGAGGGAATATGACTCTAGACACACAGAGCATATGTTTACCAGGGGGTAGCAAATTTTTAGTAAAGTGGCAAGTAGAACTAGGTTAGGACTTGACGGTCAGTGCTATAGACAGTGTTTTCATCCTCCCAAAATTCATATGTTGAAATTTTAACTTCCAATGTGATAGTATTAGGAGGTGGGGCCCTTGGTAGGTGAATAGATCATAAGGGTGGAGTCCTCATGAATAAGATTAGTGCCCTTATAAAAGAGACCCCAGACAGCACCTTCTGCCATGTGGGGAAACAGTGAGAAGATGAGAATCTATGAACTAGGAAGAGGATCCTCAACAGACACCAAATCTTAGACTGCCAGCCTCCAGAACTATGATAAATAAATTTCTGTTGTTTATAAATTACTCAGTCTATGGTATTTTGTTATAGCAGGCTTATAAGACAATCAGATACATTCTATGCCTCATACTTTTTTTTTTTAAATTAAAGCACACTCTACCTTTTATACAGTAAACTTTCTTTCAGAGCTCCAAGCTTCCCTTGGAGTGTCTATCTGACCTGCTATGGAGAAAAGCCATAGCTTGCTTGCTTTTTGTTTGTTTTTACAATAATTTGAAAATATAAACATCATTCTTAGCTAGTGAGTTGTTCTAACATAGGCCATGGGTCAGATTTGGCCCACAGTTCATGGTATGTTGAAACTGTGCTATAAAATCTGTAAACATCGTAAAGGTTTATTTTCTGTTTTTAGCATATATAAATGGTATCATACTGCACCCATCCTTCCATAACTTGTCACACATCAAACTTACAGATGTCGCTGTAGGTAGAGGCAGACCATTCACTTGAACTGCTGTACAGTGTTCCTCTGTAAGACTACATAAAAATTTATTTTTTTAGTGATGTATACTTGGGTCATTTTATGCTTTTCACTATTACAAACAGTTCAGCAATAAGCATCCCTCTGTGAGTGTCTCCTGCTGCATGAGTAGGAGTTTTCTCTAGGATATGTGCCCTGAAGTCAAATTACCGTGTCATAAGGTACACATGATACATGAATCTTTAGTTTATTTCATTACTGCCACATTACTCTCCCAAGAAGTTGTACCAATTTATAGCCCCCCTTCAGTGTACCAAAATTCCCGTTTCTCCACATCTTCCTCAATATTTGGTTTTGTCAGACTTCTTAATCTTTGCAAATCTGATAGTTATGGATGTATATTACAATATTGCTTTCAATTTCCATATTCCTGATTACTAGGGAAGGTGAACATCCTTTCACACTAACTGATCTTCTGGGATACCTATTCTATGGGCTGCCTGTGCATATCATGTACCTATTTTTTTGTTGTTTTGGTTGCTACTGATGTTTGCTCTGCTATTGGGTTGCCTTTTCTTACTCACGTGCCATGTGGTAGCTCTTTATCCTCCTTTTATTTTGAAAGTTCTGGCTGGCTATGACTGGCCTAGGTCAGCAGAGTGCAGACCTACTTCCGCACCCAGCAGAGCTCCCAAGTACTCAAAAGCCCCATTGTATATATCACCCACTCTGAGTAAAAATAAACACATCACTTGAAAAATATGGTATTCATCCACTCATTCTTCCAGGGACATTTACTGAGTACTTCCTATGACATTAATGGTACTAGCAACAGAGACATAAAGATATAAGAAACCACAACCTAAGAAGCACATTCAACTACAAGGGATTAATCGCCAGATGAGCTAAATATCACTTAGCCTACAGCAAAGCCTTGAAAAAAATCAGGAAAAGAGGAGGTGATGGAAGCTCTAATCTGGGTAGATTAGCCAAGAACAGACAAGACAGCCAAGAACAGGGTTCTATCTCTCCCCAGCTCCTAGTCTAGGGCTACAGTTTCATGTGAGAGAGGCAGGCTAGGCTGCCAGTGTCTCCCATTCCTCCACTCCTAACCCTCCAATGCAGAAGCACAAATCTGGGCAGGTGCTGCTGAGAGGACTACATCCTCTTCCCCCCCACTCCTTTTCTACTTGCAGGGCAGGGCTTGGCCCCAGGAGCAACAGGCTGAGAACATTAGGGCTCCAATCACCAAGTGAGCAATCCTAGCTCACTCATCAGGCAAAGATTCCACACTGAGAGAAGCAAGCTAAAAAACCATGCAGTGCCTGCTTGTAGAGAGGGGCTGTCACTCAGGGAGAAGTGGGCTACTGTTCCCGTCCAAAGATCTGATGTAATGGCACAGAGGTTCTGCCCAGGAGAAGAGGGAAGACGTAATGACAGAGAGCTCTATGATGCTGCCTGAATCGACTGGTTTTATTTGGGACATAACACTGTTCATGCCTAAGGACACTGTCAAAAACAATGGAGATTCCGGTGGCAAGCAAATAATTACATGCACCTAGTAGCTTCATGATGTAAGTATCATGATGTATCATACGTATTATAAAATGATGGACCAGCCATAAATTTAACAAAGCCTAAGAGACATCCAAGAAGAGTGCTCCTGGGATCACACTCATCCCTGAGGGTCCTAAAGAGGGAGAACATATCCTAGGCTGTACCCACTCAGGAGTAACCAGAGTGGGACTTGGGGCAGTCATGAAAACTCCCCAAGTCATACATATCTCCATCAGCAAAATGTGGAAGCCTTACTGACTTAAAAGGTTTAAGCAAAACCTTTGACCAAAACACTGGCTAAACAATAAGCCACGCTAACCTAGAAGGAAGTCAGGAAGTTGGGCTTAAAAATAAAATCATATTCATCCCTCGTGGTCTGGAAGACTTTGTGCCTAGCTAGTGCTGCACCCTCCCTGGAGAGACTGGAGAGAAGACCTCTGAACCACTGGACCCTGGCTAAAAGTGGGTAGAAACTGTAAACTCCCTGAAGTGTGAAAGCAGTCTACAAACCACACACACACATCTAAGTAGCTAGGGCGGCTTAAGCACAAACTGTGATCAATAAATGGTTTATAAAGACCCACAGAAAACCCTTAAGAATTCAGGCCAAAAATAAAAACAAGAAAAAAATACCTAAGCAAGAAAGTCATAGAGGACGTAATGTGGGGAAGAACAGACTTTACAGAATTAGTCCAGCCAAGTCACTGAACAGATAAATAAATGACCTAACAACAACTTCAACAAACTTCCTCCAAAAAGGAACGGGAAAGGAGTGTCAGTATTCAGAGGTGCTACAATATTTTACCTAAAATGTGCAGTTTTCAACAAAAAAATTATGAAACACCCAAAAAACAGAAAAAACAAAACCCAGAAAAGTATGACCCATACACAGGCAAAAAAACAGGCAATAGAAACTTACAGGTGCCCAGAAGTTAACAAGACTTGAAAGCAGCCATTTTAAGCATATTCAGAGAACAAAAGGAAGCCAAGCTTACAGAAGTGAAGGAAGGTATGATGACAATGCCTCATCAAACAGAGAATATCAACAAAATGATAGAAAATAAAACAAAGAACCACATGGAAACTCTGGAGTTAAAAAGTACAGTAACTGAAATGAAGAATTCAGTACAGTGGCTCTGCAGATTTGAACTGGAAACTTATTAACAGATGAATAGAGACTATATAATCCAAAGAAAAGAAAGAAAAAAGAAGAAAAAAAATAAAAGGAGCTTCAGAAAGGTTTGGACACCGTTAACTGTAGAACATACGTACACTGAAAGAATCAGAAGGAAAGGAGAGAGAATGGAACAGAAATATATTCAAAGAAATAATGGCTGAGAATGTTCCAAGTTTGATTTTTAAAAAACATACTAATCTATATTTCTAAGAAGCTCCATGAACTCCAAGTAGGATGAATTCAAAGAGAACCACACCCAAACTCATCAAAATGTTGAAAGGCAAAGATATATTGTTGAAAGCAACCAGAGGAAAACAACTTGTTCCACTGTGGAACATAAAATTAACAGCTGACTTCTCATCAAAAACAATGGAGGCCAGAGCGCTTAAAGAAAAATCAGGAAAAGACATATAAGTTTTGACTGTGGGAGACTGTGGGAGAGAGAAAATCCCAGAACATACATTTGGAAAGGGTCTTCGTAGGTAGCAGAAATCCTCTGGCAAAGAGAGGAAGAACGCAGAATTACCTCAGGAAGGTAGTGCTGAGAGAAAATATGAAGAGAATACTGATCTCAGGTGTTAAAAGATATTACCTAAAACCTACCTTTTCATTACAGTCAATTTTTTTTAAATCTCTCATCTATGTGATTTGAAAGTTTATGAGAAGTTAACAACTCTTTCATCTCACAGATTGTTGAGATACATTTCTCAACCAGACCTGTCATCAAGGCATTTTGTATTTAAGTTGTTGTATGAAATTCATATAGACTCATTTGTTAATATTCAGAAAGAAGTGACTAAATTATTAACTACTTATAAGCATGTACCATGTGGGTGATAATAAAGGCAAAAGTTAGGTGAGATTAATTACACCACACAATCAGAGAATTTACTCATTCATATTTTTTAATTAAAAATTTAAGAGTTCAATGTTTGTAAAAAATAAAAGTGGGCAGTCAGGAGAAACGCTAGAAGACTCCTCGAACACTGATTATTGATGCTACAAAAAAGTAGAAATATACTCTGGTTTCTCTTCAGATCATATAAATCTTTCACCTTTTACTAAAGATTTCCCTGGAGTGGAACAATTCTGAGTCTTTCCCCAATTTTTTGAGGCCTTGCTCTCGCAAGGCTTATAAGCATGTACAAAAAGCATATGATGTTTTACTTTTCAAAAATATATCGTTGTTGGTAGTTTTCTTTATGTTAAAAAAAAGAAGTAAGAAGTATATAATGTGAGATTTTGAGGGTACATTATGAAAACTCTGGTACAGAAATAATGCAAATGAAATCCACAAAGACCATTTATTTATACCACAGCAGTAAGCTTGCTTCGTCTCTCAGAAAACGTTGCGGTGGGTTTTTTTTTTTTTTTTTGCTGCTTTCTGTGTATTTTAAATGTGCTTTTACTGTAGAGTATTGTTTATCTTTTACAGTTGAAGCAAATTTACTAATCAGGTACTGGTGATTTAGCTAAAGACATCTGTGAAAGAAAGGGGTATGGGGCACCATGAAGCCGAAATAATGAGCTAGCTCAAAGAACCCAGTAATTATATTTAGAGTGCCCTGGATACACCTACACCTACCACTTCCTACTGGAAGCCTAGTTGGTATAATCAGATTTGAACAGAAATTACTGACAGAAGAAAATGGCTAATTTACAAAGACAATAAGTGGTGGTGGTAGCAGCCCTAGCAGACCCTGAAGGGAAGTGGCCCAGAGAAGTCTAAATCCTGATGAGCCATTTGGTAACAGAAGGAACTTTTGTAACCCAACATTTTACAGCACACTCAAAAGACAAATAGTTAAATTACAACTATAAAACGAAACAAAACAAAAGTACTTCCAAAAGGAAATGAATGCTCAAGATGGCATGGAGAAATGTTTTCTCTTGAATAATGGATATCAGCTATACTCAATCAGTTCTTGTCCAGCTTAGGGAAGATAATAGTCTTCCTATTAACCTTTAATCAGTTTTCCTAAAAATCCTGAAGAAAAGGTAGATTGTATTATCCAGGTTATATCACTAAGCTTAAAAGTAACCCACTCCAAGTCATGTAGTTACTAAACCAGGATCTACAGACATCTTAAGGCTATACTGAAGATTCTTTGAGAATGGAACTATCTGACTCATCTTGTTGACTCCTCACGATATAAACTCCTGATAAAAAGGAGACCCTCCAAAGTTAGTGGAGGCAAGAACAAATAGAGTCAGAGGCGGGACAAGATTTACTGCCCTCATATCACAGGTGCACTCCGCCCCCAGTGTTTCTCAACGCAGCGCCCACCTGTACTAGAATTATCCAGAAACGAATTTCAAGTACACTGCAGCACCTCTCCCCCTCTCCCAACACCCACCAGATAGCTAAATCCGAGTATTTGGAGGTAGGGTCTGGGAATGGGAATCTGCATTTTTAAGTTCCCCAAGTGTAAGAAATGCTGCCATATTGTGGCAAACCCTAACCTCAGCATCGTGTCACATCAATATATAGTTCTTCCTCTTACTTACATTTATGATATGCTTGGCAAAGTAAAGAGATGCTTGAAAAATCACGATGAGAAGCTCAAACACCCTGTGAGGGAGACACAGAGTGACCTAGTGTTACAAAATGACGATATCTGAATTTTGCCACTGCTTTCTTCTGAAAGCTGTCTTCTGTTTCTCCATATGGAGAAAAGCTGAAGTATTACCATCACCATCTGGAGTTTTAAACAATAAAGCATCAGTAGAGATTTACAGTGTCCCTAGCTTATAAGATCTGAATTCACTTAAAAATTCACTGAGTACAATTGTCTTTTACAAGCCCTGAACCCAAACAACCTGCAAGAGCAGGAGGAAAGATAAACTTATTGGCATGTTTCTAGCCCCCTGTGGGCACCATCACCTATCCAAACTCATTAATTATGTGGAACTCAGAGGTTTCAAACAGAAGCTTCAAACTGAAAAGGTCAGAGGCATAACAGGATTCAGAAAAAATAATGGGGACAGATCAGCTATTGGTACCTCTCTGACTACCGCTAATAGTAATACCAAACACACTTACAGTCTTTTATAGTGTATAGACTATACTTCCAATATCTTAATTAATTTGATCTTCTCTAAAATCTTGTGAAGGGTCCAGCACACTTAGCACACTTCTATTAAGAGGGCTTTTTATCTCTCTGCTGCATCATTTGACTTCTCTTCCCTGGTGAGTTTCTGGGAGGCAGAGACAGTATATTCTCTTCTGTATCCTTAGCATCTAGCATGGTATCTCACTCACGAAGGCACTCACAGATGCAGGAATCCTTTTTGTAACTACATTCTAGAGATAAGACAATTGAGGTTCAGAGAGATCAAGATATTTATCCTGGAGATGCCCTGGGAAGAAAGCAGGCACTTGGCCCTCAAATGTAAGGGAGGTTATTGTGTGGAAAAGGGATTAAAGTAATTTCACATGACTTCACTAGACAAATCTAGATGGAAGTTAGTGGGAGAAAGATTTTAGCTCATGTAAGTTAAGAAGTTTCTAACCATGAGAAACATCTAAATAGGAAATGTGTCCTTTAAAAAGGCGAGTTGCCCAACATGGGAGAGTACAGGAGAGACTGTACAGAAAGGGTTTTGCATCAGCTGGAGGATCAGCCACATAACCGTAGAGTCCCATCCAACCAGGAGACTCCATGAGTCCATCCCTTGAAAAAACTTATACAGATGGTCATTGGTAGAAAGGATGAGGCTCTCGCAGCCTTATATCACTGTTCCCATTGCACCACAATGGATGCCTTTGAAAAACATTCATCTAACAGGTTCTGACAATTCAAAAAGCATCCTATCAGAAATGGGTGTTGAATTTTGTCAAAAGCTTTTTCTGCATCTACTGAGATGATCAGATAAAAACTCTCCAGAAAATGGGCATAGAGGGAACCTACCTCAACATAATAAAGGCCGTATATGACAAACCCACAGCAAACATCATATTCAATGGTGAAAAAATGAAAGCATTTCCACTAAGAGCAGGAACAAGACAAGGATGTCCACTCTCGCCACTCTTATTCAACACAGTTCTGGAAGTCCTAGCCACGGAAATCAGAGAAGAAAAAGGAATAAAAGGAATCCGAATCGGAAAAGAAGAAGTAAAACTGTCACTGTTTGCAGATGACATGATACTATACATAGAGAATCCTAAAGATGCCACCAGAAAACTACTAGAACTAATCAATGAATTTGGTAAGGTTGCAGGATACCAAATTAATGCACAGAAATCTCTGGCATTCCTATACACTAACAATGAAAAATCAGAAAGAGAAATCAAGGAAATAATCCCATTTACCACTGCAACAAAAAGAATAAAATACGTAGGAATAAACCTAAAGGCAAAAGACTTGTACTGAGAAAACTATAAAACACAAGTGAAAGAAATAAAAAATGACATAAACAGATGGAGAAATATACCATGTTCTGGATTGGAAGAATCAATATTGTGAAAATGACTTTACTACCCAAAGCAATCTACAGATTCAATGCAATCCCTTTCAAACTACCACTGGCATTCTTCACAGAATTGGAAAAAAAAAATTTACTATTTGTATGGAAACACAAAAGACCCTGAATAGCCAAAGCAATCTTGAGAAAGAAAAACGGAGATGGAGGATTCAGCCTCCCTGACTTCACACTATACTACAAAGCTACAGTGATCAAGACAGTATGGTATTAACACAAAAACAGAAATATAGATCAATGGTACAGGACAGAAAGCCCAGAGGTAAACCCGCACACATATGGTCACCTAATTTATGACAAAGGAGGCAAGAACATATACAATGGAGAAAAGACAGCCTCTTCAATAAATGGTGCTAGGAAAACTGGACAGCTACATGTAAAAGAATGAAATTTGAACACTACCATTATACCATACACAAAAATAAACTCCAAATGGATTAAAGACCTAAATGTAAGACCGGACACTATAAAACTCTTAGAAGAAAACATAGGAAGAACACTCTGACATAAACCACAGTAAGGTCTTTTTTGACCCACCTCCTAGAGTAATGAAAATACAAACAAAAATAAACAATTGGGACCTAATTAAACATAAAAGCTTTTGCACAGCAAAGGAAACCATAAACAAGACGAAAACACAACCCTCAGAATAGGAGAAAATATTTGCAAATGAAACAATGGACAAAGGATTAATCTCCAAAATATACAAATAGCTCATGCAGCTCAATATCAAAAAAAAACAATTAAAAATTTTAAAATGGGCAGAAGACCTAAATAGACATTTCACCAAAGAAGACATACAGATGGCCAAGAGGCACATGAAAGATGCTCAACATCACTAATTATTAGAGAACTGCAAGTCAAAACTACAATGAGGTATCACCTCACACCAGTCAGAATGGCCATCATCAAACAATCTACAAACAATAAATGCTGGAGAGGTTGTGAAGAAAAGGGGACACTCTTGCACCGTTGGTGGGAACGTAAATTGATACAGCCACTAAGGAGAACAGTATGGGGTTTCCTTAAAAAACTAAAAATAGAACTACCGTATGATCCAGCAACCCCACTACTGGGCGTATACCCTGAGAAAACCATAATTCAAAAAGACACATGCACCCCAATGTTCACTGCAGCACTATTTACAATAGCCAGGACATGGAAACAACCTAAATGTCCAATGGTAGATGAATGGATAAAGAAGATGGGGTAGGGCTTCCCTGGTGGCGCAGTAGTTGAGAGTCCGCCTGCTGATGCAGGGGACATGGGTTCATGCCCTGGTCCGGGAGGATCCCACATGCCACGGAGCGCCTGGGCCTGTGGGCCATGGCTGCTGAGCCTGCGCGTCCGGAGCCTGTGCTCTGCAACAGGAGAGGCCACAACAGTGAGAGGCCCATGTATCATAAAAAAAAAAGAAGATGGGGTACATATATACAGTGGACTATTACTCAGCCATAAAAAGGAATGAAATTGGGTCATATGTAGAGATGTGGATGGACCTAGAGTCTGTCATACAGAGTGAAGTAATCTAGAAAAGAGAAAAACAAATATCATATATTAACATATATATGTGGAATCTAGAAAAATGGTACAGATGAACCTATTTGTAGGGCAGGAATACAGACGTAGACGTAGAGAATGGACATGTGGACATGGTGGGGTAAAGGAAGGGTGGGACAAATTGGGAGATTAGGTTTGACATAAATATACTACTATGTGTAAAACAGATAGCTAGTGAGAACCTGCTGTATAGCACAGGGAGTTCAGCTCGGTACTCTGTGATGACCTAGATGGGGGGGGTGGAGAGGGGGAGGGAGGTCCAAAAGGGAGGGGATATAGGCATACACATAGCTGATTCACTTCACTGTACAGCAGAAACTAATACAACATTGTACGGCAATTTTACTCCAACTAAAAAAAAAAAAGTATCCTATCAGACTTAGTTCCAGAGCAAGATGGAGTAAGAAAGACTGATTTATCCCCCCCTGCCTGAAATTAACGAACAAACCATATGATATGTATGTATGCCTGTGCACATGTGTGTGCATATGTGTGTACATGTGTATAAGAAACAACAGTTTTCAAGACTGGGTATTAGGAAATGAGACACTGATCCCTGACTCGCAGGATACAAATGAGATGGGCCCTACAACTGCCCCAACTTACTGTTTTGAGAGATTTTACAGGCCACAATGCAAGGAGGAAAAACACAGGTGAAGTCTCAGAGATTAGAGTCTGAGGAGAGCAAGGAGGCTAGAATTTGTAGGGCAGAGTACTGGGGTGGAGAGAGCTGCACAGTTGCACAGAGAGAGAACCATGGAGATCTGTAGAGGGTTCCCTTGACTATTCAGCAGAGAACTGAAAACACAAGCAAAATTGATCAACGCAAGCATGTAAGGAAAGTAACGAAGACTGCTGAAAGAATCATCCAAGAAGATTAAAGGGAACAGCATTCAAGACTCACATGGAGAGAGGAACAGAGTATATTCCCATCAGAAATATTGGAAAACCATAACTGACTCAGCACTGAGTAGAGAACTTAGAGGGTTCTTGCCTCAGGAGTGTGAAATAAGGTGCTGTAACACCTGCTCTGGTCCTCCCCAGCAAATCTTAAATGAAAGACTAAAAAGATGAAAACTATTTCCAAGTCATTTAGCTGTGTCCCAGAACTCAGGTCCAGAAGTCTTACAGAATATAAAAACAACCAATAAGATAAAATTCACAACATCTCACAACCAAAAATTATCAAAAATGGAAACAAACAAAAAAATCTATAATACAAAAAAAAACTAGTTAAATCTAACTCAGAATTGACGCATGATACAATTAATTGACAAGAGCATTGAAACAATTGTAATCGTATTCCGTATGTTCAATAATAAATGTTAGCTTCATATATAGAGATATAGATATAATGCTAATCAAACTCCCAGAGATGAAATCTACAATGTCTGAAATGAAAAACATACTGGATGACATTAACAGGAAATACTGCAGGAAATTGCTGAATTTAAAATATAGCAATAGAGACTACTCAAAAATGAAACAGAGAAAAATGAACCTAAAAAAGTAAATAAATGAGCACCAATGAGCTTGGGTGACAACTTCAAGTGAGCTAATATAAGGATAACGAGTTTGTGGAGGGGAGGAGAGTGGTGGGGGGCAGAAAAAAGATTTGAAGAATGGTTGAGGTTTTTCCAAACTTGAGAAGCCACAAATCTGAGAATCTCAAAAAGCCATAAACATAAGAAATATGAAGAAAACCACACCAAAGCAAATCACAATCAAGTTGCTCAAAACCAATGCTCAAGAAAAAACTCTTGAGACTTCCCTGGTGGCGCAGTGGTTAAGAATCTGTCTGCCAATTCAGGGGACATGGGTTCGAGCCTGATCCGGGAAGATCTCACATGCCGCGGAGCAACTAAGCCTGTGCGCCACAACTACTGAAGCTGTGTTCTAGAGCCCATAAGCCACAGCAACTGAGCCCGTGTGCCACAACTACTGAAGCCTGCGCATCTAGAGCCCGTGTTCTGCAACAAGAGAAGCCACCACAATGAGAAGCCCATGCACCACAACGAAGAGTAGCCCCTGCTCGCCGCAACTAGAGAAAGCCCAAGCACAGCAACAAAGACCCAACACAACCAAATATAAATAAATTTATTAAAAATAAATAAATAAATCTGTGAGTCTGTTTCTGTTTAAAAAATGAAAGAAAGAAAAAATCTTAAGAGTGGGCCAGAGGAGAAAAGACATGCTATATACAGAGGATTAAAGGAATAAAGATTCTGGTTGACAGCATAAACAATATAAAACAAACAAACAAAAATATGTGGAGCAACATCTTTAACAGTACCAAAAGAAAAAAGTGTCAACCAAAAATTCTATATTCAGTGAAAACACCTTTCAAATGCAAAGGCAACATAAAGACATATTCAGAAATACAAAAACTAAAATAATCCATCACCACAAGAACCACACTAGAAGAAATGTTAAAGGAAGCTCTTCAGGGAAAAGATAAATGATACCAGATGGAAATCTAGATGTACACAAAAAATGAAGAGCACAGAAAATGCTACATGGTTAAACATATTATATATGTGTATACACACACACATATAAATGTATGTACACATGGTTAAATAACATATTTTTATATATAAAGTTCAAAGCAATTATCAATGAAATAAAAAGCAGAAAAACAATAGAGAAAAATCAATAAAACAAAAAACAGGTTCTTTGAGAAGATCAACAAAACTGATAACCCTCTAGGCAGGTTAATCAGGAAAAAAGAAAGAGAACACGAATTACCAATATTAGGAATGAGACAGGTGATATCACTACATATTCTACAATAAGTGAAGTTTATCCCAGGAATATAGGGCTAGATTAACATTCCAAAAATCAATCACCATATAAGAAGCTAAAAAGGGAAGATAATATAATCATCTCAATAGATACAGAAAATGCATTTGACAAAACCCAACATCTAAAAACCCTCAGCCAACTAGGAGTGGAAAGGAACGCCCTCAAATTTAAAACGTCATGTACAGGTAAGATCATACTTAATGATCAACAAAACGAAGTCATTCTTCCCATGATCAGGAACAAAGCAAGAACATTCACAAGGATGTTCATGCTTAACATTTCTATTCAACACTGTAATGAAGGTTCTAGCCACTGAGATATTTATTATTATATAATAAAACGAGAAAGAGAAAAAACAGAATTCAAATTAAGAAGGAAGAAAACAGGTAACACAATTTTCTGTGTAGAAACTGCAATGTAATCTACCAAAAAGGCTACTAGAACTAATAAGTGAGTTTAGCAAGGTTGTAGGATCTAAGGTCAACCTATAAAAACCAACTGTATTTCTATATACTAACCATGAATGAAAATACCATTTAAGATGGCATCAAAAACATAAAACATTTGGGGATGAATCTGACAAAAGAAACAATAACCTGTACAGTGGAAACTATGTCATTGCTGAGAATTTTTAAAAGACCTAAATAAATACCTTGTTCATAGGTTAGAAGACTCAATACTGTTAAGATCTCTATCAACCCAAATTGACCTATAGACTCAAGGCAATCTCAATCAAAATTCTAACTATCTTCTGTGTATGTGTAGAAATTGACAAGCAGATTCTAAAATCCAAATGGAAATATGAAGAACACAGATAGCCAAAACAACTTAGAAAAAGAAGAACAGAGTTGAAGGGCTTACACTGTCTGATTTCAAGACTTATTATAAATCTACAGTAATCAAGGCAGTATGGTACTGGCATCAAATAGACAAAGAGATTAGTGTAACAGAATAGAGAGTCCAGAAATTAATAAAGATATACAGGACAACACATTGTTTTAAACAGAGGTGGAGAGACAATTCAGTGAAGAAAGAATAGTTTTTAACCAATGGTGCTGTCACAATTGTATATCCATGCACAAAAACAAACAAAAAAAACTTCAATCCATATCTTCCACCATATACAAAAATTAACTCGAACTGTTCAGAGATCTAACTCTAATACCTACAACAATAAAACTTCTAAAACTAAACATAAGACAAAATCTTTGTAATACTGGATTAGGTAATGATTTTTTTAGATACAATATCAAAAGCACAAATTTTAAAAGAAAAAAATGATGAATTAGATCTTCAAAATTAAAATCTGCTGCTGCTCCAAAGATAGTGCTAGGAAAATGAAAAGTTAGGCCATAGACAGAGACAAAATATTTACAAAGCATATATCTGATAAAGGACTTGTATCCATATATAAAACAGAACTGAACAAGAAAATGAACAACCCAGTAAATGGACAAAAGATGTGAAAATACACATCATCAAGGAAAATACAGGAATGGCAAATAAATACATTAAAAGATACTTAGCATCATTAGTCATTAGGGAAATACAAATTAAAAGCACAATTAAGGGCTTCCCTGGTGGCGCAGTGGTGGAGAGTCTGCCTGCCAATGCAGGGGACACAGGTTCGGGCCCCAGTCCAGGAGGATCCCACATGCCGCGGAGCGGCTAGGCCCGTGAGCCACGGCTGCTGAGCCTGCGCGTCCAGAGCCTGTGCTCCGCAAAGGGAGAGGCCACAACAGTGAGAGGCCCGTGTACCACAAAAAAAAAAAACAAAACCAAAAAAACCACAAATACCACTGTATACTGTATACCTATTAGAGTGGCTAAAATTAAAAAGCCTGCCATACCAAGTGCTGGTGAGAATGTGGAGCAACAGAAGCTCTCCTATACTGCCGCTAGGATGTAAAATGGAACAACCACTTTGTAAATTGGTTTGGGAGTTTCCTGAAAACCTAAGTATAAAACTGCTATATGATTCAGCCATTCCACTCCTTGACTTACCCAAGAGAAAAGAAAGCATATCTCTGTCCATAGAAAATCCTATAGATGAATATTCACAGAAGCTTTATTTGTAATACCCCCAAACTGGAAGCACTCCAAATATCCATCAACAGGTGTATATGTGTAAACAAACTGTGGTATATCCATACAATGGAATACTATTTGGCAGTATAAAGGAATGAACTATTCATATGTGAATATGGATGACTCCCAATAATTATGCTGATTAAAATAAGTCAGATGACAAAAGAGTACATACTGTATGACCATATTTATATAAGACTCTAGAAAATGCAAATTAATCATAGCAAGAGAAAGAACAGCAGTGGTTGCCTGGAAAGATAAAGCCAGACGTGAAAGGGAGTGATTACCAAGGGGCCTGAGAAAAATCTGAGGGGCAATGGATGCTCTCACTTTCGGTATTTCATGAATGGTTTCATGGATGTATACATATGTCAAACATTTGCAAACTGTGCACTTTAAATAGGTGCATTGTATGTCAAGTGTACCTCAATAAAACTGTTAAAAATAGGACATCCCATCAAAGTCAAAGAACCAAGATTAATATGCTGTATCTATCCTCTTACTGCTTCAACTAAAGTAGGAGTAGTAACAGTAGCAGCAAAAGCAGCACCAGTAGCAGCTAATATCTGAGGAGTTACCGTGTATCAGGCATCCTTTGAAGCACTTTATATGAGTTAACTCATTTATCACTCAGGACTGCCCTGTTGTTTTATGAAGCAGGTGCTATTATCACACTTCACAGATGAAGACTGGCTTATTTCACTTAGCGTTATATCTTCGGGGTTCATCCATGTTGCGGCATGTGTCAGAATGCCCTTCCTTTTTAAGGCTGAATAATATTCTGTTGTATCTATGTACCACATTTTGTTTATCTGTCCATCTTTCCATGGACCTTTGGGTTGCTTCCACCTCTTGGCTATTGTGAATTGTACTGCTGTGAATATGGGTGTACCTGACTTTCAGTTCTTTTGGGAATTTACTCAGAAGAGGACTTGCTGGATCACATGGTAATTTTATGTTTAATTTTTTTGGGGAATAACCTTACCCTCTCATTCTTAAATTGTAGTTCACAGAGTGAACTTCCTAGAAGGCAGATCTGACCATGTCATTCTGAGGGATAAAATTCACTAACGGTTCCCTAACTGACTTTAGGGTGAAATTCAGATTCCTCAACACAGCGGGTCTTTCCCAGAAAATTCCATCTTACCCTGAGACCCCTACCCAAGGACTTCACTCCTTCCTCGAAGGTTCCAAAGCACCTTTTACATATAGTATCTCTATTAGCACGTCCCTCAACTCTATATTAATGGTTCTACCTCTCCCAGGAGGCTGTAAGCTACTTGACAACAAGATTCATATTTTTATTCTTTCATAGTGCTTAGAACATTAGTAGAAACTTAATACGTGTATGAATGAATGCCAGTTCAGCTATCCAAAGAATAAAAATATTGCCGTTTTATAAAGTAAGTACTGTAACAGAGGAGACAGAATATAGGTTAAACATATGTGTGCGTGTGTGTATAATGCACATAGGTTAGACACACACATACATATACGTGTAATGAGAAAACCTCTTTTTTTATATGTTACATGTAGTCATTCACATGTTAGTTTCCATTTTCATTCTTAAGTTCTTTATGATGCAGTCTGGGGGCCCTGCTAAGCACAGTGGGGGAAAAGAGGCCAATGATACACAGCCCCCTTGAATGACAGGCACAGTACCAGATACAGGCTAATATCTAGGGTGTCTCTCTGCTGAGGAGTAACATGCATCTGTGCATGGACTGGGCCTTTGACTTTATGAACACGCCACACAAGAAATATGTTCTTCCATGTGGGACTAGGAATCTGGGATGACTTCTTGATTAAAGGTTTAACAAGCTTCTGCTTTATACTCATACACAGAGGAAAAATGGCTTCACTGTCTAATAATAAGATATTAGAATAGTACTTCAGCATGCAGCTAAACTTGATAAAAGATTATGGATAATGGTTTTCCTGAAGCAACAATTCAAACTAAAATAAATGACAGTTTTGAACTGTGCACACTAGACGACTGCGGGATTTTTTTTCCTTTGATTCTGTGAATCTTTCTGGTAAATAAAAAACATCAGATTTTCCAAAAAGATTCTGGCTTCCCACACTGCACTGCCACAGGAAAAATAATAGTCACAAACCACATTGCTGGGCTTTCTACCGATGAGCTGGGCCTAAAAGGGGAGTCGTGCCCTCGGCCCATGCCAGGTCACTATAAAGGAGTGACCTCTCTCACAAGATATAAGTAAACAAAACAAGCTTCTTCCAGGCCAAATGCATTCTCCGTGGACCCTAAATGAGCAAGCCCTGGGACACTTCAACCTGCACAATTAGGAACATTACAGATCAGCAGAATCTCTGGGCTTAGCACTTTACCTACATTAGAAACAAGTGTTTTGATAGGAGTAAGAATCATGGCAGCAGGAAATAAACTGATAAACAAAAGTATATCAAGGCCACAGAATCAATTTCTGAATATAGAGAAAAATTATAGCCTGGTCAGTTAGGTCTCAGAATTAAAGAAAATATACTGGTGCCAGAAGTGGAATTCTTGCATCAAACTTAAAAAGCCTAAAATTCAGTTTTTCAATTCCAGTAAAATCTAAAAGCTATGGTAACCAAGAACCTCAAATGAACTTCGAAGTTCCTTAGACCTGAATCATGTAATCAGGTTGGATTTGCATAGCCTAATTTCTTAAGTGGGGCCATGCAGACAGCCTTGAAAGAACACTTTTAAAACCGATCTCAGAAGTGGACCTCCTTCACATAGCAAATTGGAAGCACAACAAAGGGCATTCATTATCTGAGTTACATGAGGGTACGTAGAGTGGTCTGTTTAAGCCACCAGAGAGACCTGACCACTGTGCTTGTGGTTAGGGAACATTTAATTTATGAGTGCAATGTAATACAATCATATATATTTGCTAACTATATACATGATGAGGTTCTAAGGAATTCAAGATCTAACAGGGTCCATCCTCAAATTGTACATGTTTAAAAGCCCAAGTGAGAATATGTTCTACTCCAGGGTTCCTAAATTACTCAAGGTAGAGTTTCTCTAGAAACAAATATCTGACATGAAACAGGACCAAGAAGGGTGAAGCTCAAATAATCAAATGTATGACATACGGCAATCAATTAAGCTGAAGCAAAATTCAGCATCGCTGAATATGAAAAACAAACTGAAGTGTAAGGGAAATTGTAGGAGGAAAAAAAAAGAACAAAGGCGTAGAGGTGGTGATAAGAATGTCAAGAAGCAGGCACAGCAACTGGAAAGAGAAAAGATGACCATGAGGGGAAGAAAGAGGACAAGACAATAAGAATAGTCCAGAATCCAGGGACAGACCCTTCTTGAGCCATCTCAGAGGCCCTGAGGGCACCCCTGAATCACAGACCATTCAGAATTGAGATGCCCAGAGATAAAGTTCTGCTGAATTATCTTTGTACACTCTATTTAACACGATGGGGACAGCATGCATAAAAGCCACATGCTTCTAAGAGGACAAATGTGAAAATGTGTCTCTCCAGGTCTCACCCTGTATTTGGAATGTAAAGAGTAAATACATGTGATGGGTATGTGTGAGATCATATATGTCTATGGGGTTACTTTATCACCTGTTGTGTTGGGACAGAATTTCGATTATCAGTAGCAAGTGGAAAAGACTTATGTATAGGCTGTGCTTTATATCTTAGGGGTAAGGATTTAGGGTTAAGTTCTAACAGCTGTAAAGTAAATGTCTGATGCCAATGATAACTCTCACTCCCCTCTGACTGAAGCGTATGTACACAGTATATTCTCCAGAAAGTGAACAATTTTCCACATCAGTAGATGACTGAAATGAAACGGTTAAATTTAATTTAAGCTTCTGTTCATAAACACACCAAGTTCACAAATGAGACTGTCTGTGTAGCATAAACTCAGTATAACGCAGTAGGATATAGGTAGATCACAGAGAATGCTCTAAGGTGCCACCAGCTTACCAATGTTTTGTGTGCATTTGTCCTTCAATTACACAGCTTTCAAATACACAAAGGACAACAAACAGCCCTAGAGAGAGGTGAGATCTGAAATTATTAAATTAAACCACAGAGGTTAGGTACTGAGATTACAAACACGTTCTGCATAGCCCCAAGAGGTACACTCAGAACCAAGAGATGAGAACAGGAAGATATCTTCAGCTCTGCTTCTGAGTACGGACTAGCTGAGAATAATAGTTATTGTGATCTCACTGAATTCTCATAACAGCCTAATGAGATTACAATAAAGAAATTGAGGATGAGAGACGGTTTTGCCCAAGGTAACAGAGCACATGTGTTGCAGTCAGGATGCAGAGACCAACCAAAAGCCAGGGTTCTTTCTGTCATTCTAGCTGTACTCACGAGTTTCTGGTCTTCAGCGTGGGTCAAACGGTTGGCTGACCACTGGTCAGCAGTTGGGGGGGCTTTATACGTCACATCGTTGTACACAGATGTTGCCTAAAAGTCCCTTGTTACCCTGACATGCTACAATTCTCTTACCAAAGCACACTGCTTGCATTTCCTTTCAACACTTACTACTTTGTTGAGGCAAAACCCTACAGCAGCTTTCTCTAGCCTTCTCTGGCTCTTAATTAAGTCTCTCCTATATAGGAAGCAGGATTCTACTTTTTATGTCATTATTCATTTTAACAGTATAAGATTAGCCTTAGACATCAGGAAGAGAGGGATAAATGAGGAAGATCCAAGTGACTTGAGCTGCCCATCTATGAGACATCTGAAGCTGGGAGTGGGAAAAAAAAAAGATGCAGATCTTCCTTCATAAATAAAACTTTCCATTCACACACACACACACACAAAAAAAAACTGGAATGAAGACACAAACAGTGTGGACCATATAACTGAACACAGGAAAGATTAAACTCACTGCATTCTTTCATTCTTATGACAGAGCTAAATGACCATGAAAGTTTACCAGGGTAAGAAAAGGTAAGAGGAAAATAAAGTGAGCTATGGGTTTCCTTAGGAATAGCAATTGTTCCTGCTGCATCTGGCAGCAACTTAGAGCATAGGAAAGTTCATGAAAAAGTGCTAGCATCACAGGCAATGTGGAGAAAACATTTACATTAAGACACCATAAAACTACATTCACGTCTATCATGCCCTTCTGAAAACTTCAGCGCACATTGTAAGGAAATGAAGATAACTAATTTAAAGGTGTGAAAAGAAGTATGATCCTATAGAAAGGGCACAAGCATGGGGATTGGGAGACCTGGAATCCAGGCCCTACTGAGTGGCCCAGAGTCCCTTAACTCCAAAATAAAAAGGTGTAAATTCCCAAAGAATACAATTCTAAGCTTTGTTTAAAATGTGAAATTTACAAATTGGATGAAACCAGCACATGTTATTCTAAACAGTCACACTCATTTTAAAAGTCAAATTTATCATTATGAGTATCAAGATTCAACCTTGATCAATCTCATAATTAGTTGGTCTCACAGCATCTTAAACATCTTCATGAAAAGAGGTTCACTTAGTCTAGTTGTTAAAAAAAAATGTTTTTTTTCTGAGCCACAAAATCCTTAAAAAAATTTCCCTACGCATAGAATGTAGCTGATTTTCATTTGGCAAAGGATCAGAAATTCTGGACACACCCAGGCTACCTCCACATTTCATCTGGGTTGAGTCTTCTTTGAAGAGCTTGAGGTTCCTGCCAATGTCTCATGTATACACACCTTGAAGGATTTAGTAAAGACGGCTGGGTTGTCTTCTGTCCCAGTCCTAAGCAATTTCTAAGGGCAGGATAAAATAACTGGCTTCGTTCAGGTCAGAGCAAGAGCCAGGATTAACAAAAGGATAATCAAGTGACATAACCAGCTGACTGCAAGGCATTAACAGATTCAAGAGCATTTGGAACACTGCAAGGGGCAAGTATCTAAATTTAGTTTAATAGGATTTTCTGCAGCATATTCCCTGTCTTTCTAATTTATTTTTTTCTAATATTTTCAAAGTCACAGAACCAGTAACATACTGTTTTAAATACTAAAGATTTTTAAATGTGTTTAATATCTGTCAGGGCTAGCTACCTTATGATCCTTCTTTATATTTTTTCAAGCTATACTTGATTATTTCTCCATAAAAAAACCATGATAATTTTACAGTAGCATTTTTTACAAGTATCATGTTACATTTATAGTTTAATTCAGGTAAAACTGCTACCTTTATGATGCTGAGTCTCCTCATCTAAAAAAGAACATGGTACGCCTTTCTATTTCTTATGCCTCCTTCTAAGGAAGAATTTTACTTTATTTTTTTTAATTTAAGATAAAAAAATTTATTCCTAGCCATTTTTTTTTAATGCTACTGCAAATGAGGTCTTTTCTTCCACTCTATCTTCTAACTGGTGGTTGTTTTTATCTATGTAAGCTATTTCTGTATGTTAATATTTCTGTATGTTGAAATGAGTGTGCTGGGCTTCCCTGGTGGCGCAGTGGTTGAGTGTGCGCCTGCCGATGCAGGGGACACGGGTTCGTGCCCCGGTCCGGGAAGATCCCACATGCCGCGGAGCAGCTGGGCCCATGAGCCATGGCCGCTGAGCCTGCGCTCCACAATGGGAGAGGCCACAACAGTGAGAGGCCCGCGTACCGGGGGAAAAAAAAAAAAAAAGAGTGTGCTTATTGTTTGTCATGTTATTCTATTTGATCCCATAAAGCTTTCTAGGTACACAGTCATATCATCTGATAATAGCAATGATTTTACTGCCTCTTCCAGTTTCTATACTCCCACTCTGTTTTCCTTGTTGAACTGTGTTGATGACAAAGTACCTCCAGAATAAAGTTAAGCAACAGTCTTATTCCTGACTCTAATGGGAGTATTTTAAAATTTTGGCATGATGCTGGTTGGTGAGACTGAGGCAGATTAAGGAAGCATTAATCTATTCCTATAAGGAATTACTGGAATGAATACCCAATTGTATCAAATGCCTTTATCACTTCCGGAAATAATTATATACATCTCCTTGCACCTAATATGGCAAAATGTGTTAGCAGCCTCCCTCACAGTAAGCCATCATCGAGCTTGAATAAGACCAACTGGATTTCTCCCCCAACATTTTGTTATTTAAAAAACTTGAAAACAACAGTGCAAGAATAATCTATATATGTACTATCTCAATTTTTTAAATTAACAATTTTGTACATTTGTTTTTGATGTGTATATATATATTACATACAGATTTATATATATATTTTTTGCTTAACCATGAGAAAGCAAATTCCAACTTTATGACACTTCATCCCCAAATATTTTATTAAGCAACTCCTAAGAATAAGCACATTGTCTCAAATAACCACATGCTAATACCACACTTTAAAACAATAATTTCCTAATATCCATATCTTATCCATGTGTGATTTGCTTAGATCTTCAGAATATCTTTTAAACTCACTTTTCCAGAACATCAATCATGGTTCATGAATGACATTTAGTTTTTATGTCCTTCTAGTCTTTCAGTTCTGAAATGTTTCCCCTACCCCTTCTTCTTTTTCTTCCATGACACTGGTATTTCAACAGACCAGCTCAACTGTTTTGGAGAATGTTACAAACTTCAGATTCACCCAATTGTTTTCTGATGGCGTCACTTAACTTGGTCCTCTATGTATTTTTTGAAATCTCAAAGATAGGTGCACAAGGCTTAATTAGGTTCAGGTTAATTATTTGGCTGAAGACTGCTTCCTAAGGTGAGGATATGTGCTTCAGGTTACATCACATCAGGAGGCATACATGTCAGGTTGTCCCACTATTATCAATGCTCAGTTTGACCAAGTGGTTAAAGTGGTCACCTCCAGGTTTCCCCTTGATAAAGTTAGATTTCCACCTTTTCAATTAGGAATAATTTTGTGGTGTGACAACCTAGTACCATAGAAACATATTAATGACTCTAACATCATTTATCAAAATCATTTTTCAATTGGGGGTTAGAGAATTGTGATTTTCTAACTCTATCATTCCTTATACATTTACTAGGTGTCATTCTTCTGTAAAAAGCAAGCTATTTTTTGCTTCATTTAATTCTTTCCTTTCTACCCTTAATTTAATTATGTCTGATAGTAGGTTCAGACATAATCCTGCTTTTTAAAAATGTTGGTCTGCCTCCACTTGGTATACCATCACAGACGTAATCATATTAAAAGGAGGTCATACTGCATTAGGGTGGACCCTTAATCCAATATGACTGATGGTCTTATAAAAAGAGAAGAAACAAGGAAACAGAAACATAGGGAAAACACCTTGTGATGACAGAGGCACAGATGGAGTGATGTGTCTACAAGACAAGGAACACCAACGATTGCCAGGAGTACCAGAAGCTAGGAGAAACATGGAACAGACTCTCCTCTAGAGCCTTCAGACAGATCATGGCCCTGCCGACACCTTGATTTTGGACTTCTAGTCTCCAGAACTGTGAGAGAAAAAATGTCTATTGTTCTAAGCCACTTAGTTTGTGGTTGTTACAGCAGCCCTGGGAGACACACTGCTTTGGTCTTAATTCTGTCATATTTTAGGTAATATTTTGTCTTTAAGCATTTACATGTTTTTCAACATTTGGATATTTTCCTTTGTATTGTTAGGACGTGTATATGTGAATTTAAAAAATTATTTGAGTGTCCTGAGTTTCTGAGAGGATGACTCACTTCCAACTTCTCAAAGAGAAGATAAAACTCAAGCCCCACCCTCATTCCCCACCTCCTGTGGTCTCACCCCCCCTCACCCAGCCCCTACTCCGATTTCTCCCATGACAGATCAGGTCTTCAGTTACCTCCTCATTTTTGGTCCCTGATATTTCCTTTATTTTCTGGTTATCCCTGATATTCATTAAAACATATAATTGTTATATTTTATCCAGCATTCCTAAGTTTTGTAGCAAGACATTTTTTTTTTCAAGTTTTCTGGTCTTATTCCTCTGTGCACAGATTTCTCCTGTGTACAGATTGTGTTCATTCAGACCTCAGAGGGGGTCTTCCTTGATGGATTAGACACTCCATTTTCACTGCCTCCCTCTCTGCTTCTGTGGGCCCACTTCAAGGGGAGGGATTATGAAATAGTGGAACGTTACAGCTCATTTTACCCATGAGGAACGAAGGCCCAACAGGAAAGGACTTGCCCCAAGGGCAGGCACACTGCACATGAGCACAATGAGACACAGCTGCAAGCTTCATCCCTCTCTAAGCAAGTCTTAGAGATGAGTTCATGTGCCACTCTGCTGGATATGGTTCTAA
The DNA here is from genome assembly GCF_059928025.1 of Delphinapterus leucas. Taxonomy (NCBI): domain Eukaryota; kingdom Metazoa; phylum Chordata; class Mammalia; order Artiodactyla; family Monodontidae; genus Delphinapterus; species Delphinapterus leucas. Next base: position 58,435,616 of record NC_143134.1, read on the forward strand.
TATTAAAAGCCATTTGCCTAGCATCTTTATACCATATGTTTAAGTCCTCAGAGTTGGATTCAAAATATTGGAATAAGTGTTTTCTTTAGTCTGTGGAACATCTAGGAAACCATATGGCCTCACTGCTGACAAAATTTTAACATAGGCCTTTGTAATATTTAGGAGACCATTCAAATCAAAAGCATAGAATATAGGACATTTTCCAAAGAAGAAGGGTAAAATAAAGGGAAAAGATGAAAAATTTTTAATGGCAAGTGAATCTGGCTAAAGAACAAAAGACAGACAATAACGGGTAATCTTCAGAGAAACAACAAAGACAGACTCAGAAATGAATACTGGCTAACCTAACGTAACCTAGCCATCAGGAAACCACAGAAAAAGAGGGCTAAGGGAGAGATCTCTAACAACTTCACAGTTCTGCTGAGTTTTCAAGCTCACAGCTGGCTTTTAGGATACCACTTAAGGAAATTTTAATTGGACTTCCTGGACTTAAATTTATTCTACTGGGTAAATCATATGTATATGGAAAAACATAATAAAAAAGTCATAAATGCCCAGCAGGCTGAGAGAAATCTGGCCACATCTTCATATATGATTGAAAGAATATGAGGTAAATAGCCCATCCTCTGATTCCAAATGGGTAGACACAATCAATTCAAAACAAACTAACAAAAAAAAAAGGAAAAAGAAAAACAATAAGTCCCTAACAGATGGATCCTGAATACACAGAGGAGCTCAAGTTCTCTAAATATAATTTTGCCCACGTGTGGGACCATATGTTCTCCTTTGGAGATTGTGGTAGCCAGAACTATTTTTTTCTTTCAGAGAGATCACCAGCAAGCGTGACAATGCAAGGCACTCTCATGCACTCTCACTGGGAGAGTAAACTGATGCATCTATCCTGGGATGCAAATTTGCAATAGGGGTAGAAATTTAACAGGTATATTTTTTGATCCATCAACATGACCCCTGGGTATTAAGTCTAAAGACACAATTGAATAGGGTTTTCACCATGACATAATTATGACAAATACTGACAACGACCTAAACATTCACCATTAGATGACTGGCTAAACAAATGATGGTACAGGTCATCAGTGAAATTCTATGTAACACGTAAAATGATGGGGCACTAAACCAGTGGAGGTGACCTTATTCGAAGAGCCACGTGGTCTTTCCTGGGAGTTTAAGCTCAGGACATAACACAGTGAAACAGGCAAGCACTGCTGGTCAGCCACGTGGGGCCAGTGTTCAGCATGGCAGGAGGGCTAAGGAGCAGGGAGAGCCGCAGGAGACAGACAAAGGCTCTTCTTGCTTGAATGCCAATCTCAGTGAATTTCCTCTTTGGACTGTGTAAACTTGGGGTGGGAGAGACAGGAGAGGACATCCCTGGAGGGTAATACTGAAACTCCTGTCAATCTGGCAAGTATATATTTCAGTGGGTTTTAACTTAGTTTGGAGAAACATAAGATGTGACCATTTATTTCCTTCACCTTGAATGATATGAAAGAGTTTATGCTGGTTGCACAGAAGTCTAATAATACCTTCACCAAATGATTGACGGTAAACCCATTAGGATTATATAGATGGAAATATTTCAGGGAATTTTGGCTTTTTTCCCACATGCTATTCTGTCATTTTATTTTTTACAGTTTGCATATACTATACCTTCAGGAAAAGAATAAAAACTGAATGAAAAAAATTGATGAAACATCTAAGTTCTATTCAAGGTCAGAAACATCTTCCACTGTACTTGTAACCTACACAGAACAGGAGCTTAAAGTCTAATTTGGTCCAACTCCTCTACATATGCAGAAACAATGCCAGAGAGTTTGCTAAATGACCAGCATCATTTTCTCCATCTAGTTTTAACTTTTATTTCCTTTTCTTCTTTCTCAGTTATTTAATACTTCTCAACTTTGGGTGATAAAATTTTACCTCTTGATACTATGTCCTACTACCTTAGGTTATCTAAAGCCTGGGATTCAGAACCATTCCAATACAAACATATTCACACAGATGAAAAAATAAAAATAAAAACTTCCCAAGGACTTTCTGCTGGTTCTCTCCCATTCATGAAGACTTTCCAGATATCGATCTACCTCTTCTGCTCTCTGTCTCCCTCTCTCCCTCCCTCTCTCTCTCTCATACACACACACACCTGTGAGCACAAGTCTTCTCTTTCATTAATCCCCTAGAACTGTACACCATTAAGGTTCTTCAACAACCACACTGCATTCCCCACAGAGATTTCCCCACCTCTCCCCATAACTATTGTCAAATGTTCTATCTTAAGGCTCAATGACCTCAAGGCCTTTGCTTCTCTGTCCAACATAAAGGGTAAAGGAGTACACAGCACAGACATGAGGCTGCTTTTCAATCCGATTCCATTTCTATGTGGACCAAAAATAGAAGCCAGTTCAAACAAAGTTCAAAAATGCCACCAGCTATATTTTACTTTCCTGGGGCCACTGGATACTGAAAAGCTCATGTATTTGTATAGTCCAGAACCTAGAGCAGGTCTGGAAAGCTCTATCTCCAAGGCTGATATGAAGAGCAGTAATCATTGACAATATGGCTTGGATTATTTCATGAGGCAGAAGTTCAGAGTCAGAAGGCACCATGCTTTATTAGACCAGACAATGGAACCCTGGGGAGGTTAAGGTGTTGACCAAAGCCATAAGTGAATAGCTGTGTCTGGAGTTGAGTCCAGGTCTCTAAGTCTTCCTACCCAGGAGTCTATCAAAGTACATAATATTCATCCTTAAGTTTTTCTAGGGTAGTACCTGGTCAAATATATTTAAGGCTGATGATAGAATCCTACACACCAGCTACAGGACAAGATTAGGGGTGAACAGGAGTAAGTACAGAGAGACAGAAAGCAGAAAATGAATATGCTTTTCAAATTCTAACAGCCCATTTCCAGATTCTGGAGATTCAATGCCAATCTGATATTTCTTTTTCCTTTCAAGCAACATCATGATGATAGAGCAGATGAGAAAACAAGAAGAATGCAGGAGAAGCAACCCAGGCCACATAGTGAGGAGATATGGCTCACAACTCCTAGCAGTTTCTGTAACTGCAAAACTGTGGGATATTTAAACCTTCCTTGATTCACTTCAAGCTCAGTAGTCAAAAAGGCTGTTTGGGAAGCAATGATGGGGATTCCTTGATGAAGTCATTAACAGAAATTATGCACCAGGGGATTTCTAATGAAGTTGCTAATACAAGAACTGTTTATGCCAGATGACTAAAAATGTTGCTTTGAATTCCTCAGGTTATATTATGAACACAAAAGCTGGGACTGGCTACTACTCTGATTGGAGTTTATACAGGAATACATTTGAGGATGAGCCCAAGCTGAAAATGGAAAGCCAGCTATGAACATGGAAGAGAGCGGACTGTCTCTGCATCTGTTAGCAATATATCTGCCCACGCCTAAGTGTTCATCTCCCAGTTTTCACATCCCATGTGGACTCTAGTACCTGTGTGGGGTCAGTGACCCCTGAGGAGGAGCCGTCAGCCTGTGACAGCATCAAAGTTCCAACTAGACTTTTAGTCCACTCCCCAGTGGTGCGTCCGTTCTTTCCATACACACATACATACATACACACACACACACACACTTTTTTTTTAATCAACTACCGTACTGTATCTGTAAAAGACACTGAGGTTTCTATATGTTCTGTTTCTCAAAACCACCGTAAAATGAGCACAAGTCCAAGAAAGTAAAGGAATGTCAGAGGGTCACAGAGATACGCTGCAAAGATATGCATGGACGTCAATTTAAGTTTTAGTACCTACACGAAAGATGTGGGCGGTTAGAAGAACCCAGAAAAAGCAGGTGAGGAGCCACATCCCTGAGAGTCAAGTGATCGCTTTTCTGCTGTGATACATGCAAGCATTCTTCCTTTTTTCTTTTGTTTTCTTCACAATCAGTTAGCTTCAGGGCACAAGCATAAATCTGAAATCATCATTATAAAATACAAATGTAACAGCAATTTGTGGCTAAAATATCCTTCCCTGACTTCCAACACTAGCTTTCAAAGATATCCTCTTTAAAAGAAAAAAAAAAAGGTGTCTTCTTTTTTTTTTTTTTGTGGTACGCGGGCCTCTCACTGTCGTGGCCTCTGCCGTTGCGGAGCATAGGTTCCGGACGCGCACGCTCAGCGGCCATGGCTCACGGGCCCAGCCGCTCCGCGGCACGTGGGATCTTCCCGGACCGGGGCACGAACCCGTGTCCCCTGCATCGGCAGGCGGACTCTCAACCACTGCGCCAATAGGGAAGCCCCCCCCCCCAAAAAAAGGTGTCTTCTTAATGTCAATAACGTGGGCCTCCTGAGTCCTCAAGCTGCCCCTAATTAAAACACGAAGCTTCAGAACTGCGAGGACCTTGGGATTACACAGGGCCTCCATGAATCAGACTGCTAAACAAGTGAGACCACAACACAGCCTGGACTAGAACTAGTGGCCTTGTCTCCTCCTGATCTAGGGTCCCCCCACACCGGACCCCAACCCCCAGTATGTCAAGATGCCTTTTAAAAATGCAACGTCAATACAAAAAGGCCCCTATTACTTACAAAGATCAGATCTAAGAAATGACCCTGATATTCCCCACCAATTCCTTCAGATAAAATACCATCCTCAAATTTCAGAGCCATTCAGATACTTTGTTTTTCATAATGTTTCCATTAACAAAAAAAATCTGAATAGCTTTTTCTTTGCTTATTTCTGCCAAGAAGAAATCCTGTACTAGCTCTCTGAATAAAGGCCAGCCTGACTGCAAAAGGGACTGTGGTTATGTAACTGCCGTCGGACCCACGACCATCACCGGGAACGTCAGGACAGAAACGGCTTTTGACAGAGAAGGTCAGAAGGCTCCAGGCGAGCACACAAGGAGTTCACATACCTCCTGGTTAGAGAAAGTTTCCATCTGCAGGAGTACATTGAGTGAAACTCAAGCAATCACATTTCTTTCACTGATGTTACGTGACACCAAAATCCTGACTGACTCCATGAAAATAATCCAATTACTCCGTATGTGTGCAAAGGAGAGGCAGTACGTAAAGTTTCTAACCACTTGGAAATAAAATCTCCGATATTTACTGACACCTCAGGCATCTCATCTGCTGTGTATCAAGCAGAAACAAGATCCTGGGGTCCTTGAATTCCTTTCCCATCATTCATCATGTGCCCGTCACCATAAGAAGGGAGAGGGATTGCATTTCATTACGAGAAAATGAAAAGATCTTGATAAAATGCTGAGCTAAGAGATATCACTGAACATTCCAGAATTTTCACCCAATGAATAAAGCCATAAAAAACAGCCAGGGGAGAGAATAAGATGATATTTCTTATGACCTGTTTTCTAATTAGTTTCTTCCTCTGTATTCCCTCTAGTAGTTTTTGCCTCTTTCCCCTGTAGCAATCTCTGGCTATTTTCTATTTTTTTCTTATTTATTTATTCTATAGCACTCTATAATTTTTATTGGATTTTCTCAAAACTCAACATCATGATTGCTGTGAAAGATATCACTGAAGCGCTTTCTCTCTTACTCCATCCCCTACCAAAAAAAAAAAGATTAGTCCAGTCCGTAACCCCTATTTGCAAAAATTTTGGTGGGATCTATGAATATGAAGTTTGGTGTTTAACCCAATTATTTTAATACCTCAGAGCAACTCTTTAGGGAATTACTCATCCCCATTTTACTGGCACATAGAAATCTAAAAAGAATATGCTCACTTTACCTAGAGATGGATATTTTCATTTCTACCCGTCACACACTTATAATATTCACACTCTCAAATATTTGCTTTTTCCTCTCTTGGCTTCAGCTCTACTGTCTCAGCTGACAGGAAGAAAAAAAAATGACATTTTATAAACTGAATTCTGAAGGCTAAATGATAGTCAATACTGTTAAGCTGGTAGGGACATGCCTAGCATACAGCAAATCCAGGATTATGGTATAAAAAAAGCAATAGTTCCTTTTAGAATAAAACACTTGAGAAACTCCCCTGAAAAAAAGAACTAATGTTTTCTTATTAGCATAAAAAATGGGCAGTCAACACCAGACTCTTGGTACATTCCAAGATCTGCTCTTGTCTCCAACTTCCTTACCAGGATTTTTCCTTTCTGAATAATATGAAAGTTTCCAACTAGCTAAAAGAGAGAACCATTGCCAATGAATATCTTGAGAAATAGTAGGCATGGAAGAAAGTAGTAAAATGAAAGCTAATATATACTTCATATAAATTCAGATCATTAATAATTATCCTAAATTTCCATTATACATTCAATAATAAACTCTTCTATCAACAGAAATTAAATTACCATAAATTTCCAACCAAGAAATAAGTAGTTAATATTATTCCAAATATACTGAAGTTCAGTGCCTATCCTGAGAGCCAAATGAGATCCCTCTCCCATCAATGGCTTTTCCATGCATTCGGCTCACTGCCTGCTTATTTCAACCAGTAGGGAATGAATCAAGTTCTTAGCAATTTCAACTCAATTCTTACAAAACAATATTAGAGAGAAAATTATAAACGTTCACACAGCAATTCTGCTGTCCTCTTTCATGTGTATGGAAAGGCTCTTGTACAAAACAGTAGAATAAAAAGCAAACTTTCTTTTTTTATTTCTTTAAAGAGCCTTTATACCACTTAAATTGTACCAAACAAAATAAAAACAAAAATATTACCTCTATCCCCATTTTACAAAGAAGCAATGCCAACTCCTAAAAAATGAAAATTGTGTAGTTAGTTCATCTCTTTGTTTTTTTCATGCATCTAAGGCAACCATAAGAGTATCCACTAGGTTTCTTACTGCAGGGATTTCTGTTCCAGGAACCAGAGCTCAGGTGCTTGCCAAAGGACAAAAGATCACCAGCAATCAAAAATCTCAAAAGAGGACCCCAATCCAGTGTACAAACATCACTTTTTCTTTGCTCACAGAGATACCCAGCAAATTTACAAAACTCGTTATCAATAGCGGTATACATGTAAGGTCCCAAGTGGCCAAGACTTTTTTTAAAAACTTTTTAATTTTAGTGGGCAATACAGTGACATGGTTGAAAAACACCAACAATATTAAAAAGTATACAGTCCTCATGAACATCAACACAAAACTCCTCAACAATGTATCAGCAAATTGAATCCACCAATGTATAGACTATATATATATACACCACAGCCAAGTGTGATTTATCTTAGGAATGCAAGGCTAGTTCAACACTCAAAAATCAACTAATATAATACATCACAACAATAAGCTAAAGAAAAAAATCACATGATCATACCAATAAATGCAGAAAAAGCATTTGACAAAATGCAACACCAACTGAAAACTCTTAGCAGACTAGGAATGGAGAGGGACTACCTCAACTGGATAAAGTATATCCACAAAAATCCCTACAGCTAACATCATACGTAAGGTGAGAAACTAGAACTGTTTCCACTAAAATTAAGTACAAAGCAAGGATGTGCCCACTCACCACTCCTTTTCAACAATGTATGGATAGTCCTAGCTAATACAGTAAGACAAAAAAAATAATAAAAAGGAAATAAAAGGTATATAGATCAGCAAGGAAAAAAATAAAACTGTCTTTGTTTTTGCAGATGACATGATTGTCTCTGCAGAAAATCGAAAAGAATCAACAAAGAAACTCCTGGAACTAATAAGCAATTATACCAAGGTTGCAGGATACAAGGTTATTAAACAAAATCAATTGCTTCCTTATTTACCAGCAATCATCAAGTGGATTTTGAAATTAAAAACACAACGTCACTTACATTAGCCCACCCAAAAAAAGAAATACTTATGTATTAATTATAACAAAATATGTAGAAGATTTTTATGAGGAAAACTGCAAAACTCTGATAAAAGAAACCAAGAAGAACTAAATAAATGAAGAGATAGTCCTAAATAATGAAGACTCAATACTGTCAAAACATCAGTTCTCCCCAACTTGATCAACAGATTCAATCCAATCAAAATCCCAGGATGTTATTTTTGTGATGTCAACAAATTGGTTCTAAAGTTTAAATGAAGAGGCAAAAGACCCGGAATAGCTAAGACAATACTGAAGGAGAAAACAAAGAGGACGGACACTACTCAATGGCAACTTACCATAAAGTTAAGTAAACGACACAGTGCGGTACTGGTAAAAGAATAAACAAGGAGATCAGAGGGCCCAGAAACACACCCACGTAAATACAGTCACCTAATCTTTGACAAAGGAGCAAACACAATCAAATGGAGTAAAGACAGTTTTTTCAACAAATGGGAGGGAACAACCAGACATTCACATGCAAAAAAATGAATCTAAACACAGATCTTAAACCCTTTACAAAAATCACCTCAAAGGAACCACAGGTCTGAATACAAAATGCAAAAACTATACAACTCCTTGATGAAAACATAGAAATTCTAGAAAACTTGAGTACAGCAATGACTTTTTCATATTAGTTGTTTTGAGACATCTGATCCAGGACTTTGAGTGTCTTGTTGTGATAAATTAAGAGTGTTACCTTAGATAAGGAATTTGTTTGGTAATGTCTGCAGGGAGAGTTCACCGGGACAGAAGGAGCAAACATAGAGACAAGGCAGCTTGGAGTGCAACTGTTAACACCCTACTATGTCTCACCCTAAAATGAGACAACTGGGCCAAGGGACTTGGCTCTTCGCTGGAAGACATGACTCCACCATGCTGAGAGCTCTTCCAGGGACACTGCGCTAGCAGCTCGGTTGGAGCAGAAGGCAACTTCCCGCTCACACTTGTCAAGAGGCCCATTGCTGGACCAGGGGTCACTGCTCCCGCTAAGAGGCCTCCTTCCCGGACTTCTTGGAGGGGCTCGTGACCCTCTTTTCTACTTTCACTACTTGACTAACTTGTGTGGTAATGGTGTGAAATAAACCACGTGATTCTCTAGCTTAATATTGGCTACCTTTCATCAGTCTCCAATCCCGTGATTCTCACCCAGCCTTGCTGTTGCCACAGAGCCACCACCCCTCTTCCTACAGAAAGCCTGTCGTGACGAGTGTTCTGCACCTTGCTCTCCTCCATATGAATACATCGCGAGCTCCCTCTGTGTTTTCAACACTCACACATGTTCCCCTGCTGAGGTACCGTCACCATCTATACCGTTAATATGCAATTACATGCTCTCTCTCCGATACTCTGCCATTTGAAAAACGTACCTTTGCACATGTTTCTTCACATGTAAGTGTACCTCAGAATAAATGCTCAGAAATTGATTGCATTTGTAATTTTGATAGATATTTCCTAATTGAGCCATTTCTTCTAATGACTAAAATACATACCCTCTTCAGCACACACCCTCAAAGAATATCAGGCAATTTATATGGAGTACGTAGTACTGTACAATAACTGCCAAAAGCATTTAAAATCATTCATTTTAAAGTCAAAATAAAATACTGACAAAATGACAAATGATGATCAGGAAAAAATCTAAATAATGTTCAAGAATGAAAAAAAAGTCTACAATCCTTATAGTTACTAGAAGAGCACATTTGTGTTTTTAATCAAATACCAACTATGTTGGTGTAAAAATCTTCTATAATTACAAATCCCATCGATTTTTGTCTGAAAACAAAAACAGCAAATTAAGAAGAAAGCAGTTCAGTTTATGTGTAGATTGAAACAAATCCAGTCATGCTTCATACGTCCAATAAACAAGGTACTTTCGCTTTTACACATAGGAATCACATGAAAACAAACTGAAAAACAGGCTCAAGATGTAATAAACTGACGAAAACCAGTTATAGAAGGGACTCATTCGTAGATTACCCTGAAAAATCAAAGTTACTAAGAAATGCACTAAGTACTCATATTTTTCTAAGCAATGTATTATTAATCAATTGTATCTGATCTGTCCAAGAAGTAAATAAAACGTCTTTAATGTTTTTATTGATAATGATGGTAATTTTTCTGACTAACAAGCTAAAACGCTAGTGGACTTAGGGTTAGAAAGGAAGTAAAAGGGCAATTTAGGTCTCAAAAGAAAGTTTCAAAACTGGTAAAAACCTATAAAGCAACAACTAGAACAACGAATAAAGACAACTGAAGAAATACCTGGACATGATTCTACTGGCAAAGCGCTTAACAATCCATAGCTCTATTCAATGGAGTGTGTACAGCAGAACAATTAATATCAAGGTGCAAAACTACTGGGGAAGAAAGGGGAGCAGCATGAATCTTGGGCCACATTATTAAGAACTTTAAGGCATTCTCCTGGAACTAGCCTCTTCTCAAAATCGCCTCCTCTAGTGCTCAAGTCCCATGAGGTCTAAGGGTTTTGTTTTCTTCATGGCATATGCTCAGCATCTGGAACAGTACCTGGCACACAGCAGGTGCTCAAGGCATAATTGCTGAATGAATAACTGAGTCTTCTTAGACCATTCAGGCTGCCCACTACAGCACCCTCACAGATCTTTCTCCATAAGCATTATTTTACAGCCCCAAATTATACTTTTGTGTTCTCCCTCGTCAGAACTTTACCATATCAATGCCCAGTCAATGCAAACAATAAATCTGAACAATTCATACAAAACTGCAAATGACTACCAGCAGTTTAAAGTCTTGTCCCTATATACTCAAATAAGGATATTCATCAATCCTAGAAAATAAAATTCAAAAGCTGATAATTCAAGTACCTGGGAGGAAACTGTAGGGCCCTAGTGACAAAAAAATGCCTATTTTGACTTACCTACCCAAAGAGCCTTCAATTTTGTCTTAAAGAAGATGGACTATAAATAGATTCTTTAAGCTCTAGATCTGTTTTGCCATAAGTTACCAGAGGAAAATAGTTTCATCATTAATTAAATGAGAATAGAAGAAATGAGAAATGTGACAAAAGGAAAAGGAGTTTTGTTTCTTTGCTAAAGATATGAGGAGAGGGGAAACTGCTTTCTTTTCAAGGTCAAATTTGCCATCTCTATACTTTGTATAAAGAATTTAGTCCATGAGAAATTAAGAACTGAGACCATAAATTGGGAATAAGTACTCCAAGAAAGAAATCATCTAGAAAAGAAATTAGCTGAACAGAATCAAGGGCATTGCCACAAGCATAATTCCCTGCTTTTAAAAAAATGCAGTTATGTTCAACTGGACCAGCTTTTCACAACTGCAAAAATTATTCTGAGCCAACCTTGACACCTAACAGTCATAAAAACAGTCTTAAAACACAGGCATGGCTTTAACTACAGAGACTTTCTTAGTTCCAAGGATCACTTAATAAACTGTTCTCTAAAACTCCTGGGTCCTGAGGTTATGAAAAACACAGTGCTTAAGGTTACTCAGACTCTGGAATGAGACTCCTAAAGGAAATTCTCCCCAAAGTAAAGAAGATAAATGCATAGAAACCTTAGTCATTTGGTCACTACTACTCCCTTGAAAACCTAAAAAAAAAGAAGTAGTTAATTCTTGGCAGAGTAAGGTGAAAACAGAAATATACATGTTACAAATGTAAATAGCAGAAACCTAGTGTGTTGCACCTACAAGGGACAAATCCATCACTGACTTAAGTAGTATGATAAGGCTCTGATTGGTTATGAAGTACTGCAGAAGTCTCCTCTGCAAAACATGCCCTTTTCTTCATAGGATGAGCTTATTTAAAAGTATATTTGCCACTGCTTTGGGAGCAAATTTTGGGAGGCTACAACGCAGAAGTCTGTTTGCTTCTAGCTAATGCTTATGCCTACAATTCATTCATGGAAGCTGTACCAAGTGAACAGGGGACCCTGGCTTAAGCATCATGAACAAATGACCTGGCTTTCCATAGGTGTCATGATTCAACTATATGAAGACCATTTATCTGTATTATAAGTTCTTCAAAGTCTTTGTATTTTACTCATCTAGGTGTACCCAGTACTTGGCACTTTGCCTGTCATTCTTAATAAAAGTGAGGAGCTAGGAAAGGAGTGGGGAGCGAGTCAATCTCCCACTAAGCAGACTGCCTGCCTCCTGCAAGCCACAGGATACATTCACAGTGTTGACTTTCCTCCCCAGACGCCCTCACATCTGTCTCGGTCTTTAGCTGGCCACAGGAGCCAGATGCCTCACAACCACAATTATTGGGCAAGACGAGATGTCATCCTACAGGATTTCTATGTCATGGCCTTGGTAAAAAATTAAAGTGATGTCTCCAATTCTAAAGAGCACATATGATGCAGGAGAAACCAAGACCAAAGTCAAAGAGGTCAAAATCCAGGGAGCTAAAGCATGGAGAAGTTCAGAATAATAGTAGGGATGTAAGATGTAATGTCCCCAAGAAAAGCAGACGTATCTTTTGATGCAGTGCCTGTGGTATCCCACTGGGCTATGCTGAGAGCAGTTATAAGACAGATGCAATGCAGACACAAATATTTATCCCATAAATAGCTTTTGAGCAGTAATGCCCTGCCAGGCAACAAGCTAGATACCATGGGGACAGGAGATAAATGAGAGATACACAACTGCTGCTGTGTAGCAATCTAGAAGGGAAACAGTGCCTCATACAAACAAAACCATAATGCACAGCAGAGCACAGCTGTTATGAGAGGCACAGGAAATATGGTGTAAGCATTAATAGAAAAGAGCAGAATTCGGGAGTTCTTTCATTCACCCGATATTTATCAATACTAGGTGCCTACCTACCATGTACCAAGGACTGGTCCAGTAGCTACAGATGCAGGAGTAAATATGACCAGCCAAGTTTCTGACCAAATGTGACCTAAGTTCCAGTGGGGTGGATAGAAAACTTTAAAAATAAATAAATTCAGGAAATACTGAGTACCATGAAGAAAAAGAACACAGGTTTTGTGGTTACAGACTCCAAGAGACACACCTTTAAGTAGGATGGTCAGTAAAGGGCTTTCGAATGATGTAATATTTGCCAAAAGACCAGAATGCAGTGAATAGTATATGTGAACATCTGGGGGAAAACACTTCCAGTAGAGGAAATGGCCAATGAAAACCAGGAAGAACCTTGACGTGCTCAAGGAAGACCAACAAAGCCAATGAAGCTGGAGCAGTGCTAAAGTGGGCAGTGCTAACACTTGGAGCTGAAAAGAGAAGGCCAGACCACGTGGGGCCTCACAGTCTGTGGTCAGGATAGTCTAAAGGAGGGTCCAGGGGCCTCCTGTTTGTCTCCTCTTATTGACACCTTACCTTAGCATGCTACGTTTGTTACAATTAAAGAACCAATATTGATACATTATTATTAACCAAAGTGCATAGTTTATTCAGATTTCCTTCCTTCTTTTAACCTAGTAACATGTTTTCCTGTTCTAGCATGCATCCAGGACACCACATAATCGCATCAGTTTTCACGTCCCCTTAGGCTCCCCTTGGCTGTGACAGTTTCTCAGACTTTTCTTTGGTTTCGATGACCTTGACAGTCATAAGGATTGCTGGTCAGGAATATGACAGAATGCCCCTCTACTAGGGTTTGTCTGATGGTTTTCTCATAATTAGACTGCATGTGTGGGTTTACCACAGAGGTAAAGTGCCATTTTCATCATAACACATCCAGGGTACATACTATCAATATGACTTGTAACTGTTAATATGAGCCTAGATCACCTGGCTCAGACAGTGTTTGTCAGGTTTCCCCACTGTAAAGTTATTCTTTTCCCCAAAACCCTTTGTCATACTGTAGCCTTTGGAAGAAAGGCTCTATGAGCAGCCCGCACTGAAGGAGTGAGGAGTTACGTGCCCCCTCCTTTACAGCAGAGTACATAAATTATTTGCAATTCTTCTGCATGAGATATTTGTCTCTTCTCCCCCATTTATTAATTTATTCAGTTATTTACTTATATTACTATGGACTCGTGAATTAATTTGTGTTATGATCCAATCTCTGATGGATTCAAGAAAAGTTGTGACTTTTGCAGATCATCTGGCTTTTTACTGTTGTAAGCATAGGGGCAATACTCTTCCCAGCTTTCCACATCCTAGCAGTAGCTTGTTCTTGTGGGTTTTTGTCTCTGTGTTTGTTTTTATTAACATGAAAGATTCTGGTGTTTGAAATACACAAATGCACATACATCATGTCAACTTGCTAAGGAGAATTATATCACCAAGTGCTTGAGACACAAATTAAAATGCTGTCTCGTAGAACTGATCCAACCCAGATGGGTTTTGCAAAGGACGAACATTCCATTTCCAATTTGATACCAAGTTTCCTTAATTCAAGAGTCGGGAGGCTTTCTGGTGACACAGACATGTATCACAGGAAAGCCTACAGCAGGTGTAGAAATATGCTTTCATTTTTTCAGGTAAGTCGTGAGAGGACAACACAAGGGGAGCAAAGAAAAAGAGAACAAAAGCATGAACTGATAACATTACCAGGGTGTCACTCGCTGTCCCTACAGCGCAGACTTCCAATCCTGTACTGATTACGCTAAGACATTTTTTGCCACTGCTCTCTTCCCCCTTATGTTTAAGAATAATACAGCATTCCTAAAAATGATCTGTGGTACTTTTCATCATAAGTTCCTACCTATTTTTTTTTTTTTTTGCTCATTTTAATGTAGCTACTTTCAGACTCCTCAGAGCTTATAGAAGCAGAGGTGGCTAAAAGATTTGGTGTGAGTTGTCTGAAATAATAACTTGTTCATTTAACATATTAAGGGAACCATTGTAGATCCCAAAATAAGAGCTTGGTGAAAGGTTAGAAACTGCTAAATGCTTCTAATTGATAATATTTCAAAGCATTCACTAGAAAAATCAATATTGAAATATCACCTGTATAATGTCAGAGCACTGCATCACGGGAAAATTATCCAATCCATGTTATATGCATAAAGGCCAGACATAAGCCGAAACCAAGATTATTTAGTGAATGAGAACGTGTGGATAGGCAAAAAAGGAAACAATGAAGAGACTCCAGTGTTTGCACAAATGGGCACAGATGTAGATTTTCAGGAAAAGAAAAATGCTTTTGAAATCTTCACAGAGAACAAGTCAGAATATAATTGTGGGCACTTTGAAGCCAGAAGCTCATGCTCACCCCTGCAGAAATCCCTAAGTCCACAGGGATGACTGAAGGCAAATGAGGAAGGGGGAGGCCTCTCTGGATGCTTTTCCTTGGGTACTGGCCGGTGACCCCTCTGAGCAGCCCTGGTGCTGCAATGGCTTCCATCAGTCACTTCAGGAAGAAACCAAGACAGAGGAGTTAAGATATTCGGCACACAAGGTGGAAATGCCAATAAGAGAACTCAGGGCAGAAACAGGGAGGCAGAAATATGGGGGAAAAAAAAAGAAATAGAGAAAAAAGACATAAAGGAAACCAGGAACAGATGGAAAAGCAAGCTGGGGAAACACCTGTTACGTCTCAGACCTACTTAGCCACAACCCCATTGACTCAATGAAGGTGGAATCATCGTTCTCATTTTAAGAGGACAAATCTGAGTTGTGAAAACTATACTGAGACTATGTAGGAAAATGTCATTTTTAGAGACGCACAATTATTTATCAAGGAAGAAAATGTAATGAGGTCTGTGATATACTTTTCAAACTTTTGGCAAAAATAATTCTAAATACTTAATTATTTTTATAGTAAAGTTGGGGGAGGTAGAAAAAAAGGGGGAGACATCAGAGACTAAGATGAGGAATTAAGATTAACTGCAGGGATTTATGTTTTCCAGACATAACACAGGGCACAGTGAACTGAACAGTACGCACCGTCCCTGAACTAGAAAGTATTTCTCTCCCTTCTTCTAACCTGCTGCATTCTCTCACTCTCCAGCTCACTATGGTGTACACATAGCTTCCAAGCACTCTGGGAAAAGCCATCCATGAAATGAATCCAATATGCAAGTAAAAGCCTTAGGATTTTTACTGGGTTCTGCTGGTCATCTGTGAAGCAAATCCAATATGCAATTAGAGCTTTAGATTTTTAGCAGGGTATTCCTGACAACAAATAACAGTACTAGACACGGTATGTCTACACCCTTAAAGCACCTCTATCTACTCCTCAGTCTCTTGTAGCAAAGAATTTTGAAGTTCCAAGGAAAACAATTACCTCTGTACAACTTAAAGAATTCGGTAATTAGCTCATTCTTTTCAGATAGATACTGACATTATCCAAATGCTTATAATATTCACATGCAGGGGTAGCTCCTTGGCTTTGAAAGCGGTCCCCAAATTACGACTCAACTAAATTTGCAAGGCAGAGTGCTTGAATTCATTCTCCCTTTGAAACAAGGTCATAAATGGTTGTTAAAAGCTCAAGTCAGCCAACAACAGCTTATTATAAGTCACATGTAACTGCACAGGCAATGCTATTTTAGCTATCAGTTCACAGCACTATTTCTATCTCAGGAAAGATGTTCAGAGTGTAGGTAGACAGATTATACATTATATTATTCTCTTACTTCTCTGTATACTTGAAATATTTCTTAACTGAAAAAAGTAATTCACTCCCTAAGTATTTACTGAAAGCCTGCCAAATGAAAAAATCTGGTATGCACTATGAAATCTGTTTTTATTATACTCTCCCTAAATGCAAGAAAAAGATCACTTAATTAAAGAAGGAAGTAAAACATACAAGCTGTAAAGCATGTAAGATGACTACCATGGAAGTAATACAATGTGCAAAAAGAACTCAAAAAGTAGAGAAGTCAATCCAGTATTAACAAGGAATACTGAAGGTTTAAAAAAAGTCACAAAACTCCTCCCATCCCTTTATGCACTCCTTTGCAATGTGACATGACTGCTCTTCTCCATGCCTTGAATCTGGGCCAGCCTGTTGACTTGCTCTAACCTAAAAATGTGACAGAGGTACCACCATGTGACTTCTAGACCTGCATCCTCCACCCTCACTTTGTTGTAGCCCTGAGACCACCATGTAAAGAAGCCCAGGCCAGCTCTTTTGAGGATGAGAGAGAGGCAGAGCTGAGAGCTAACACCAAACTGTCAGGCATGTGAGTGAGATCATTCTAAACCATCCAGCCTCAGTTAAGCCATCAGATGAATGAAGACACCTGAGCGAGCCCAGACAAGACCAAAAGAAGAAACATCCAACCAAGCCCAGCCCAATTAGGTGTCCAAAGTTTTCTAAGAAAATCATGAATAAATAAAACGTTTGTTGTTTTAAGCACTAAAGTTTTAGAGTGTTTTGGTATGCAGCAATAGACACCCTAAATAAATACCCCCAAAATGTCAGTACCTCAAATTGTCACTGCAAAGGCAAAAATACTCCTTGCTGCCACTATGCAGTTAATTCTGCACGTCTTCATAAGCAAATGTGTAGATCAATTTATAATGATTTCAGGAGCCTTATTAGGCAAGAGGAATACAAGGAGAAGCAAAACAGAGACCCTCCACTCAAGGAACTTAAAAATGAATTCAATAAAGTAGACAAGATTCTACCATAGAGATATGCATAGAGTACTCCATGGAGACCGCAGAGAAAAATCAACAGACAATCTGAGATGGTAGTAGGTGAGTGAGCAAGAGAAATTAAGGAAGGCATCCTAGAGCAGACAGAGCAAAGTCTTAAAAGCAAAAGAATTACAAGGGGCAGAAAGGTTAGTAAGAGAGACTAGCACAATCACAAGTGAGGATGTGTGAAACATCATGGTATTTTCAGGGAACTAAAAGCAGCTCTGAGCTGCTGCATTCTGAGGGATGTGTGGAGAGCGGCAAGACATCTAGCTGGAGAAGTAGAGTGAGATTACAGTGGGCTATAAGGAGTCTGGGCTTTATCCTGCTGGTGATCAAGCATCATCCAAGTGTTCGAAGAGGGGTACTATGGTTAGAATTATGTTTCTAAAAGATTATGGTTGCAGTAAATAAGATGTAGAAGATTGAGAGGGCCACACCCAGTGACAGGTAGAACAGTCAAGGTCAAGGTGAGAGACCATACGAGAAGAGAGCGTATACTAATTGGGGAGAACTACTGATAAAGAATTGGCAGGCCATGGCAAATGACTGGATGTAAAGGGTAATAAGGGAGAAATCAAAGAGCCCAATACTATCCCCAGGTATCATCTCCAAATAGGACAGAGCAGAGCAGGCACGGTAGTCTTCTCTGGAGAAGGTAGATTAGAGATAAATTCCTTCTCGGACCTTTTGAGTTTGACTTACAAACGGAACAGTTAAGATGCACAGCATGTACTGGAATATACAAGTCTGAATTATCAACGAAATATAGCTAGAGGTACATATGGAAGTCATCTATGTAAGTACAAGAATTAAAACCATGAGTACAGATGAAATCAACCAGGGAAAGCTTCTAGAGTGAAAAGAGAGATATCAGAGGGAGAAATAGAAGTGAAAGTTATTATAGGATTTGATGACTGTAAGGCATATTACACTTTGCATCGTTTATAGCAATAAGCACTCCTTAGGCCCTCTGTATCGAGGGAAGTGAAGGGAGAGCCCAAGGCTCTGTTGCAGCTCATTCGCCTCCTGATGGGTTATAGCTCAGGATTCCCACGTTCACAAAACCAAAGATTGGAAACTAAATGCTTATTTAAGTCCATCAACTCTTCAAAATCCGTGTATATGCCTTGACTCAGGTCAAGGAGTTTAGAATTCAGCCGACTATAATGGCTGTTTTCATCTCTGTTCAATGATTTACACTTCAGGAACCTTAACATTAAGCAAGTGGTACACGGATCTGATATTATGTGTTCAGTTGCTTGGAAACAAAGATTTCTCAAAGTTTCCTTCTCCACTCCCAATTTTAACTATTGCCAAACCAGAAATGTCTGTGTATCACCTTCACAACAAAATAAGAAGATTCAGGATCTGCATTTTTACATATCTTTAAATAACTGTATTTCACATGGCAGGGTAGACTCAGGGCAAAATAAAACACCAGGTTGCGGAGGTCAGTTTCCTATTAGGTGTCCTGTGACATACTAGGCTCTGAAACTACTCCGTGGGTACCTCCCAGTCAATTCTACACTGATTTAAATGGGATTAACTGGCTGGTATAGTTTCATTTGAGTCAGGGTATGGGTACAATCTTTGATGAGGTAACACAGTTGTTATGTGGCAAGATAAACACCTAAAGTCATAGTGTTTCAACCAACAGCCACATCATCTCAAGGTAATCAAGGTGTCGTTATCAGTTCTGAAGGCCATTATTAAGTTTGTGGAATTAGGCTTCAGCTTTAACTTTCAGCTCCACTGCAATAAAATCAATTATGTGCACAAAGAGGCACAGAACTGCTGAGGTTATTCAGAAGGTCCTGAGGTCAAGGGCTTTGTTTTTTTAAATGTAGGATCTTAGAAAATACATGTAACTTTCCTTAAATAAAAGCCTTCAACATGTAAAACAGAAGCACTTGCAGTTTCTAGCAAATACAGTTCAAAGCCAATAAATGTGATTGATAAATGTATGATTCAATAAATGGATGACCTAAAGCTTGACTATTCTATCGCCTTTCAGTACTAAGATTTAAAGGTCTGTTAGACAGCTTGCCTTTTCAGCAGTACAGACATGATGACATCTGTCCTATACAATCACTCAAACACAGTATCAATCATAAGATCTAAGAGCTTCCTTGAGATACTCCATAAACCATTGTATTAATATAGCCTACTGGTTATTTTTTTTTTTAGTTTATTTTTGGCTGCACTGGGTCTTCATTGCTGTGTGCGGACTTTCTCTAGTTGCGGCAAGCAGGGGCTACTCTTCGTTGCGGTCCACGGGCTTCTCATCGCGGTGGCTTCTCTTGTTGCGGAGCACGGGCTCTAGGTGCGCGGGCTTCAGTAGTTGTGGCACACGGGCTTCAGTAGTTGTGGCGCACGGGCTTAGTTGCTCCACGGCATGTGGGATCTTCCTGGACCAGGGCTTGAACCCATGTCCCCTGCATTAGCAGGCGGATTCTTAACCACTGCGCCACCAGGGAAGTCCTAGACTTAAAGTGCAGTCCCCGGACCAGCAGCATCAGTATCACCTGAGATGATAGAAATGCAAATAACCTGGCCTCACCCCAGACCTACTGAATCAACCTCTGGGGGTGGAGCCACCACTCTGTGTTCCAGGTGATTCCGATGCCCACTCAAGTTTGAGAACCACTGAAGTATTGTACATAAAATCCTGCTGCTTTGAATAGATAAAAGAGGGATAAAACCTGATTCTGCCACTTTATTTTCCAAGCTAAATTGGACCAAAAATAGCATTGAAGTTGGGAAAACAGAGGGCATGCTACTTGATGGCCCATTTACAATTCAATAAGCAGGTTAAATTAGACAAAATCATGTCACTGACAAAAAACAACTGTTTCTCCCCATTCACGCTAGAAAATCACTGAGAAAGAAAAGTTACTAAGGGGTATTAGCCAAGACTGTGAAGAAAGGCCCTCTCATAGCTTACTGTTAGGAATGAAAACTGGTACAGCCAAGGGGAATTTGGCAATACCTAACAAAATTAACTTATGTGTTTACCTTTTGACTTAGCAGTCTCACTTCCAGGAATCTACCCTAAATATACACCTCTAACATTATGAAATTACACATACATAAAGTTATCCACTGCAGCACTGTTTCTGATTGCAAAGTACCAGAAACAACCTACATGGGAACATTTAGAAAACTGGCTAAATAAACCACGTGATATCGAGACAAAGGACACTATGCTGCTGTAAAAGAACCCAGAATATACTGTTAAGTGAAAACAGCAAAGTCCATAAACATGTACCATACATCACCTTGTGTGTATGAAAGAATGGGAAAAGAAAATATACCAACTGTATCTGCATATTTTTGCAAAAGAAATAAAAGAAAGATAAACCAGAAACTGACACTTGTAGTTGCTTATAGGTACTAGGAGCTAGGATGTGAACTGGGGTGGGGGGGGGCGTGGACATTTCTGGGTACAACTTGCACTTTCACTTTCTGGGTACATATTAATGTTTTACATCTTCAAATAAATAAAAACAACAAGCATGAGTAAAGGGATCCTAAAATGGAACACAACAGAAACACGGGACCCAACCGTATTTCAAATAAAGAACATAATCCCATTGAAGAAAGGAAAAAGGGAATTAGCTCAAGCAACTTGAATGCAGTACTTTCACTACATACCCTCAATCTAAGGACAAAAAGAACCATACATAAATATTGAACTCTAGTGATTAGGTTTCTTTTTCACAGCAGTACAGGTAAAAAAATTCTAAAAGAATTTTTAGGATTGAGCAAGTAAGTAGGTATATTGAGGACACTGCAAGTCAGGTTTTTCACAGATGGTGAATGAGTTACAAATATGGAAAGGAACGAATGCCAGAAAGAGCTCTGTGGTACTAGACTGAAAGTGGTGGTACCAGTAAGAATTCATGGTTTTTAATGGATGGATGGATGGATGGATGGATAGTTGTATACATACACATTATGTATATATGTATGTATATATGTATACACACATTATATGTAATGTGTCTGTCTATGGATCTTTTTTTTCTTTCTTTCTAGCTTGGAATTCCAAGAGGGCCTAACAGTTACGACACCCTGGTAGCAATGAACACGCCTAGCACCAAGATGTAAATACCATTCTCCCCTAAAAGGAACTAGGGTTCCTTGGTGAATTGGCTGATTCCAGGACTGAAGCAGAGAAAGTATACAATACAAAATGAGCTTGGAACATCATGCTGTGCTGGAAAGTACGTAAATAACTCAAATTATGATGAGGGCATGTTCTAAAGGTTAAGGAGCCAGCTTGAAGGAGCTCCCATTGGCCGAATTTGGGAGAATTTGAGCATCAAAGTAAGTACTGGTAGTAACAGTTTATAAACCACTGACTAATAATAATCATAAAAATATAAATAAATAAGTAAAAGAAGAAATAAACAAGCAAACAAATATCTGAATACAATATGAAGAAATATCAGACAAATCTAAGTTTAGGTACATTCTAAAAAATACTCTGCCTGTACTCTTCAAAAATACGAAGGTCATGAAAGGACAAGTAAAGATAAAGAATGGTTCCAAATTAAAAGAAACTAAAGAGACATGACAATTAAATACTATCCATACAAATGGATCCTGGACCCAGTATAAGGGGAAAATGCTAAAAAAGTCGTTATTAGGACAATAGATAAAATTTTAAAAGTATTCATTCTTATCAATGTAATAAGGTTATGTAAGAAAATGTCTTTTTCTTAGGATATATGTATTGAAATATGTAAGGGTTAGTCTACAACTAACTCAAACAGTTCAGAAAAAAACAGTATGTATGCAAGAGGGAAAGAGCTAATGAAAAAGCCAGTGAAGCACATGGCCAAACCTTGGCGAATTTGGGTAACGTTTATGTTTGGTAGTTTTTTAAGCAAATCATGGAATTCTCTGTAAATTTGACATCATTTTAAAATAAAAAGTTACTCAAAAGCCATCAGTTTCTTTAAAATATAATCAAAGCAAAGAAATAGAAACAGTTTTTTCAAGCAAAGAAAACCTTCTTAAACCTCCGTGTTTTGAATGAATCTCCCCGTGAAATGTCACTGTTCTCCAGAGAGTTGAGAGAATTCAAGGGAAAAGAAGGTCTAGGAAAGAAAGGTTATGCACGGAAGTAGTTGGAAAATATTTCTTGACTCTTTCCAAAGGTACTTTTGAATTTTCTATACAATCATAGTCAGTCACTTTCCCTGTCTTTGTCAAATAAGTTTGTTTCTCATAAATTTGACATTAATATATTTCCATTACAATGTATTTAAATGCAAAATTTTGCCTCTTTCAGAGCCTCAACTGCCTCACGATCATGTGAGTTCAAACTCATTATAATTTTCATTTTTAAAGAGTAAAATACTAAAGCAAAGACATACAGTGTTGTGCATGCATCTCAGGATCAATAATGAAAGGCAAGCCAAGAACGGAAAACTCCACAAGTCTGACCCAATTTCCACATCACAAGTGCCTTGATTTGATTTGTTTTGGAGCACACATTTCTGGATACTACATATGGTAAGAGAAATAGTAATGGGAAGCCCATTTTCTAACATATTCATGGGAATTCATTTTTGCTTAAAAGAGATGAAAAAACCAGTATCAATGTTTTAACCAGAGATTTAAGCCTAATAGCATTCCCAACAGCTGCTCCTCAGCTGCTACCAACTTCATTTAGACATAAATGAAAGCTTTTGCGTATGAATACAGGAAAGCTAGAACTAAAGACCATTTCCAAAGGACATTTTTTTTTAATGATAGCAGTATTTCTGTTTCAGAATTTTTCTCCCTTGGCATTCTTTCATTTAAAACTGCCACAGGTGGTGACTATAACCAAGATGGCTGGTAGAGCACCTCTTTCCATACCTGAAAAGAAAAGTTCATTTCACTAATGAAATGGTGAGTCTTTAATTCACGCTATTCCAATAGATATTTTTTAGTTTCATAAGAGAGGTTTATTTTTGCTTTTTAACTGTTATTTCATTTCCTAACTCAGGTTCAGCCACTGGCAGCAACTTCACTTTAATTACAGATGCATTAACAGTAAGTCTGCAGTGCTGAGGCACAGATTAAATCATCTCACAGTAGATTTACATCAGCCTTCACATCTCTATGATGGATCATTCCCCAGAATCATTAATAAGAATATAATTAACAAGTAACTACTAAATGTCAGACTGCAGTCACAGAACAACAACAAATCCATATTTCAGAACCTAGTGCTCATGTTTTTTGATATCATAATAAATTCCTACTCACTTGATTCACAACTTTGCTAAAAGCCAGATTTATCTTTTGTAAAATGAACCAGAGCATACAGGTTAAAATTTAAGCCTAACAGAAATAAAATGCATGACATTCCAAACCAGTGGAAGGGAAATCATGAAAACGTTTAATCCATATAATAAATAAGGGTAAAGCAATAAAAAAGAAAGAGCATTACAGGGACTTTACTGGTGGTGCAGTGGTTAAGAATCTGCCTGCCAATGCAGGGGACATGGGTTTGAGCCGTGGTCTGGGAAGATCCCACGTGCCGTGAAGCAACTAAGCCCATGAGCCACAACTACTGAGCCTGTGCTCTACAGCCTGTGAGCCACAACTACTGAGCCCACATGCCACAACTACTGAAGCCTGTGCTCTATAGCCTCTGAGCCACAACTGCTGAGCCCAGGTGCCACAACTACTGAAGCCTGCGTGCCTAGAGCCTGTGCTCGGCAACAAGAGAAGCCACCGCAATGAGAAGCCTCCGCACTGCAAGGAAGAGTAGCCCCTGCTCGCCGCAACTAAAGAAAGCCCGCGTGCAGCAACAAAGACCCAATGCAGCCAAAAATTAATTAATTAATTAATTTTTAAAAAAAAAAGCAAAAGCATTAGTGCATAGTAAAAAAAAAAGCAAAAGTAAATAGAAAATGGAGGAAAAAACTGAGGAAATAAATAAATCTCAATATAACAGCCACCACAGTTGATATATCTGTTCTACATAAAAATCACCAGCTAACAGATCAATTCTCAGTTGGACTTTTTTTTAATTCCAGCAATATGCTATTTAAGAGACCCATCTGAAATATAGTGGCACTGCTCTGCTATGGTTATTACTAAATACTTGATGCTTCAGCAGTCACATTTATGTGTCTTTTTTTGACACCGATAGATGCTGCTTTAGTTTCTCTTAATCCCAGGGGGAAAAATGCACCCAAAGAAGTGGACAGCTTTCTCCAGAAAATGAGGCACAAAGAAACAAAATGTTACTGTGATGAATGACTGCTTTGTTAAGATATAAAGCCTGTGGCTATTTTTTGTCACTTAACATGTAACTCCTTTCTTCTGCATTAGAATATGTCCTCCCCAAGAGGTTTATTAAGAAAGGATTTGGCCAAAGAACAGAAAGCATATAATTTTACATATGTTACTGTGAAATGTGAAAACACGTTAATTCTATGCGCTACATGTCAAAAGAAAGGGCCAAATATTTGAATCTGTATCTAAGAGTCATTAAAAACTAAAAGAATAACTTATCCAACTCATTTTATAGAGAGGAAATTGGAGGTTCTGGTGTTCAAGGTTGCTCAACAACCATGAAGGGTACAAAGGCAGGACAGTATTTCTATAAACCTAGAGAGCTAATAGTGACAGAATCAGATATTGAATTCATGGCAAGCCATAAGACGAGAACACTTCCCTTGTATGGTACTGAAAACTCTACGCCTGTGGATTTTTTGCATTCGTTCAGAGGGGTAGCCTCTGTTTCCCATTAAGCAGTCCTGTGAATATCTGAAGACCTAATATTATGCAGGTACTAAGTCTTCTCTTCTCTGAGGTATACCATGCTCACTACTCTGGGCATAGCGGGCAGGCACTTTACAAAAAATCATCTCACTATGAGACTACAACATCCCACTCTCAGCAATTAATACAACTATTAGACAGAAGATTAGCAGAGACAGAGAGCTGAACAACACATCAACCAATGAGATCTAACTGACATTTATAGAACACAGCACCTAACAACAGCAGAATACACATCCTTACCAAGTGCCCAAGGAATATTCACCAAGACAAATCACATCCTGGGTCATAAAACAAACCTCGACAGGTTGAAAAGAACTAAAATTATCCAGAGTATATTCTCCAACCGTAATGGTATCAAACTAGAAACAAATAGCTGAAAGATGGTAAGAAAATCATCTCATTGTAACCATCCCAACATACTTTTGAGAAAGGTACTGTAACCCACATTGTACACTTGATGAAAGAGTGAGACTCAAAGAAGCTATGCTACCTATGTAAGGTCATAAGCATTAAGTGTTAAAGCTAAAACTTTTATTCAAGAATATCTGACTCCAAAGTCTACAGTTTCCACAGTACGATGTTACCTCTCAACAAGCAGAGGTTCCAATCCAGTAATTGCCAAACTTGATCACACCCTCCCATATTATTTTTTTTGAAAGCCTGTGTTCCAGATGTTTTTATTCATGTACTACCATCCTACTACATAAGTCAACATACAAAAAGTAGATATTTTGAAAAGATGCTCGTCTAAATAAACATGAACAGAGGTCCTAATGTTTTCTATACGTAACACAGTGATGGTCATGGATATCCCTCAAGGTTGAGCATTCTTTTTCACCTGCTCTTAAGATATTTTCTTCCCCATCTTTACTTATACAGTTCATTTTTCACACCCAAATTATAGCACTGCCCATTTATCCTTGCTCAATTACGGTCCACTGCTCCATTCTATCCGAGGCCTGTCATCCATCACTGAATGTCACTCCCAGCTTCACATGAGCTGCGACATTGATGGACCTGCCCTCAACAGCTTTATTCAATCAAGAATGAAAATTTCAACAGCACAGGTTTAATTCTTCAGCTTGTCAGACTGGGATTACTAACAACTTTGAACACATTTTTTCAGCCACTTTTTTTTTTTTTTTTTTTTTGCGGTACACGGGCCTCTCACTGTTGTGGCCTCTCCCGCTGCGGAGCACAGGCTCCGGACGCGCAGGCTCAGCGGCCATGGCTCACGGGTCCAGCTGCTCCGCGGCATGTGGGATCTTCCCGGACCGGGGCACGAACCCATGTCCCCTGCATCAGCAGGCGGACTCTCAACCACCAGGGCCACCAGAGAAGCCCTCAGCCACTTTTTAATTCACTTAATTGGTCTCACAATCCATACTTCACCATTTTCTTTTTAGGATATCATACAAGATTTCTGCAAACACCCTGTGGAAGTTTAAGTGTGGTATATACCACTTTTCAGACAAGTTCACTACTTGAAGAAGCCCTGAGAACCAACCAGTCCAAATGCTCCACTTTGCCTGAAAAAAAAAAAACACTGCGATTCAGAGAAGTTAAGTGGTTCTCTCAGGTCACCCAGTCAACCGAGACAGAATCTAGTTCAGGGCTGAAATCATCTGGATTAAACCTGCGTTCTCACTACACCGTCAGTGGCCTAATAGAGAAAAAGGGAAACACTGACTGAGCATGGTGATGGATGCCAAGTGTCACAGCCAGGGCTGCATACTTCCTAACCAAAACCTCCATTTATTGGCAAAATAATAAATGCCTACAGGATCAGCCGGACAGCATGCGTGAATGAGCAGGCAAGGTATAGCCAGCTGGGAGCAGTGGTCCCACCCAAAGAGGACCCCACAGGCACACAGCTCAAGCAGGCAGCCAGAGACACAGGTGCGAGGCGGCCAGATCTTCTGATTTCTTCTGAGGCTTAAATGTCAGCAACGATTTCAAATTTGACACAGTCCCCATGAAAGAAATCACATCCAACTGGCAAACCACTCAATATATGCCAGGCATCTTGCATACTTTCTTTCTTTCCACAACCAGGGTTTTAATGGATGAGGCACTTGTAGCTCAGAGAGATTAAATAAGGCTGCCCACATAGTTAAGAAGTAGCAGAGTCATAATTCAAGCCTGTTTAATTAAACACCTGCACTATACTGCCTCATTTAATCCTTAGAGCCACCCTCAGAGGCAGTTACGATTATCCACGTTTACAGGTTGGGGGAAGTAAGTCACAAAGATTAGTAGATTCTCCCCTGACACACCAAAAACCCAGTTTTATGTCTTCCAGTTTTAATAGGGACGAAAGACTCTCAAGCAGTGAGTCTGAAAACTAGAAGATACTTCTTGACTCGCACTTTTTATTTAGCTTGGAGGTCACTGTCCAGATTCTTGTGCCTCTAAAGTAAGCCAATTTCAACTTTAATGGAACAAATAAATAACACTGACTATGAACTGTTATCTGATGAAATAATCAGTAAACCCTGAGAGTACACTCATTTCTGTGTTTTAGCACCAGTTCCTAACTTGAATTCAAGAGGACATGTAAATACAATATTCTGTGTAAATAGGATTAAGTGTTCTCTCCCTGAATCTAAATGTTGGCACCCAAAGATTAACTATTCTATTTTCTTAACCTCTACTCATTCATAAACCTCTCTCCAGCCCAGGGACATACAGAATATGTTGGTGTGAAAACATACACACACCACACTTACTTCAAGGGCTGACATTCCAGGGACAACTTCTATGTCTCTGTCCCCACACCTACCAGGCATCTCAAAAATGGATTTGCTGGCTCCTATCCTACAGCTGTATTATCTACTGCTGAGCCTGCGCATGGGGCTGAGAGTCATTCCAGGAACACACAATAGCGAACCAAAGAGAACCAAAGCTTTGTCTGAGGGAGGGATCAGAGCCAAAAAGAGACTTCCTTCATAACTTGGGATCCCCATGTAAGTACAGGGAGGCGCCTCACGCTCTCTCCCCTTTCCCGTTCTCCCTCCCCACTCTGTATTTCCTCCCTAGGTCCCCCGTTCTCCCGTCAGTTAATTCCCTAGGAACTACCGCTAGCAAGAAAATTTCCATCGCCGTTTCTCCATGCCCCATTAAAAGTCACTTGAGCCTTTGTTCAGCTCCATTTTTGCTCAGAGGAGGATAATTTCATGACTGATTTCCTATTTAATCAGTTACCTCTGAGGGACATTTGCATTTTAAGTGGGGGCTCCCAAAGATGGGAAGACTTAATCTAAAGGACTCATTTCTCACGGGAGATTTTCTGGTCCCTTGGTAGGGCAAGAGGTGTTGACCTCAAGGTACAGCTTGGAGGACTTCAGTCACACTCCTCCCTGCAATTTCCAACAGTTCCCCTCCCAGTAAATACACTACAGAGTTCCTGCTATGTAAATGCAGCTTCAAGCCACCTTCAAATAAACATCCAGTTTTTTTTAAAAAAAAATTACTGCGGGGGATATCTCCCAATGTTCTTAAATGATTTTTAAATGAGGTTATGTATTAAAATGCCTAGCACTGTGGATGGTATAGATAGTAAACATTTAATAAGCAATGTTGTTTGGTACTGTTTTTTATTAACTGTTATTATAAACCCATTTTCTTTCACACATCTAGTGAAATTCAGATGAAATAAAGCCTTTTTAGACATCCCAAGGGGAGGGGAATTAAAATATGCCTTAAAAAGAAATCAAACAAAAGGGAAGCATTATGATTTACTACTAAAAAAAGAAAAGTTATCAGAAATGGCTACTCACCTTGCTGTAGTTGTATAAACAAAATAGATCTATTATAGATTTTGTTTTTTGCTAGGAAAGAAAAAAGTATCAGGAGGAAAAAGACACCAACCACCAACACCACATAGCCCTCACAAGAAAAGGAAAAGGGTTTTTCCTTATAAGTGCCCTACTGAAGGTACAGCATCAGACACTCCAGACTGAAGTTTTCTTGTTTTGTTTTGTTTTGTTTGTGGTACGCGGGCCTCTCACTGTTGTGGCCTCTCCTGCTGCGGAGCACAGGCTCCGGATGCGTAGGCTCAGCGGCCATGGCTCACGGGCCCAGCCGCTCTGCGGCACGTGGGATCTTCCCGGACCGGGGCACGAACCGGTGTCCCCTGCATCGGCAGGGGTACTCTCAACCGCTGCGCCACCAGGGAAGCCCCAGACTGAAGTTTTTAATGAACAATCTATTAAAGACTGTTAAAAAGAGCAGCATCTTATTCACTGTTCGTTAAACCAACTTTCTGCAGCCAGAGTAGAGTATATGATACGAATACCAGAAAGAAGCATTTCCAAACAATTCAGCCTCAAGAGTGATCTAATATGGAGCACCTCCGACAGTCCTACCTGCAGTTAGTCAGTTAATCCAATTCTGGATGCTCAACTATAACAGCAGTCCAACAACACACAAGTTTTATTAAGCCATTAAAACTACATGGAATCTTTACGCTGAGAGCACTGTAAACTGAGCATGCTGAAAATCTTCCATCAGAATCACTGAGAGGTAGGGTCAACCTCTTCTGCCGCAATAATAATTAAAATAACCAATTTCTACTGTGTGCTAGACAGTCTTAAGGGCTTTACATATTTTAATTCATTAATCCTTACAATTAACCCTACAAAGAAACTACTATTATTCCATTTTACACCTAAGTACAAAGTATACACAGATTAAGTAATTAGCTCAAGTGACAAGGTGAGTGCCGAGAATGTCAACTAATAGCATGCATATGCTGTTTCCCTGTTTACAAAGCACATTAAGGCACATTATCTCTCTGGTCCTCATAACTGCCTTGTGAGGCAGGTATTTTTACTTCTGTCCCTAATTCATAGATGAAGAAACCAACTAGAGAGGTAAGTAACTTGCCTAAAAGCACAAGTAGTTAGAGGCGATGACATCAGAAACCAAGTCAACCATAAGAGCCGACCCACGTAGGGCGTGTAAGGACCTACTGCCACAGGTCTCACCTCTACGTAGGATGACACAGGGAGACCTTGAGGACAATCTGCCCCTTAAATCTCTCTGCTTTCCTGCCCCAAATTCTCCAAGTGGTCACGTGTACATACCTTTATGACAGTGTTTACTGCAGTATATTAAAATGGCCTGTTCATGCATTTTTTTCTCCTCTTAGACAAGAAGCTCCTGGAAGGCAAGATGATGAGGTATTCATCACATAATATACTAATTCTTAATATAAAGTGGCTGGCAACTAGTAGGGACTAAAAAAAAGCAGAAATGAAATACTAGTTCAATGTGCTTAAGTCTATTAGATTATATTCCTCTTTGAGGTCGATGACTAAACTCTATTTCAAGACCATTCCCTAGGAACAGTCACATTTTGTTAATAATTTAAAATGTTTTTGACCGACAAAAGATTAATCTCCAAAATATACAAACAACTCATGCAGCTCTATGTCAAAAAAACAAACAACCCAATCAAAAAATGAGCAGAAAATCTAAATAGACATTTCTCCAAAGAAGACGTACAGATGGCCAAAAAGCACATGAAAAGATGCTCAACATCACTAATTATCAGAGAAATGCAAATCAAAACTACAATGAGGGGACTTCCCTGGTGGCACAGTGGTTAAGAATCCACCTGCCCATGCAGGGGACACGGGTTCGAGCCCTGGTCAGGGAAGATCCCACATGTCGCGGGGCAACTAAGCCCGTGCGCCACAACTACTGAGGCTGCACTCTAGAGCCCTCGAGCCACAACTACTGAGCCTGTGCGCCACAACTACTGAAGCCCCTGTGCCTAGAGGCCGTGCTCCTCAACAAAAGAAGCCACCACAATTAGAAGCCCACACACCGCAACGAAGAGTAGCCCTTGCTCGGCTAGAGAAAGCCTGCGCACAGCAACGAAGACCCAACGCAGCCAAAAATAAATAAATTTATGTAAAAAAAGAATTAGTTTCCTTTGTACTAAGCAGTCCATTTGCCCATGAAGTTAAGGCTAATGTTACCTCAAAGCCACTGCTGAAATTTAAAGTGTTGCTCTGGTATTTTTACTGCTTTTGAAATTAAGCTGAGCGCATAGCTAATAGAGTATCTGCAGATACTCCAAACCAATGCAAACTTCTATATGGTGAATACAAACACTTTTAGTTCTGGTCCGAGCATGAATATATTTTATATATGGCATCTAAACCAAAACTGTGTCGGCATATGACTCAAGAGCAGCACATGAACATGGTAGAGGAAAGAGCTTATTTATACATCTCCACAGTTCATTCCAAGTACGATTCAGGGCACTGAGACAGAACAGAAGGGGTGAACCAACCTCAGATCTCATCCTAACTTAAAATGTAACACATTAGGCCTTAACAGTACTTTCCTTCAGCTTCAAGAAGCACAGGTCTCTGTGCAGAGCCACCTGGACCCCCTTCTCCCCTCTTCCTGGGACACAGCAGGTGGGGCTGACTCAGGAGGCTCTGGCTGAAGGCAAGCAGGCAGGAAGGGTATGGTGACCCTCGAGATGATCCGGTTTAGACCACATGGACTGGATCTGTTCAGTGCGCTAAAGAACATTACTGGGGCTAGAAGTCCAGAGGAGGTAGACCCAGAAGATGTGACAGCAACTAGGTCAGCTGATGTGAAAAATAAAGGAAAAGTGCTTCAATCAGCATTTCAAAACATTTAGGTTTTAAGTGGTATGTTTAAATAAACACTATTTTGGGTTTTTTTAAGGTTTTAGGTAATCAAGGTGTAATGTAAAACAAATTTCTTTGTAAATGATTTTTGAAAATTGACTATTCAGACTCAACTTACAAGGCACATAAATCGATCCATCATACAAAACATATTGTGAAATATTAAGCCATGCTGCTATGTGCATTATTAGAATGGACTCAGTTCATGTCACCAGCTTCCCAAGCTGTATGATCAGGAAGGCAGAGCCACAGCGTGTAGTAAAACACCCAATTTCCCTATTACAGAGTTGAACCTGGGGAGAGGGATGGAAAAGAGACTGCAGTGTGTTCCTTGTTGTCATATTCCCACAGTTACATGAAAAAGCAAGTGCTATGCGAATTCAGAAAGATGAAACAACGAAATGTCATCTAGGTACTTATTTTATAATAAATTACGGTCTTCTGACCTGCTGGATTGTGATTTTCTTTTCCCCTTTACAGCTTCCCATTCATGGACCCTGGCTCAAAGCCTCTTAGGGGTCCAGAGCATTTCCAGAGAAAAAGAAAAATGCACGCTGATCCAGTTCCTCTCTTCATCACCACCCTCTGCTGAGGGATATTTCACAGAAAGGCAAAGAACTGTTTGATGTCTGAACATCTGCAGAACACTGAACCATGGTTTCTTCCGGGACCTATTTAATCTCACTGCAGACCTCCAATCACATCCTCCCGGAGCAGCATGTCTCTGTCATTAAAAGGAACAATTTAGATGGAAAATGTCCACATGTTACCACACCCAGTTATTTTTCACTTTTTACCATTACCTCATTTTCTCTACTTATTATACTCTTAAAGTTGCAACAGAGTGTTACACTTCTGTCACAAAACAATGTGTTCTCTTATCTTTCAGCATACTATTTCTTATCCACAGTAATTACTGGTTAATACAGTCAGTGGTGATTAAATTCATTTTTACCCACAACTTCATTTTCATAAATGTTCTCTTTAAACATTTTCTTATTTTCTCTTATGAGATTCCTGGACATTCCTGGACATGGTATATATCACTTTCATCATTAAATTCCGTTGATTCTGGGCCCTAATCTACTCTTCTGGGCTAGCCTTTCAGACAGGCATACTGACTCAGAGACAGAGCTCTCCTAGAAACAAATCAAAACCCTCATTTCTTAGCAGAAAGGCAAGATTCATATCTACTGCTACATTTTCCATGACTGCTTACCCACTCATTTGTATAACAAAACTTCAGTGAACAAATACGAAAAAACACAACAGTCCCCCTTCTCTCCTGGACTGCAGTTATTCAGGGGAAACAGCACAGAAACCCATCAGAGAAATAAGTCACAATCACCAGAGAAAGGAAAGACTGTGAATGATTTATGAACAAAGACACAGAGAAGGGAAGAGAGGGGGGCAGCCAGAGACATATTAACTTTTGCAGCCTGGTTTTCCTTTGACTGGGAAAAGGATTCTCATTGGACTCTTGATTTCTTGTCCTCCCACCACCTGCCAGCTCTCTCCTTGGCTTGACACCTTCTAGCAGCTCGTCGCTAATTAGAGTCAAGGAAAAGTCAAAGCTTAAAATGTAGACTGAATAATGACAGAAGCCTGGCTGTGTAAATATACTGTACAACTGCTTTTGCCAGGGTTAAAAAAAAAACTTTCTCGTTATTTCTTTTGTTATGAACTTGATGTTTTCTACCTACTTGAAGCTAAGCTATCACGTACCCTCCATGCTGGCGTCTTATGAAGGTCTCCGTGAACATTCACTAAGGAAACATCTCTCCTCTTCTTTCGTAGGATCAGCCCAATTCAGCTGCCCACCGAATGAACTGCTTTCACCCTTCCAGCTTCCGTGAAAAAGTTAACTTCCTCTAAGCAACAAATCATTTCAACGCACTGGTCTTTCCCTACCCCTTCCCACACATCATCACACAGTGAATGCATAATCTCAAGGATTATGACTTTTTCCATGCCCCTCTTTTCATGACTGTGGCTTGCCGGAGTATCTAAAGCTGGCGACTCACCTAAAGACTCTGCTCCACCTTTGCTCTTTACCTCCTTCTGTCAGTTACTCCGTCTAGGTCTGTTTGTAAAATGGGAATGGTAGCTACTTACCCCTCAGAGGACTTCTGTTGGAATTAAATGAGAATACTGCGGGACAGGGCCTGGCATAGAGGTTAATACATGAAAGAACTCAATTATTGAGAATTCTTTTTATTCCTTGCTTTTCCTACTGGGAAAACCTAAGTCCAAACAAGTTATCCCATAAGGTCACACAACTCTTGCTTCAGAGACAGTCTTAAACTCTCACTTAGAGAAAGGTTCTTCCTCCCTTTTTTTCCTATCAAAGTTTTCTAGTCTCAGGCAGACATCATTACCAAGACAGGTGATAATTCCAGGGGAATTAAAATGAGTCCAGAGAAGATATTAAGGCAGCTGAGGAACACAAGCACTAGGAATGAAAGACAACAATCTATATCCTCTGAGGAAACCAGGTCAAGAAACTCTCCAGATGAGTCTCACGAGGATACAGAAATGTAAACAGATGGGAAAAAAACAGCTGAAAAGCTAACAGTCAAGAATTTCCAGGAACTGAGGTGGGGGGGGTGGGGCTAAAACATCCAGTTGAAAGAGTTTCCAGTGGAAGGCGGGAAAGCAAGCAAGTAGGCAGGCAAAGAACAAGCATATGAAGACAAAACACAAAATAAGGTGGCATAAATAAGGCAGACAGAACAGCAATAAAGTAAATGGACGAAACTTAATACCCAAAAGACTCTCAGATTGAATTTTTTAAAAATCGTGACTCAAAGAATCAACATTAAAGGTATGGAAAACGTTACGTCAGAGGAGCATAAAATGGAAGAAAGCCAATATAGCAATTTTACTATCAGATAGAATAGACTTTAAAGCCAAAACATCATCAAGGACAAAGAGAGAATCTGCCTACTAAGAAAAGGAATGAAACAGAACAAGACTACAATAATCACAGAAGTATTATGTACCTAAAAATTTGACCACAAAATATATAAGTAAACAAGTGACAGATCTACTGGAATAAATAGACAAATCAACTATTTTCATCAGTTACTTTAATATGCTCCCCATAGAAACTGACAGGATATTTAAATAAATGATTAATAATATTATATATATTACATATAATATTAAGATACTCCTCTCAGAAATGACAGAGAAAATGTAAATATACTTATTAATAGTAACACACAGAACTTTAGAAACACAGACTATGTGTTCTTCTTAAGCACTCATGGAATATTCACAGAAACTGACCACTTCATAAACGACAATGGAATCCTCAAAAAGTTACCAAAAAGTTCATCAGATTATGTTCTTACCTCAATATAATAATAGGCAGAAACAAATAATAAAAGGATAACTAGAAGATATCCTATCTGAAATATATGTAAAAGTAATAATGAAAAATAATATGTGATTTCAAGAAGAAACAGCAAGGAGAACTCACAATCCTTACGGCGTAATGACAAGGGAAGAACTCATGCCAAAATCTGTGGACTGTGCCTGAAACAGTAACAGCAGGAGACTCTGAGCCAATAAGTTAATTCATTAAGGAAGACAAAGCCAAGAGAATAAAGTCAGAAATGAGAAGGCAGCAAATAAAGATATGGGCAGAAATCAATGAACTAGAAGAAGACCAAAAAATAAAAAAAGAGAGAGATTAAGAAACAACCAAGTGGTGTTTTTTAAAGGCTAATGATTTAGCATAGCCTTAGGCAAGACTGACAAGAGAGAAGGCAAAGAAATGGCAAAGATCCCTCCCTCACACCATAAGAAAAACCAAAATCCAAGGAGTTTAAGGGCAGAATAAAGATAGAGAGGAAATAACTACTGAAATAACGAGTGAGGGAACAAAGAGAATAAGAATTTAAAACAGTTAAGTAACATCAATATTAACGATAAGAAAATCCTGGAAATATGAAAATGATACGATGAACATGTTGACAGGAAAAACCATCAACCATCTTTACCCAGCAAAACTATCATGTGAAATACATTTTAAGAAAGACAAAAGCCAAAAGAATTAATCACCCCACCCACAGACCACTAAAAATAAAACAAAGAGGTGTATGATAAGGGAATGGAGAACTAATGGGAGAGTTTTACAAAATTGTCAAGTCCAAAACCAATATACATAAAATCAATAATATTCCTCTCCACTGTAATAAGGACAACAAATAATATACAACAACAAAAGCATTATATCTAGGAATTAACCTAACAAAGGCTGCACGAGATTCTCAAGGAGAAAATGTTAAAACCTTAAAGCACATTTAAAAATCTCTGTATAGGAATAAAGACGCAGACATAGAGAATGGACTTGAGGGCATGGGGAGGGGGAAGGGTAAGCTGGGACGAAGTGAGAAAGTAGCACTGACATATATACATTACCAAATGTAAAACCAGTAGCTAGTGGGAAGCAGCAGCACAGCCCGGGGAGATCAACTCAGTGCTTTGTGACCACCTAGAGGCGTGGGATAGGGACAGTGGGAGGGAGGTGCAAGAGGGAGGGGATATGGGGATACATGTATACATATAGCTGATTCACTCTGTTATACAGCAGAAACTAACACAACATTATAAAGCAATTATACTCCAATAAAGATGTCAAAAAAAAATCTGTATACATATATAGAGATGCTCATGGGCAGGATGAGTTAACATTTTTAAAGATAATCAAGTTTCTCTAAAATTAACTTATAACATCACTGCATTTCATATAAAATCCCATCAGGAATTGGAGGGAGCTTCACAAATTAATTCTAAAAACATATATGGAAGAAAAAAAGAAAAATAACAGCTAAGACATTTTTTGGAAGAAACTAAAGCAAAAGCTGAAGGGGCTTATCCTGCCAGATATTAAAATTAATCATGTAATAGTAATTGAGAATGGTAAAAACTAATGAAAAACAATCAAGAAGCAAAGTCACGAAACAGAATATGTTTTCTTTCTTTCTATGTATCATACACGCGCACGCGCGCACACAAACACACAAATGGGGGAAAGAAGGGAATCAGAGAAAAGGTCTGGGGTCAGTGATAGGGTGTCAGATTTCAGATTTGGGGAAATTCTATGGCTCTATAATTAGGATATGAGGGTGACCAGTGAAGGGAAGGAAACCATGTATTCCACAGAATAAGAAACACACCTATGCAGTAGAGGGAAGGCTCTAGATGCTCTAAAACAAAGAATTATCATGAGCAATCTCATGTATTTATATATTCCAAATATGACAAGATTCTATAATGTACTAAGATCTGCTTTATCCTTAATATTACCATTTACAGACAGTTTTACAAAAATATGCTTCAGTTAGTTAACTGAAAACATCATGTGGATATCACCTCAAACACATTTCAACCACAGATTTCCACGGATGTGCAACCCAGAGGCAGTGGAGGGTTGACTATAAGGGACTTGAGCTTTGGTGGGTTTTGGTATCCACAGGGGTCCTGGATCATTCCCACGGACACCAAGGGATGACTGCAACATGATTATTAAGCCTTGGGGAACACACAAACCAGAGTTCATGTTCTTTTGTGTACTTCAAATGATTACAAGAATGTCACTTATTTCTAGTTTAAGTAAAATCCTGGCAGTAACCACATCTTATTTATTTTATATCGATACACATGTGCAATATTTTATTCCATAACTGAGTTGAGAATCTGAATGAAAATTACATCATCTGAACTGTTGTTTTTAGTTAAAATTCTAATCAGAGCTCGTATGAAGTCAACTTTACTCTCTACAGGGAAGATGTTATTGTCAGTATATTAGAAATGTGTGGGACTCTAAATAAAAACTGGTGAATATGAAGGCTTTTCTTTTAGATTAAGTTAAACTATGAGTCATTCTACATTTTTTTCCGGGTAGAACATCTGGATTTATTAAATACCATTTTGGTACAAACCTGTCAAAACTGTTAACTGTGATTTTTCTTCCTCATTTCTCTGTTATAACAGATGTATGACACATTGGTTTGAAACATTTATCTGTTCAAAACTTAGGCATAGCAGAAAAAGCACCTACATTGCTCTAAGTAAAACAGTGTTACACATTTTTTATTCAAAATAACTAAAAACATTCATTATTTTCCTCATGGCTGAAATGATGCCTTGCATAGGTTTTTATTAAAAGAAAACTGTGCTGTCTCATTGAGCTAAGTCTAATAAAGCAAATTCACTTGTATTAATTAATAGGCACAGAGAAAACGAATTTATTTTTCATTTGAAATAGAAAAAAGTAAAGTTTTATGGCATCCCCCCTGCCCTTTTAAATATCATACCATTTGGTAACATAGATTTATCTTTGTCATACCATTATTAATTATTTTTTCATTTAAATCATACTGAAAACATAGACCTTTTGGCCAAATCAGAATGCAGTATTTGTGAGGTAAAGTGAGTTGTTAAATACCAAATATAGTTGTTTTCTGTCTTTAAAAATGTATACTGTACACCCCAATGTTCATTTCAGCACTATTTACAATAGCGGAGACATGGAAGCAACCTAAATGTCCATCGACAGATGAGTGGATAAAGAAGATGTGGTAGATATATATACAATGGAATACTACTCAGCCATAAAAAAGAATGAAATAATGCCATTTACAGCAACATAGATTGACCCAGAGATTCACATAGTAAGTGAAGTAGGTCAGACAGAGAAAGACAAATATCATACGATATCACTTATATGTGGAATCTAAAAATTATACAAAGGAACTTATTTACAAAACAGAAACAGACTCACAGATTTAGAAAACAAACTCATGATTACCAAAGGGGAAAGGTTGGGGGGGATAGATTAGGAATTTGGGAGTAACAGCTACACACTACTGTATATAAAATAGATAAACAACAAGGACCTACTGTACAGCACAGGGAACTCTACTCAGTATTTTGTAATAACCTATATGGGAAAAGAATTTGAAAAAGAATGTATATATATATATATATATATATATTTGCTTTGCTGTACACCTGAAACTAACACAATATTGTAAATCAACTATACTTTAATAAAAAAGTAAATGTTTTAAAAATATATACTGTAGAACCTTATAATGAATACGTGAGTTAAGAGAAAAAGGCATAAAAGCCCACACTAACAGATTTATACACACACACTCACAATGAATGTCACACAGGAAACACATTTATACTCAGAATAAAATAATATACTTGATGAAGCAGTGCTTTTTCTACCTGGATTTCATTGTAATAATTTGAAAAGAATCAATTGTTGATGTGATGAACAGCCCACAGTACTTTGCTTCCAGGTTTTCAATTGTAACCTACATTGTCAGCTTTCTCTAGGAGTTATCTTCATCATTTCAACCTGAATGAACCAAACTATCACAGAAAACTCTTTTGAATACATCAGATATAGCAAAAGACAGACTTTAGACAGTATCTGGGACCTGACAACACAATAATTTAGAACCCTAAGAAGCTACTTGAAAGAAGCCAATGGTTCATTTTCTGAGCAGCTTTGATTCTATCAGGGCACCATCTCAGGACATTTTGGAAAATTAATGTATTAAATGATATGATAATAAGAAAATAATCCAAGGGAACTCTCCTTCTCAAGTGTCTAAATCATTAATTTACTAATGCTAAGGAAAAATACAGCACATTTTTGAGCAAGTTAAATCGGCATACTGGCTTTCCAAAAGAAGGATAAAGCCAAACTTGGTTGCCTGACATTCACCTATAATGATTTGGCCCCAAATTACCTTTGCTATCCTGCTTCCTACTCTTCCTAGGTACCTTAATGTAGCTAGGC
The DNA here is from genome assembly GCF_059928025.1 of Delphinapterus leucas. Lineage (NCBI taxonomy): Eukaryota > Metazoa > Chordata > Mammalia > Artiodactyla > Monodontidae > Delphinapterus > Delphinapterus leucas. Next base: position 58,475,302 of record NC_143134.1, read on the forward strand.
TGACTACTTAACAGTCCTCAATCCCATCTCAGTGCCTTTGTACATGCATTTCCCTAATATTGGTCATGGTTTTTTCCCCAAGCACTGATCTACATATGTAAAAACCCTGTCAATTTTTAAGGTCCATTTCAAAGGATGTCTCTTCGTGCCACTGAGTACCTAGGTGTCACACTCTGCTAAGTGCTTTACATACATTTTATTTATTTTAATCTTTACAATCCCTTTCCAATGACTGCCATAATAGCTACTACCATTAAGTATACTACCAAGTGTTTTTTAGCATGACTATATTTAACCCTCAGGACAAGCTTGTTTGTTATCCCCATTCTACAGATGAGGAAGGTGAGGCTTTGGATGTTAATCACGGGAGTTAAGAACACTAGCTCTGTGGTCTGAATTAGCATCCCAGTTCTAGCATTTGCATTTTCCTAAAGCAGCAGTTTCCTCAAATGTGTGTGTGTGTGTGTGTGTGTGTGTGTGTGTGTGTGTGTGTGTAACTAACAAGAGCTCTTTCACAGAGCTGTTGTAGGCATTAAATGAAATCACCCACATGAAGCATTTAGTGTAGCATCTGGCACACAATGAGCTCTTGCTGAGTGTTAGCTATTATTCATTTTAGTCTTTTCCCACAATATATAGCATAGTGTTTTTATACATTGGAGAAACAAACAATATATGTGTGATTAGAGAATATTCCATCTTTTCTTAAAATAAATTTCTTTTACAAGTCAGTTTAGAGAAGCAGTTTGTGCCTTGTCAATTTCATATCCCTAGAAATCTGAGAAGAATCTGAGTTCAAAATGTTTATGGATTGATCTCATTGGTGCACCTTTGCTCTCATCTGTTACCAGAAGCAGTGCATACTCTAGGAGCAGTTAGGGAGACAGCGACTGGGCCTAATTTCAGACAACTGGAAAAGCTACTTGCTTGGAAACACTACTGAGTGTCGGAGGTGAAAATATAAACTTCAACTTAAGCACAGAGTCTAGAATATTAGAAAACTGATAAAAGAGTCAGCATCTACCCACCCAAAAAGGCTCCTTTTAAAAGCTTGAAAACAATTTTTACGAAGGAACTCATCCAGGTAAAAACCAAACAAAACTTTTCAATTTCATTATAATCACAAGGATTATGTAATTCTGTATCCACATGCACTGCCAGTATTTTACTTAGAATTTATACATAAATTTAGGTAATCTCTAAAGGCAAGCTTTTCTATATTTACATTCTTCCTTGGAATTAATTTAGAAACTTGAAATCCTATGCTATTATGCTACATTAGGTAACAATGTTGAAAGAAAAGAATATTCTCTTAGGCCTGAATGATATCTTAAATCTGATCGGAATATTTGTATAATACAGCCTTCATTTTAAGGACACAGGAATAGTAAGTAAATGAATAAATAAAACACAGTCACAGAAAATAAACATTTCCAGTAAACCTTTTAAAACATTCCCAGGCCTTGGTTCTGAGAAAACTGAACCAAGTGTCATGGAAAAGCACAGGAAAGCCACTGGCCCTGCTGAGGGCCATGCCCTGGCCATATAGTACAGCCACAGCAAACAGGTGGTCTCAGTTCACCTTCACAGCAGCCCTGCAAGGGGCAGTATTCGGGCTCTTTCACAGGTAAGAAAACAGGTTGAGAGAGGCCCTTTTAAAATACAAATGTTATTGGTTTTCTTTACAAGCTGTCTAGTACAAAACAGAATATGTGTCCCATCAACCTGTCCAGTCTTTTTAATAGTAAGTGGAAAAAATGCTCTTGGGAAAATAATAAAGGGCCAGCAAATTGGATTAGTATGGTTTAAAAAAACATAGAATAAGAAAGGGAAAAAGTAACCTCCTTCCAAATTCTCCACTCACATAATGACTAGTAAAAGACTAAGAGTATAAAATGCTTAGAAGAATAACTCTTTACTACCACATTTAATTAAGAAACACTGCAGAATGCTTCACTGGTAGAAGCAAGTAAGATAAACTGGCAGAAGCTATATATATTTTAAACGTTTTCACTTTATGAGGTATAATTTATCATTTCACTGATTAATTATAATTAAAATAATAAATTACAATAAGAGCCACTCATTTCAATTGTACAGTGTGATAAATTTTGCAATTATACACAACCTTGTAACCTCCACTACCTCCATGCAAGTTATCACAATCCCGTCGCCCTGAAATGCTTCCTGGTGTTCCTGTGCAGTCTATATGCACAGGCAACTTCCAGCGCGGGCAATCACTGACCTGCTTTCTATCACTAGTTTCTCCAGTTATAAAATTTCATACAAATAGAATTAGATAATATTTATTCTTTTGAGTCTGACCTCTTTCACGTAGCATAATTTTTTAAGATTCATTAGAAGTCAACATGTACCTGCATGTATTAATATTTTGTTCCTTTGTGAGTAGTATTCCGGAGTACAGATATGCCACCCTTCGGTTGTGTCCAGTTTGGGACTGTTATGAATAACCCTGCTATGAACATCCACATAAAAGTCTATACGGACATATGTTTTCATTTCTCCTTGTCAAATACCAAAAAGTTGGAGTGCTGAGTTATACGGCAAATTTATGTTTAACTATATAAGATCCTGCCATACTGGTTTCTAATTTGGATCCCCACCAGCACCATATAAAGGTTCCAGTTGCTCCACATCCTAACCAACATTTGGCATTGTTAGTCTTTTAGTCATTTTTGTGGGTATGTAATAGTATCTCACGGAGGTTTTAATACGCATTTCCCTGACAACTAGTGATGGTGAGCATCCTTTCATGTGTTTATTGGTTATTTATGTACCTTTTTAATGAACTGTTTATTCACATCTTTTGCCCAAATTTTAATTGGGCTGCCTCTTTTATTATTATTATTGTGAGAGTTCTTTATATGTTCTGAACAGAAGCCCTTTACCAGATTTATGTTTTACAAATATTTTCTCCCAGTCTACGGCTTGCCTTTCTAACCCCAGGTGTTCTTTGAAAGATAGAAAAGTTTTGAATTTTGACGGAGTCCATTTTACCAGTTTTTTCTTTTGTACTTAGTGCTTTTTGTGTCCTGTTTAAGAAATCTTAGATTAGAAATCTAATCCAGTGTCACAAGAGAAAACGGCAATGGTTTCACATTAATTCGGACAATTCAGACTTCACATATTCATTCAACATACCTTTATAGAGCAACTGTGACACAAACTACACTTGGCTAGTTGCCTCTCCTGCCAAAAGTCACTTTCTGGTCAGTGTTTTAACATACCACAGGGCTTAACAGCTGGAAAATCAGACTTTATTTTTACATGTGGAATAAGAATAAGGGAAGGAGACTTTAAACACACACATGTGCCAGCCCACTGCAAAGGTTATCTCATATAATCATCACAGAAAACCCTAGGAGGTAGATACTGTCACTACCTTTGTTTTCACCTAGTGGTTAAGAACATGGACTCTGTAGCCAGACTGCCTGTGTTCAAATACCAGCTCCAACATTTCCTGGTTAAGGGAACTTAATGCCATCCAACCTCTCTGTACCTTCATTTCCTCATGTGTAATACAGAGAAAAATAGTAACACCTACCTCAAAGGATCACTAGAGATATTAATGACATAACATGTTCAAAGCACTCAGTTAGGTGCCCAGCATGTAGTAAGCACTATGTAAGCATATGTTCTCCCACATTTGTATTTGCTTTATAGACAGATCAAAGGGATGAGACACACAAACTGACCGAGGGCTAAAAGGTATTAGCGGCTCTCAAAGTGTGAGCACTGACCTCACCTTGGAACTTGGTAAAAATGAAAATTCTCAGGCCTCCCTGAATCAGGAACTCTGGAGGTGGAGCCCAGCAATGCAGCTCTGAGAAACCCCAGTGATTCTGACGTCCGTTAAAGTCTGAGAACCCGGGAATGAGAGAAGCCAGGCCCCAATGAGCTCATTGGCACTCAGTAGAGACTTGGCTTCATGTCTTGATTCTGCTACTAACTTTTGTTACCTGGGCAAATGTCTTAAATGTTTCTAGGTGTTTTTTTAAAGCTTAAAAACTAAGGTTAGGCTAGCTCTGTCATTCTCTCTTCTCCATTTTGAATTATTGTCAAAAAACTTCTTCCAAAAAGTATAAAACAAACTTTTATTTCAGGACCATGAAAGTAACATTGACCCAGAAACTCCAAATGTAAAGTCCAAATTTAATTTAAAGAAGTAATCCCCAAAAAGGAAAACACTACAAGCAAAAATACTTTTCCAACAATGTTGTCTACAGTGTCAAAAAACTGGACACAATGTAACTTTTAACAATATGAGACTGATTATAGTAAATCAACTGGATAACCCATTATGTAGCTATTTCAGTAATATTTGTACAGTAAATGGAAAAACTAAAAGAGTGATCATATATAAATTGCAGATAAAAATCAAAAATACAAACTGAGGGAGGGAGACACAAGAGGGAAGAGATATGGGAACATATGTATATGTATAACTGATTCACTTTGTTATAAAGCAGAAACTAACACGCCACTGTAAAGCAATTATACCCCAATAAAGATTTTTTTAAAAGTATACAAACTAATTGCTCCAGATCAAATAAGTGATTTATAACTATATGGACAAAAATAAAAACAACATGCATAACTATCAATAAAAATAGTTGAGCTAGGGACAGTGAATTTTTTATTTTATTTTTCCTTGCTGTTACAGATAGTTTGTTTTTATAGTGAAAGACCTATTAGTTTGTAATATTTTTTTATTTCTGGTGCTAAGTTTTGATCAATTTTTCAAACTCTTTCTGCATGCAAAGACAATTTTAGGCCAGCTTTAGAGAAAATGACATTCACTAATTAGTGTTATGCTAACCCTTTCATTGATCCTCTTTCCCATAAATTTATAGAAAAAATAATGTTGTATGTGGTTAAGAAAGTCCTTAAGCTCTATTAAAATCTTCCCAAAAATATCCATTAAAAAGAAGATGCTCAACCCTAAAAAGAAAATGCTTTTGCCAAGAAACAATATTTTCACATGCCCAGAAAGGAATTACCATATAAATTTCAAAACTAAAGCAAAGCATTGATGTTTTAGGTCAATTTCAAAAATGTAAACAGGAACACCTAGGGAGAAGCCCTAAACCCATCAATAAGCCAACCTCTCTACTTCTCAAACTATGTCTCCTCCAGGTACATGATTGGGGTATAAAAAAAGCTCATTTTCAGACAGAGTATAGAGAATTATAAAATGTTTGCAGAGGTCAGTGAAAAGTGGGATAGAATAAAGGATGTTTTAAAGCCCCACAGAACCCAAGATCTTATTACTTAGGGTGGTATTCAAAACATTTAACCCTAGTGCCTTCAAAGCACCCACTTACCAGCACTGTAACCCAGCCCAGCTGATGTGAACATCCAGTATGGTGGGGCTTCATTTTCTCCAGGATATCAAATTAAGTCTTCATATTTTCCATCTAAAGGGCTTCCAGAAGTCTTGTTTGGTCAGTTTACATTACAATAAACCCAGAAAAGAGTAGCAAGAGAGATGGCAGGAGGAATAGTTAGAAGGGCCAAGGTTCACCAAATACATCCCATACCCAGGTGAACATAAGAATTGAACAAGAGGGTATTAGAACACATAAGCTGTTGTTTTTATTTTAATTATATGCTATGAAGGCAAGAACTGCCTCCTTAAACCTACTCCCCTCTCAACACAGCTCTTAATATTTGTAATCTAGTCCTAATATCTTTCCTTAAAATTTTTTTTTCTTCCTCCATCCTCCCTTTCCTAGATTTATTGAGAATGTATTGTAAAGCAGTAAAGGTTTGCTGAATTGGACACACTCAAACAATAATTCTTTATTATAATCTTTCCCAAGGAAAGGCAGAAGATCCTATTGCTTAACAATCAGACACTGGAATGTCCTAATGAAATACATTCTTTTGGGTAAAAGAGACCTATAATCTGTTCTCGTGGTCTTCTAACCCCAAATACAAACCCCAATCAGTAAAAATTCAGCATGCAGGGCCCTGATATTTTTATTTAGAAACAATATGCATCCTACATTAGTTCAAAATATAAAAACAACTTTTAAGTTGGAGAAAACTGTAGAAATATTAAGTTCTACTATTTTTTCCTACATCTCCACATACCATCTTACACACCCAGTGTGAAACCACCCATTCTATTCTATTCCATATTTACATGACTAATATTTGGTGAATTAGAATGTAAGTCCGTGTTACACTCAAACTATAACTAGCGTAATTTCTCTGACGACTTAATAGACACTTTGGTAATGTGAAGTATTCCGTCAGTATTAGGTCATCTACTTCAATGCCTGTCTACTATAACCCTCTCACTTTACTGCTGAGCAAAGGCAAAGACACAACCAGTGGCCTCTCCCCACCGATGTCACACAAGCCATGCACGGCACAACCAGGACTACGCTATGGCCAGGGTTCCCAGAAACCTCGTGTGCACAGACTCCTGGTTCTGTTTGCTTCTTGTCCACACAAGCAGGGCCTCTTGTCACAGTCATCATTACTGCACTGAAACCTGAGAGGGAATTTGGCCAACAGAATCCAGGGGAAGGCACAGCAGAGAAACCCACCAGCGGCAGTTTTCATGGAACTGAGGAAACTGCAGCTCATCCTTGGAATACAAACGGTTTATTTAAAATCTAAGTTCAACCTTTCTATTGCAAATTAATCAAACTATAGAATACATTCTCAATAAATCTAGGAAAGGGAGGATGGAGGAAGAAAAATAAATTTTTTAAGGAAAGATATTAGGGCTAGATTACAAATATTAAGAGATCTAAAATGTTGCAAGTAAAGTGTGATCTTAGTTAAACTTATTATCCATTTAGAAAAAAAAGTCTCTTACCCAGAATCTAACTATTAGAGCTGAAAGAGGCGTCCAAGATCATTTGTGATACAAAACTCTCATTTTAGACGTGAGAAAACTGAGACTCAGGAGACTAGGAAGAAAAATTTCATCTTAGAAGACTAGAAAAATATTTCACACCAACAGGGATTGTGTGAAGGAAGCTATTGTGAATTCTAGAGGGAATAAAGATGGATAGTATCCACCTCGCTCTCTGAAAAATGAATTACTACACTTTTGTATTTTCTAAGAACAAAATGTACTGCCAAAACAGAATTACTTAGAAGAAATGTGACAACAGTAAAGAGTCTGCTATGCTTACATTATTAGCTATTAACTATACGTTTCACCTTTTTAGGCTGGTTTTATTAACAGAAAAGTTTCTAAGAATTAAGAAGCCTAGAGATCAGTTCAATTCTTCCTCTCAACCACCCCTCTAGAGAATCACCATCTCTATGCCGTTACTCAAACTAAAACTATCAAGCAATCGCAGTGTTCACAGGCTCTGGATACTTTTTATCTCTAACAAAGGCCACATATTAAATCAATTGCTACCTACCTTTCCTTCCCGTCATTCTGATTGCATCTATCTGCTGAATAACCGAGTTCCTCAACAATTAAAGGGTCCTAACCATCTACTGTCATTATGGGAGAAAGGGGCCATGACTGAAGAAATTACCACTGATCAAGCCTTGCCCTGACCATAAAGAGCAGGCAGAGATTGGGCCTCAGAACCAAAATCCACTTCCCAGCCCCCAGCAGCCAAATGGGCTTTGGAAGCCCCTCAGGCTACATCATCAACATAAAATGAAGTAAGGAAACAGGCCATTTCCAGATTAACTGCTAATTAGCAGTAGTTTGTTTAATCAGTGCATCTTTGGCCTTGCCTAGTCTCTAGTTTTAGGGGTGTTATGTAACAACCACAAAGCTCTAAAACAACAAGCAAAAGCAAGGAGCCAGAGCATGTTTACCCACCCGCCACATCCCGCCCTTTAGTCAGTCCACTTGATGGCCTTCCTACACTGAAACCCGGTGCCTATGTTCTCCTACAAGCTTCTCACCAAGGGAGTAGTGTGCTTCTGAACACAAGGTCAAAGACACCTGTGCACAAGCACAGCCACCTCCAGTAACATTCAGTACACACTCAATAATATTCTAACACAGATATATTGTTTGAGGAAGACTTATGAAATGAATGTTTGAGGAAGACTTATGAAATGAAAGGTGGTAGGTTAGAAATTTATCGATGAAAATACTACTTCCATCACCTTGTTATCAGCACCATTCGTTCATTCAATAAATATCTCAGAGGCTTCAATACAAATGGGCGGGTAAAGGTATTTTATAGCTTTCCAACAAACTACTACATATTCACCCATTCATGCGCTGATTCATTTACTCAAAAAATAATCACTGAACTCCAGTTATGTTAGATCCTGAGAACATGAACAAAGGTATAGCCTCACAAAGACAGTGATTCTGAGGCCGATTTAAATTTCAGAGTCACTTGGGAAACTTGCTAAAAAAAATTAGGATTTTTATGTCTTATCCCAAGAGACTTGGCTCCAGTAAGAATGGGATGTGAACAGGGAACCACACTTTTATCAAGAACCTCCAAGTAATTCTATTGCAGGTGGCCTGGGAACTAGACTTCAATCAGTGGCCTAAGAGAGGTCAGAATATATACAGAAAGAAATATTCAAGGAATCATCTGAGAGTCCAAGTCAGTATCAATGAACAGCACTACAGGACTTCACTGAACTGAGAAACCTGATCACAGGTGTACGCAGAAGGTGGGCCTTACGGTGGCCGATCACAAAACGTGAAACCTGGGTAAATGGGCAAGTAATAGGTCTAAGGTAAGCTGAACATGCTCTTCAAATACAGAACAAGAGAATCCACTTAATATGGCGAGGATGTAGTGCCAGACTGCCAAAAACCAATATCTTGGTTCTTTAAATCTCATTTTTCCCAAACTATTCTTCAGAGCCACCCAAGCTACACGGTTCTAAAGGATATAATATCACAATTTTAGGACAGAGACTTACAAACACTGTATTTCATTTCTATCATGCAGCTATAATAATAATTTATTGAAATGAAAACATGATTGGAGTTTAGAGATCATAAAATCCCCGAGATCATAAAATCCCCTTATTTAATAACTGCACAATCTGAGGGCCACAATGGCCTTGTGATCAAGCCCAGATCACACATTTCATGAAAGGCAGAACTGGGGCTACAGCCCAGGTCTCCTGGCCCCAGCTATCCCAATACCATACTATCCACATGTCCTACAAGTCAACATCCAAATTCACCTCTAAATTCTCTGCAAAGGCCATTTCCTGAACCCTGATGCAGTTTCATACAGTTTGGACAGAAGGCATCGGAGAGAAAAAAAAGGAAGTTTAATTTTCTAGAAATTAATTAAAACATAGATTTTTATGAACAGCTGGTATTCCATATCACCGTCTGCTGTGCTTGGGTGAGCATTACTTCTAAAAATATTAAAACTGCTCTGATGGAATTGGATCCAAGATCGATTCTTAGCTGGCAACCTATATGAAGCCCTGTTTCACAATGAAGATCTATAAAAGGGTAGCTGTCAGGATTTCATCCATTAATAGTTAGTGCCCGATATGCAATTCTCCCGTTAGCTAGACAAAACCTACCCAGAACTTTTTGCTGGAAATTTAAGCTATCCATTAAAAAAAAAAATCCTCCAAACAAGCCACTGAGTCTTCTAGCTTCAAATATATGTTGTTACTCTATCTTTCCTCACCTTAAGATCTTCAAATCAGAGTAAAAAGAACTGAAGTCACCAAGGCAAGCTTCCTCTCGTTAGGTGAGACCCTGACTTATGCATCCTTACTCACATAGATTAATACACACACACCCCATAATAAAGTTCCCTGGCCATCTCCAGAGCTAGAGATTTTGTTTTTTTGGCTGTATTGGGTCTTCGTTGCTGCACGCGGGCTTTCTCTAGTTGCAGCACGTGGGTTTCTCATTGCAGTGGCTTCTCTTGTGGCAGAGCACGGGCCCTAGGCGCGCGGGCTTCAGTAGTTGTGGCTCACGGGCTCTAGAGCGCAGGCTCAGTAGTTGTGGCGCATGGGCTTAGTTGTTCCGTGGCATGTGTGATCTTCCCGGACCAGGGCTCGAACCCTTGTCTCCTGCATTGGCAGGCAGATTCTTAACCACTGGGCCAACAGGGAAGCCCTAGAGATGTATTTTTAAGCTTGGCACTGTGTCTGAGAAATAGATTAATGCTCCTACTCTAGGTTCTCCTTGGGTTGGGGACACACAGGGAGGTGAGGGGGCAGGGAGAAGAGTCACCTTCTCCCCCAGTGCCCATGTACCAGTGACAATGCTAGGTGCTTGATCTATTTGGGCTCACTTGCACAACGATCACCCATGATTTTGAATGATGGAATCATATTCAAAAGAGGAAACTGAGGCTCAGGGGAGCTTAAGTAACTTTCCCATGGCCACAGCATCAGTCTCCGATGTGCACTGACTTCTGCTTTGTACTGCAAAACACTCCTCAGAGGGACAGCACTCCTTTGACCCAAGAGAGCTTAGGGCGCTTGTATCTCTTGTACACTTATCTTCACAATCAGCCTGTGTGATGGCTGGAAAAAAGGAAGAAATGTGAGGTATGGAGAGGTTAAATACAGCAGAGGGGAGGCTAAAAGCCAAACTTCGCAGATCACCACTGTGTGCCTGTGCCATGGTTCATGTATGAAGAGCCACATGGCCATGCTGGATGCCAGGTGTCTTTTCAGCTAAGGCCATCTGGAGCCTCTATCTCAGGAGCTTTACCTGGGTTTATCCTTTGTTCACATGGTCAGCACGACAGACCAAGGGGCATGGCAAGATAGTAAATACCTTTACCTTCTCAGAGTGCCATCAGAGCACAGCCACAGCAATTTGTTTTTTTAATTGACAATGTTCATAGCCTTACACACAAATTACACTCCCAGAGTTAAAATCCCTGAGCTTCGGGTTTATATTTTTCATGCCAATGTGACTACATTAAAAAACACCTTGTAATTATGATTACTTTAATTTTAAAAGTCAGATAACGGATGGTGTCTGCTTGCTAATGGTTCATTTGTGTTACTTGACTTTTTCCAGCAGAATCACTGTAGGCAAGAAGGCCACAGTTTCCGGTCTTCGTTTTGAGAAGAGCCTTCATCTGGGCCAGGAATGAAGAATCCAGCCAAGTGGCTGAGGATGGAGAAGCTTCTGAGAGCTCTGCCACTGTTGCCCAAAGAGCAGGCTCGTCCTCTGCCTCTCACAGGAAGCAGGGCTGCAAGGCGGCCCCCAGGACTCCCTGCACAGTGGGGTGCCTTGCAGCACCGCAGGATGGCTGTGAGGGAGCACGCTAGAGGGTGTCTCGTTGGTGGGTGCTCAGACGATGACAGCTGGAATTTTTGTGGAGTGTATTGGAAGAACACTGGCTTTGGAATCTGGCAAACGTGACTGGTAGTCCCAGTTCCTCTATTTAATAGCTTGAAAGTGTTATTGAATGTTTACCACCTCCCTTACAGGGGAATCTTGAGATTAAATGAGGGGAGCTGCACACAGCATGTAGTCCAGGGCCTGACACTAAGTCCAGAAGAAAGAGAGTCATCCTGGCTCAGAATGGTGCTCAAGGCACCAGGAGGAGGCAGGGGAGGGCAAGACTCGCAATGTTGTAGTAAGGAGAGACCATGTTCAAGGCCTCCTCTCCCTGGACTCTTCCACAAATTAAAGGGCTCAGGGACTTCCCTGGTGGTGCAGTGGTTAAGAATCCATCTGCCAATGCAGGGGTCACAGGTTCAAGCTCTGGTCAGGGAAGATCCCACGTGCCGCGGAGCAACTAAGCCCGTGCGCCACAACTACCGAGCCTGCGCTCTAGAGCCCACGAGCCACAGCTACTGAGCCTGCGTGCCACAACTACTGAAACCCGTGCGCCTAGAGCCCATGCTCCGCAACAAGAGAAACCACCACAATGAGAAGCCCGCGCACCGCAACAAAGAGTAGCCCCCTCTCACCACAACTAGAGAAAGCCGACATGCAGCAACAAAGACCCAATGCAGACAAATAAATAATTAATTTAAAATTTTTTTAAAAATTGTTTTTTAAGTAAAGGGCTCAGAAACCTCTGAGGGACACAACAGGCAAAGCCAAGGGAAGGTGGGAAAGATATTGGAGGCCATGCATTGGAGAAGGGCTGTCAAATACCTGTGCAAATCTGCAGAAAAACATATTCATGCACACATGTAACATTCTGCATTTCATCTCAGGGGGTCCACAGACTCCCTAAGAACTACTAATTTGATGGCCTTCAATTTACTGGTGAAGGATAGCTGGTGTGTGTCTTGAAGTAACTGCACTAGATCGCCATTGTTTTACTCTTTTTTAAAAAACAAGAAAAGTATCATCACTGCCACTTGAAAAAGCCAAACTCACGAGCCTGTAACAAAACAATGAAAACACAACTGGAGCGGGAAACACAAGAGATGAGAACACAGCCTAACTACAGCCATTCTGAAGCTACGCCTCAGGCTCAGCTCCCTTGTGAAGCTTCAGCTCCGTGGAGACAGCTCAGCTCGGAAGGGACAGCTCGGTGGTTTTCTAACCTCAGGCTATCTCAAGGGCCCCTCACAAAGGCCCCCCTCAGCATCACTGCTGGTGTTCCCAAACCTGGTCCCAGGCCAGAGGAAATCTGGAAATACTCATATGGGGTGAGATCTTCCTGACATACAGTACCAGGCAGAGGTCAGAACCCATCCCAGACTGCACCTGCTGAGGCATACAAATACAGGCTCCCACTGGCTCCATCTGCTGTGTGCTACGGCCAGGGAGACAAGCGGATACCTCTCCCAGCCCAGCAAGACAGCCAGCCCATCAGGTCAGACAAGGAGGATCAGGTGAGGAAGCGCAAACTAAAGCCAAGGAGAAAAGAACAGCTTTTCTGCTCTGCTTCATCAACCGCAAAGCAGTGAGGCTGCTTTATACTGTTTCCCCTAATTACCTTGGGGTAGCCCTGGGGTTTGGACATACTTCCTGGGTCTGGTTCTCCATGAGGACATAGAGTGACCTTGGCCTCTCTTTCACTTTGAAAAATTATACCCTCGATATGTGAAGTCCCATACAGGAAGCTGATTGAGAAGGATGTCATCTAACCCACGTCCTGCCCCCACCAATTTCCATGCCTAGGTCATTTCTAGAGGGCTCACTTACCTTCCTTAGTCTTCAAATCTCCAAAACCAAGGTGAAAGAGCGTGGAATGGAGAGACAGAAAAGCTGGACTGAAGTCCTGGTTCTGCCACTTACTAGCCATTTCACCTTTGGAAAGTTCATCTCTCTCTGCCTAGCTTCCTCACCTGTAAGACAGAATTAATCTTTCCCTGATCACTACACAAGGCTACTGTCGAGAGGATCCCATGATGGGACAGGTAGGAATACGTTTTAAATAGCTCCAGTGGTCAGAAGTCGTGGGTTGTATGGGGGAAATTAGGAGGGGTAGACTATAAAAGGAACCATGTGTCCGCACAGCCCTGCAATTATGATTCTGCTCCTTCTACACAGCAGTACAAGGTGGGGCTCCCAGACAGGACCCAGGCAACAACAGACAGATGTGGGCTCAATGGCACCTGCAGACTGCTCTCGCCGAGGAGCCAGACACCCTCCCCCCCCCTCCCCTCCTCTGCCCGTCCATTCATACACAATGATCCAGTGTTAAAGGATAGTCTATAGAGCTTGGTGACAAAGGGACACCTAAAAATGCAGGTATGGGAGAGGACCAGAATACACACGGCACGTTCATTAAAATGCAGGCCAGACCCTTTCCAAAAAGGTATGGCCAGAGGCAAAGGGATACCATCTGCCGGGCTAACTCCAGCCAAGGCTTACAAATAAATTAAATACAAGAACAATCCTCACCTCAGACGTACTCTGAATATATATTCTTTCTTTAACAACTGAAAATCAAGCTGCCCTTCCTCATTACCACAAGGTTTCTACCTGATCCAAAATTCATCAACCAAGAAATTGGCAGTTTTCCCAATCCTTATACAGCAGAGAGGATCACCGAAAACACAGACTTTCAGGTACTGTATCCTTTCTCTACTAAAAGAAACCTGGGCTCCTCAAAGAAATGGCTGGCTTCAGGGGTGGGGTGGAGTAGGGACAAGGTGATCCCAAAACACCTCTTTATGCCAGAAAGTAAGAAAAGGTCTCAAAAAAATGATGGGGAAATACCACATGGACACAAGAGCCACCTTGAAGGGGCTCCCACTGGCCAAGTCTGGGAGAATTTGAGCACCAAATAATTGAGTTCAACTGTGACTTATAAAGCACTGGAAAACAGAATTCATGAGTCTATACCAATAACCTATTGATTGATTGATTGATAGAGAGATAGACAGAAAGACAAGAATGAATGGCAGGCTCTTGCTTATAGTAGAATGCTGAAAGCTGACTGGTAAATATGGAAGGAGTACTGAGTTGGAATTCCGTGATTTTGTACCTATCACAGGAAAGATTAGATCTAGTAAGAATCACCAATGGATGCTAAACATTACTTGGATTTTTATGAGAAGCAGGATATTTTCATAATCTTAAAGTGTCTCCTCATTGATTTATTTTCCCTCTTCTCCAACTAGTAAGCAAACAGTAATCATACAGTCAAGAAACTGGACCACATCTTGGCAGAGTGATCAAAGTTATCGCCACCAATAGGCCTTATTCGCCTCCACATGTGATATCCTGAGAAGGATACAACATCACCTCTGCAATATTCCAACTGAGATTATATAACCAGAATCCATCCATGAGGAAACATCAAACAACCCCAAACTTAAGGCCATTCTATTTTTTTTTCAGAGGGGAGGGATACAGTCTTAAAAACTGTCAATGTCATAAAAGATAAAACAAGGCTATGGAAGTGTTTCAGATGAAAGAAAGCTAATGAATGAAATAAAAGTAAGTACCTGAGCGTAGACTAGATCCTGTATTGGAGGGGAAAATATTTAAAAAGACATCATTGAGTTAACTGACCAAGTTAGAATATGAATGTTAGATATGACTTTAAAAACTGTATCAATGTTCAATTTCCTGAAGTTGATAATCTGTACTGTGGTTATATGAGAGACTATCCCAATTCTTATGAAATAAATATTTAGGAATTTTGAGGTAAAAGGCCATGATGTATGTAACATATTTTCAAAACGAAAAATGTATTGTGTGGGTGTGTAGAGGTGTATAGTGGTGCATGTATGTATACAGAAAACAAGGCAAATAGTGTTAAATTTTAATAGCAGTTGAATCTGCAGAAAGAGTAGACAGTTATTATTTGTACTTGTTTTCCTGTAAGTTGAAATTATTTCCAAGTAAAAACATAACAAGTGGGCTTCCCTGGTGGCACAGTGGTTGAGAATCTGCCTGCCAATGCAGGGGACACGGGTTTGAGCCCTGGTCTGGGAAGGTCCCACATGTCGCGGAGCAACTAGGCTCGTGAGCCACAACTACTGAGCCTGCGCGTCTGGGGCCTGTGCTCCGCAACAAGAGAGGCCGCGATAGTGAGAAGTCCGCGCATTGCGATGAAGAGTGGCCCCCGCTCGCCACAACTAGAGAAAGCCCTCGCACAGAAACAAAGACCCAACACAGTAAAAATAAATAAATTAATAAACTCCTACCCCCAACATCTTAAAAAAAATAAATAACAAACAAACAAACAAAAAAACCACACGTGCTCTCATCCTCTGATTATATTCTTCTTGAATCATTGTCATGTCTTAGCTTCCCTGACATTGTTCTCTTCTGGATTTCCCACTTCCTCTCTGACTTCTTATTCATAGGCAACTTTCCTTCAATTCATTCCCTAAAATTGGTAGGTCCCTAGCTCTCAGTCTACACAGTGTCATATATAAACTCCCACCCAAAGTTTGAACTACACATGGACACACCACCACCTAAGTCCATATTCCCAAACACTCTACTTACTGGACCTCTCCATCTAGATTCCCACGAGCTCCGTACACGCCACTCAGCACTGACAGGGCGCAGCTTCCAGATCTGGAAAACATTCAGACACAGCCTGGGGCCTGATAAAGCAACACCACCGGACACCAGCCTCTTAGCCCTCACTCTTGATCACCACTAATGGGGCCACTCAGATGGAAGAGAACCATGCTCTATTTCACGCCTTCCAACAACAGCAAGCTAAGGAGAATGACGACCCAAAAGCTCAAGAGAAAGGAAGGCACTGAGAAAAGGGCAGGTATAATTTTACTCTGTGATATGACACCAAGTATAGTCCTCATTCTCTAAAACTACAGCACCAGTTGTCACAATTTTAAGTCTTTGTTCTCATGTCCCGAACACATACCCTTCCAAAAGAAGAACCTGCAGGTCAGGTTCAGGATCCATTTTTCTTGACCTGCCATGGCTGCCTCTCACCTTCCTCATTTTGAACATCAGGGCATCAAGGGTACCCACTTTCTCAGAGAACAACACAGGCCCAGGACTGCACCAGAAAACCAAAGTAAAGGTATTATTTAACCTGAACTAGTATTCTTTCATATTTTTTAGCTGGTATCACTGTTTTGGGGGTGGGGGTGGGGGGGGAGAAGTCTTTGTAGAGGGATAAAAAAATTAATTTGAGAACACCTATGATGAAACATAGGCATCCCACAGTTATAGGCTGAATCTGGAAATAGGAGATTTTTAACTCACAAGTAGCCTGGGCACTCAAATCCAAATGTCCTTATTATCAATACTATGGGAACGTTTTTAATCAAGCTACTTCCTAAGAGATCCCCGCCCTCTTAAGAAAACTACTGAAATTACTACCCAGCTTCTGACACATCTCTGACTGAGAACTGGAAGCTATCCTCCCATTTGGACATTGCAGATGGCTTATTTGCATATTATTATTCTCCCAGTTGATGACTGTTTGGGGGGATATGGGAAGAGGCAGATGGGTAGACAAACTTCTTTTTTTTAATGTGTCACTCTGACAAGTAACCAGGCTAATAAGTAATCCCTGAATAATAAACCTTCATCACAACTCACGCAAGTTCATTAAAAGGTTATAAGAAGGTCAGTTTATAAATGCAGAAAATTCTAACATGACAAATAGCCTGATTCTAGTTTTCTCAAAATTTCACTTGAGAATAATCAAAAGAAGCCAAATACCGTGGTTCTGGAGGCAGGCATTAGTAACTTCAAGAAAATTACACAAAATAGGGATACTGGTGGTGGAAAAATTATAGAAATTAAAGTTTGGAGAGCAAAGTTTTTACTGAGCAAAGTGGAAAACAAAGTACAAAACTGAGGCCATTACTGGCATAATTCCAGTCAACACGTTATCTTAATTTGCCCCAGATAACCAGATAACTTATAGTAAAATTTGGTTTTGTCCTGAATTATCCATAAAATGGCTTTAATTCTCCACTTATCACATAGAAGCAGGCAAACCACACACTGAAGAACAGGCATCTTTTGCTGAATTCCAGGTGTTTATGCCATCATCAGCCAGACTTTGGCAGACAATCTCAAATGACTCTAAATAGCATGCTGGTAATACTTTAGACAGAGTTAAAGAACAATGATGATAACCTCCACATCCTTATCAGATGAGATTTGTAAACATTCTTGTGAATACGTGAATCAGGTACTGATCAAAATGAAATAAAGACAGAATACACAAGTCATCATATGACTGTGATTATAGGATATGTTATAAAAAGTAGGAAGTGAATGATGGCGTCACAAAACTCAAGACAACATTCAACCCACTGGCTGATCAAGAGGTAAGTCCTGCACATATTTGGTGGATATGTAAATTAGCACAAGAAAGTAATTTTGCAATATGTACTAATATCTAGTAGCTCTCATTCTGATCGACCTCCAAAGAAATAATCCCGAATGATGGAAGTGTTTTATGAACAAAGACACTAAGTATAAAATTATATCTACAATCTATCTAAAGAAAAAATGCCAATAACCTGTCCCTTCACAGATTGTTGGTTATAGAAATAATGGTACATTATAAAACTGTCTATAAGCATTAAAATGAGTTTTTAAAAGGGCATTAAAATGACACGATTAAATTTTTACATGTTTGATACATGAAAACCAAAGCCATCAACTGAAACTTTGTTGACATCTGTAAAAGCTGCAGAACCTTCTCATAAACCACACACTGTAAATATTTAAAGAAAATAACTTTCTGATAAATAAACTACCTGGGCATCAAACCTAATAACTCTCAAATATTTTAGAGATAATGGCCTTCCGGGCATCTCCATCTTTTAGACCCCTTCAATGTAACCAATCCAAAAACTAGTCGTCTCTACCTCCCCAAAACATGCTCCTCTTCCTACCCTGGTCTTCCCCAATCCACGGATGGTACCACCATCCAGCAAGTCTCTCAGGCCAGAAAACCTAGGCGTGGCCCTCTTCCTTCACAGCCAATCTGATGAATTTACCAAGTCTGATGAATTGCGCCTTGAAAAAACTTTCTGATCTTTCCATTTCTCTCCAACCCCACTGCTGGATCATCAGCTAAGACCGCCATTTTCTCATGCCCAGATTACTGCGCTAACACGCTTATGCCTACTCCTCAAACTCATAGAATCAGGCTTTGCCTGGGTTCAGACGTTGACTCTGCCCCTTAGCCACTGTATGTCTGTGATCATGTTACCTACCTTCCCTGTGATTCAACCTCATCAATTAACTGGAGATAATAATAGTACCTACCTCATAACGTTGCTGTGAGGGTTAAATGAGTTAATATACGTAAGCAGTCAGGACAGTGCCTGATACCTAAGAAGCACTACAAGCGTTTGCTTTTGTTATTCCTTTTTCCTCACTGCATCTCCAACACAAAGTGCAGTGTTTGGCACATAGAAAATGCTCCGTGAATATTTAGTGAAGGGTTATTTTAGTCATGCACTGATCACATACCAATTAGATTCTGACCAAAATATTCCTTAATGCTGGATATCCTTATTTCTGCCAACTCTGCGTAATAATTTGAAATGGAGCCTCAATTTAACTTCAGGAATCAACCTGAAAAGAAAGTGGCTATACATTTTAATTTTTTGAAATGTAAAGTTTTAAAATTCAGTTGTTCCAACTACTTGAGTGTTTTCTCTTGGGAAATTTTTATTTTTAACTCTGGTATCCTGAAAAATTAAAAAGTCATGCTAAATGTCCAGCCATCTGTCCCATCTTCTCAGAAAACACCAAGATACTATACATCCCAGAATCAGAAAAAAAACTTGAACACTCAGTGCTGATGAGGGTGAAGTGCTCGTGGGAGTTTCCCAGCATATATGAAGCGCTTGTAAAAAGTTATGCACTCTAAGGGTTCCCTTTAAAAATATTGCCTAAAGAAATAATCAGAGATGTGAACAAACATTTAAAGACAAACATGCTCATGTCAATGTTCTATTGTGAAAAAGTGAAAACAGTCTAAATGCCCAGCAATAGAAGACTGTTTAAATAAATTACGGTTCATTCAGCTACCCTTTAACCTCTCTAGCTGTTCAGACTATGGATGATTTCCTTCTTTGTTGCTGAGTTCAAAAAGGCTCAGCTCTGCCATTTATTAGGCATGGGATCTCGGGCAAGTTACTATGCCACAGTTTCTTCACTTGTAAACATCAACAACAGAATTCTGAAGACTGAATTAGTTAATTCATGTAAACTGAGAACAGCCCCTGACACGCAGTAAGCACTGCACAGGTGGTTAATCATATTATTTCCTTTATGTACTTATCAAATTCTTTACAAGGATCCTATGTCATTTTTGAAGTAAAAAAAAAAAAAATCAGTAAATATCCACTAATAATTCCTAATTTCTTAAAAGAAACCAAATTAGGCAAAAATTCAGCTCAATATATAAATCTACAATCCTTTATCAGCAACCTTTGGGGCTCGAAGTGTTTTCAAATACAGAATTTTTCATATTTTAGAAAGATGATACAGTGTGCACTGACCATTCGATATAAAACCCCAAGCCAGGTGTGGGCCAGCGCCCTACTATCAAAACACTAACTAACATTCACACAGGATCAAATAAACCAAGACAACTCAGTAGAGGTGAGATTTTACTGCTAAATAAATTATGCAGAAACTTTACATTTTCAGAGCTTTTTAAATGTAGAACTGTGAATAAAAGTCCTGAACCTGTATTATCAAATGCTAGCATCACAGCAGCAGCAACATTCCAAAAAGGCACATGGCTGATCTATGCTATTTCAGATGCTTAGAAAAAAATAAGTTTACTAAGTCCCCAACCCTGGCAGGATCCCACTAGAGCAGGCTTATCAATGGAGTGCTACTGACCTTTTGGACTGAATAATTTGTTGTTGTGGTGTTTTGTCCTGTATAATTGTAGGCTGTTTAGCAGCATCCCTGGTCACTACTAGATGGCAAAAGCACCTTTCTAGTCATGATAACCAAAAATGTCTCTAGACGTTGCCAAATGTCCCCTGGTTGCGGGGGCGTAAATCATCCCTTCTTGAGAACCAGGGCAGGACAGAAAAAAAAAAAAACAAACTACCCCTTTCCTCTCCATATTCCACAACAGAAACTCCAAACTGCAACTTCTGCTGGAGTGCTGCTTATTTTCGAAAGTCTCACCACTCTCCTTCACCCCCTACAATACCCTGAATCCCAGCCAAAATGAACTCCTTGCTTTTGTCTCCAAGTAGTACATGATTTCACAACTCAAGGCTTGAGTTCACACTGGGCTCCACCCAGAATACCTGATCCACCTGTCTTCATGCCCACCAACAGAAGATGGTCCTGACGTACAGCTTTCCCAAGAAGGCATTTCTCACATTAAGCATTATGACCAGAGAGGTAAGCAAGCTACAGGTGTCAAGAAACATGACTCCAAAGGCAAGCAATTTCTCAGCTGAAAAAATCTATTGTTTAGCTAGTTTTCACTATCTACGGAAGTGGGGAGGCAGGGAAGAATCACACAGGTCAACATTTCCCGAACTGGTTTTTCCCAGAAACCATCTTGACAGATGTCAATATGCATCTTGATATTTGTGATGCTCAAATGAAGTTTGAAAAAGTATCTTGGGCTTTTTTTTTTTTTGGTTGTTGTTAGCACCAGGTGATCACTTTAAGTCTTTAATATGCTAATTTGCTTATGAAGCTCCAAGAGGAAATAGAGAACACTACATCCCCCAAGCCTATTTGGCCATTAAATACTTTCCTTATACTCCAAAAACGTCTACTTCCCTGATGAGGGTTCCAAGGAGCACCAGTCTGGGAGACAATGACAGAGACCCAACTTCCAGAGACAATCCTAAAACCGTCATTCAGTTGTTGATTTCCACTTCCTTCCTCACAAACGTACCTATGTTTACAATTTCATAAATTGCAGCATTATTCAAAAGATCAAATTGAAAACATTCGCCAAAAGCACAAAGGTTAAGTGATGGCACAGTACTAGTACAACAGGACACTACCCTGTCTGATCGTTTGCACTACGCTGACCGCATATATACTCAGAAAGAAAAATGACTACTTAAACTAATTTTACCAGGCTCTTTCAAACAGAAATTAGAGAAGTTACTAAAACTGCAGGCTCTATTAGTAAAGAGGCAAAACAAGAAACAACCTGTCATTGATATGATTCTAAAGGCTGATACCTTCTTGTTTTTAAAATAATAAAGGAGAAAATACTTTTTGATACAGCAGTAACAATATTTTATTCCCCCTCATGATTTCCTCAAGATTCATCATCTAGTTCTTCACGCTGCTCTATCATTTGCAGCCTCCTCCAACTCCCAGGCCCTTCTCCCTCCCTCTTGCACACGCTTCACAAAAAGAAAAATAAAAAAACCACCACCTACACACACACAAAAAAATACAGCAGCTTCTTTTATTAGCTTAGTGCATATGGAATTCATTTTGGCAGATTTCTCCTTGTTGATTCCAATTTTTAAAAAGTATCACTACAACCAACTAACTACAGTTGAAGTTGTACCCATATATTATGTTTTCCCCGCAATGGAACAAAACGCAGCCGCTACCTTCCTGAAAAATGGATCACTGATTCGCTGTATATCCTAGAAAGTCATCACACCATTAATTAGGGAGGCCTGGAGAAGGCAGAATGCCGACTGTCTCAGAACCTCCATTCCCATAAACGCCTTTCTGGATCCTACCACCGAGCACAAATTTTGACTTTCTTATTCAATGGTGCAAAACTATTTTTTAAACTACTAGAGCAAATTATTAACTGATTAAAATGATTATGCTGCCATTTAACTGAGTTTTACAAGGTTAGTGTTAAAATTTTTCTATAGGAAAGAAATATAGAATTCTTTCATAAGGATTTCTTCATAAGGGGGTAGGATTTTTTAATTTAACTTTTGTTCTAAGTTTTTTACAATGAGCATGTATTAATAGAGGGAAATAAAAAATAAGGTGTTATGGGGAAATTTTGAAGATGGAAAGATTATACATTTTTCAAAAGACCAAATTTATTAATAGAAAATACAGGTGGTCAATTACATGGCTTTATTTGAGAACTGCTGAAAGGTACCAGAAAACACTTCCTACAAAACAGACTTTGGGCAGGTCCATAGCCTCAGCCCATTAGAGGGTACTCACCAGGAGGTCAACCTTTGATTCACCAAACTGTGCAAGAAACACTCAACGATGAGTTGCTACTAGTCACTTAGCACCTGTGAGCAAGAAGCACACAGCCGAAATATCCAATATAGTTGGGAGGGGCCACAAGGAGAGAGGACCCTCAGAGGAGGGAGGATAGGGCATTCTCAGATGGAGGTAAGGGGGCGCTTACACTAATGAGGGGGTGTCACTGGCAGCTGGGCCCCTCTGTGGGTCCCTGGAGGCCAGGGAAGCTTTCCCCTGTCTTGGAAATGCAGCTTATAGTTATGTGGAAGCAGGGAAATTTGAATCTTAACCTTTCTGGGCCTCAGTTTTTCCACTTATAAAGCAACAGTGGTAACAACAACAACAGTAATACAAAAGCTCACAAGGTTGCTACAATGTTGGTCGCCAGCCCCTTTCCCCAGAGTCTGACCTACTATAAAACAATAGCTATCCTGGGCCAATTCCAAGGCTACTAAAGATCCTGACACAAATCTTTAGTGGCGCAGCCCAGCTTGCTCCCTGAAATCCAGCCAAGTCAACTTCCTTGACATAAGGGTTCAATCCAATCCTTCCTATTTCGTCCAACAGAGGACTCTGGTTAAGCCAGTCGCGTTAATTTCCAAGACAAAAAGAGGCAAGGATCTTTATCTTTTTTTCTCTTCTTGGAAACCAAGCGTTTTCAGCATTACACACACACAAATGCACATCCACACGACAGCGACTTTGCCGGGATGCTGAGGAAGAACAGAACGCTTGTGATTTGCTGAGAACGATTAGCACTGAAAAAATACTAGTTAGGTTAAAGAAAGAAACTTACTTCCCAAAGAGATCGGTTAAGAAAGCATGTCCCCAAAAGTTGAAAAGATAGATAAATGGCATTTTGCCCAGAGCCTTCTCAAACAGAGCCAAATAATTGACTCTACCCACCAAAGAAGGAGAAGGAGACAGAGTCCAAAAGAAGTACAAAACCCTTTAGAAAGTGGCCACACAAGATCTCCAGTACGGTCAGTCATTTGATTTACCAGGCAGCCAGCCAAATAAGGCGCTGGTAATTTAGTGGCATTAAGATGAGCTTAGTCAGGGAGGAGAGCCGAGGGAAAGGGAAACCTCACACTGCTAAAACCAGAGTAAGCATCTCCAAATGACTGTGTAATACCATCAGAGCAATGAAATGCTAAAATGACTTCTGTGCAGGTATAAAAATATCTTGCTACCATTCTTTTCCTTTTCATCACACATTACAATGCATTATGAAATGATCTTCAGAAAGCCCAAGGGCCGGGGCTTCCCTGGTGGCGCAGTGGTTGAGAATCCGCCTGCCAATGCTGGGGACACGGCTTCGAGCCCTGGTCCGGGAAGATCCCACATGCCACGGAGCAACACAGCCCGTGAGCCACAACTGCTGAGCCTGCACTCTAGAGCCTGTGAGCCACAACTACTGAAGCCCGTGCGCCTAGAGCCCGTGCTCCACAACGAGAGACCACCGCAATGAGAAGCCTGCGCACCACAATGAAGAGTAGCCCCCCACTCGCTGCAACTAGAGAAAAGCCCGCGCGCAGCAACGAAGACCCAACACAGCCATAAATAAATAAATAAATAAATAAATAAATAAAATAAATCTATATAAAAAAAGAAAGCCCAAGGGCCAAGCAAACATCTTCCTCCATCAGTAAGGTATTCTGCATGACAGATTTCTTAAAGGTCTTTAAACATCTAGAGGAAAATTTGTCCTTTATTTGACAAATAAAAATTTCAGAGCTTAGCACAGACAGCAAAGGAAAGAATGCAGTCTTCCTTTGGGAAGCTTAAAATTACTAACATTCAGAACCACAGGGAACAGACTGCTTGGAGGAGGGACAATCGTGGTTTCTTGCCAAAAATATAGCTATTGTTGTTATTTATCTGAAAACAGTATTTTGTCATTTTGATTTTCACCAACATCAGCTGGATATTTTGTAAAGACAGGCAGAGTTTTCAGCAGAACATGGATGGCATACCACTGCTTTCACAGAAAAAGTGGATGAAAATTAAGGAATCAAAACTTCACTTGGAAAGAAAATGGAAAATAATACTTTATTCTTTTCAATTGAAAGCATGTAACAATGTTCCATTTCACTGTCACACAGCTCTCAGATCCTAGAGTTTGTGGCATTAGAAAGCAACAACTGCACTAAGAAATTAAATTACTCTTGTTGACTCCTACTGTACTGTGAAAAGACTGTCTCTACTTCATCAAGGCTAAGAAAAAAGGTAGCATCTCCTTACTCCTGTTCAAAATAACTCACGACAAGTACAATGACAGTAAAAGAAAGCAATGAAGTACTGAGACATGCTACAACATGGATGAAGCCTGAAAACACCATGCTCGGTGAGAAAATTCAGACACAAAGGACCACATGTTATATGAGTTATTTCATATATGAAATGTACAGAATAGGCAAATCCAAAAAGGCAGAAGTACGTTAGTGATTGTCAGGGGCTTCTAGGAAGGCAGGTGGGCTTCGAGGGGAAATGGCCAGTGCACGTTAATGGGTACAGAGTTTCTTTTAGGGTGGTGAACAATTTTTAAATTGGTTGTGTTTATGATTGCACAAGTCTGTAGATATACTAACCACTCAATTGTATCCTTTAAATAAGCAAATTACATGGTCCATGAATTGTATCTCATTAAACTTGTTATTTTTTAAAAAGTTACATGAGATAAACACACATATGCAAAATGAAGTATCATCTCAATCACACACACTCACACTCACACTCCCCCCTCCTCACTTTATTCTCAACTGGAGGATCTCTTGTCCTCTGTATTCTAGAGCTGGTGCTTTGCAGACTTAAGGTACATGAGAGTCACTGCAGACCTTGTGAAAGAGCAGATCATGACTCCTCAGGTCTGGGGTGGAGCCTGAAATTCTGCATTTCTAGCAAGCTCTCAGGTATGGCAATGTTAAGAGGGTCATGTGCTTCTCACACCACAGAGGTTGTATCACATATATGGACTCATCATACCCTAAAGCACTGAGCACTGACAAGAGTTACTGTCCCAGGGCTTCCCTGGTGGCGCAGTGGTTGAGAGTCCGCCTGCCGATGCAGGGGACACGGGTTCGTGCCCCGGTCCGGGAAGATCCCACATGCCGCGGAGCGGCTGGACCCGTGAGCCATGGCCGCTGAGCCTGCGCGTCCGGAGCCTGTGCTCCGCAACGGGAGAGGCCACAACAGTGAGAAGCCAGCGTACTGCAAAAAAAAAAAAACAAAAAGAAAAACAACAAAAAAAAGTTACTGTCCCAAGTCCGGCCACAAGCCACACCAAGGAGTATCCCAGGAACGGTGCTTCCTCCCTGACCTTCCCGGGCACAGTACTATAGTACTGTAGTACAGACAGGACGAGAGGCAACTCTACCGCTGAACCCTTGGACTTCTTTACACATAGACAGGGCATGGGCTTGCCTTCTCTGCCAGCTCTACTGCTGCAAGACCTTCCCCCAGCACCCTCACCTCCGAGACAACTTTCTCATATGTACAACTGGACCTAATACCACTAGATGAGGACTTCACAGAGCTGTTTCCGGGGTGAAATAAAAACAAATGCTTGCAAAAAGAGCCTAAAGAACCATAAAGTATCATATTATTGTATGATGGGGAAAAGTGTTCAGATAGGCAAGTTCTCATTCCAATTCCCCTGATGGACCCGAAAGACAAGAGAAGCTGGTTAGACTCGGGATGGGCAATTCCTGCTGCCCCTTCCTGGGAGCACTGCAGACAGAGGCCAAAGCACTGCCCCCTCTGATCCCTCCGAAGGGGTTTAGCGAGGGCAGCGCCGATTCCCAGAGAAGAAAGGCTTCAACGACCAAAGTGAAACAAGACATGTTCTGAGAGGCACTAAAAGCCTTAGTCCATGTCTTTGGGATCCACCAGCTTCCTATGAGAATATCAGTGTGAGATCACAAACTTAATAATGGTTACCAGTCATGGAGTCTCAGGTATAATGCCCCACACTCAATTCATGCGTCTCTCGAACATACCACTGCGGTGCCATGAAAATTCAACGTCTCTGATTTTGCTGTAGCTAGATGGAACTGAAACCAATAAAGTTCTAAATGAGCTTTCCTTTCTATGAAATTGTTGTGCCCTGAGGGTAAGAAAAAACTTGTTTCACTGTAGAATATATTTTAGCTTTCATGATAAATTTCAACCAAAAGCAAAAATGAAAAAAAGAAACCAAAATGTACTATATGTCTATTGTGGATGCATATTTATCCCATAAAAATTAATCTTGCTTTCATAATCATGAAAATACCCAATAAATATTTATGATGTATTTCTCTAAAAACGGCTTCAAAAACAAGTTTAGAAGACTTGTAAAAAGCGAGTCATCCACTTACTTATTGCAAGACTGTCTTAAAATCAGATGGAATTACTTTACCTGTGTATTTCTTTATAGCAAAGTAATTGTTAAACTTTATGAAATAAAAGACTAATAAAGCATATCTTCCTATTTGCAAGTTATATTCATATATAATGTCTACACCATAAACAACAAAAACGAAAGAAGTTATTCACATCTTTCACAAAATGAAATTTGTCATAATGATTCAGTACAGTCTTAGAGAAACAGGGGAAAACATTGTTGCCAATTCAAAACAAGATGCTTCACTGAAGAGAAATGAGTTTTATTTAACACCCTGGCATTATTAACAACTTTTCTTTATCCAGACAGTAATGTTTTAACTGTACTAACTTTAGTGTAAGGAACCTACGACCTAAAGAAAGGGATCAGTAAATATAAATTATTCATTTAAAAAAGTGTTCCTATAACATAATAAAAGGCCTCATTTTAAGGGGTCATTGCTCTATTTTTATTACAGTTCTCCAGTGAATCAGCTAACTAGCTTACAGAAGACAATCTAAGCTTTTGTGTTTTTTTTTTCCGCGGTACGTGGGCCTCTCACTGTTGTGGCCTCTCCCGTTGCGGAGCACAGGCTCCGGACGCGCAGGCTCAGTGGCCATGGCTCACTGGCCCAGCCGCTCTGCGGCATGTGGGATCTTCCCGGACCGGGGCACGAACCCATGTCCCCTGCATCGGCAGGCGGACTCTCAACCACTGCACCACCAGGGAAGCCCCTTAAGTATATGTTTTAACAGTTGCGAGGGTCTCCCTAAATTCTCAGTTCCCACTGCAGGGTGCACTCACCCCATTAAAGTCATTGTAGCCGTTCCAAAGGTATCCAAACACTGAAACCAATCCCACCATCAAACTTCCGATTTTACGTGTCTCTCACCCTAAATCAAAAACCTGAGAATAGAAACAGGCCTTTCACTCCCATCTTTGTCTCCTAATGCCCAAGCCAGCCTGTCAGCCAGAACAGACTGCAAGCAGAATCAGAGCCCTCAAAAGACTGGTGGTTGCCAAGAGGGAGGGGGTGGGGGGAGGGATGGAGCCAGAGGTTGGGGTGAGCAGCTGTAAGCGTTTATATACAGAATGGATAAACAACAAGGTCCTACTGTAGAGCACAGAGAACTATATTCAATATCCTGTGATAAACCATAATGAAAACAAATATTTTTTAAAATGTATATATATGTATGTATGTATAACTGAATCACTTTGCTGTACAGCAGAAATTAACACAACACTGTCAATCAACTATACTTCAATAAAAAATAAAATAAAATAATATTTAAAAACATCAGAGCCCTTGGCTCACACACAGCACTGATCAGAAAAGCTCATTTGATATCACTTCCATAAATCAAGTGATCAATGAAAAGGATGAAAAGAAAGGAAACTACCATTTACCATATGTCAGAGCCCTATGTGTATTTTGGTATTTAATCCTTCCAGTACCCTGAGGAAGCGGAATCTTGAGAAGGCAGAACTGGTCCACGGTTGCCAAGTTCCAATAAGGTGGGGCCTCAAACCAAATCCAGGCCCAGAGAGTTAACACTGCATATCACACTGACCAAATTAGGAAAAATCGGATTGAATGGTACCAAGGGCTCCATCCTAACTTAGCAAAGAAGTACTTGAGCCGTACACTTGCATCAGAAAGTACTCTTGCTAGTGGCCTGGAGATCTCAGGGCAGCATAATGACGCTTTGAGAAGCCCAAGTGTGGTGCATCTTGTTGCGACTTCCAAGAGCCTCCCATCCACCAATGAGAGCCCAGGCCCTTCTCAGGGGCAGCCTCACAGAGCTCAGCCATAGCTCTGTAATGTGATCTGTATAAATTTCTTTTAGAGAACGAAGAGTTTTTCCCACATTCTCAAAAATTCTCCCCAACCGCCTTTCAAGTACATGTCCAGCGTTGTACACTAGAGACTCACAAACTTGTCATGGCCCACAGGTGTTTTTCAGACCTTTAACTAGCTGCCCTTCTAAAGAGCAGTCATACAGAGCTCACCTTCCCATGGCTACAGGTGCACCTCGAGGCTGCCCCATGGAGAGGCTCTCCAGCTCACCACAGCCCCACCTGGCAGGCTTCCCTCTACCCACCGGGCTCCTGCAGGCATTCGAGTTGTAACCCCCGCTACCCGTCAGAGTTTCATAGGTACCCAAAAAGTGCTCAATGGATCTGCTTGAACACAAGGTTGGGCATCTTTACTTCTTCTCTTCAGTCTCAATCCTCCTTTGCAAAATCCCAGAAAAATTTCACCTAAACTACTTATTTGGTTCTTGGGCTGTACATCCCCGACTACCTGGGTGGAAACTCTAATTCTCTCTCATATAAACTGTGATCTTGAGCCAGCTATCATCTCTCTGCATGTCACTGCCATACCTATAAAAGGGGGTGCCACTAGGCTATTTGTATTATTTTTCATTAAGGGCTAGATAATGTTGATTACTAGCACTGTCACCTGCTAGACTAAAGCCCACTGAGGGCAAGACCACGTCTTCATCAGCTCTGCATCCCCGACGACACCAACAGTGTGATGCAGAAGCAGAAGACGCTTGCATCAGTTCGCCATTATTGATAAGGATAGTGAAAGAACAGATCACCTTCATGTGTCAGTGGGTCACCTAGATCTCCATCCACCAAAACAGAGCTAATTTACTAAAAAGTTGTTATTTTTGAAATTATTATGAATTATGGGATTGTAAGTGTCTTATATTCACTAGAAGTAAAAAGGATTGGTTAAACTGTATTTCCACATTTATGTTACTGAATTTTAACCTCAAATCCAGATGACAACTCCTGTGCTTTGAGCCTTGAGTCATTTTATTTTCTGTCTCAAAATGTCTTATGTAAGGAGAGACAGTGAAGAATCATGAAAACTTGAGCAAATCTCAAACTGCAGGAAACAATGCTTTCCTAGGGAATGTCAAAGCAGCTGAAATATCACTGTGCTTCATCCATCACCAAATTGTCATGTCACTTGATAAATGATGAGTCAAAGAAAAATAACTGTTGCTTCCAACCTGGGTGGGTGAGAACTGGGTGAGAGAGAACCTAATGTGTTTACCAACGTTTCCTTTAACAGGTTTCTCTGATAAGGGCTGATCATAAAGAAGGCTGCTTCCAAATTCAAAAAAGGTGTTATTTCTAAATATATAATTTCCTCAGTTGTTGATATACAAGTGCAACTCAGCCCCCCAAACACCAGGATTCTGTTTTAATTTCAACAGGTGAGCTGAGGGGAAAGAAAAATCCTGAATTTCTTCAGGGTAAAAAAATTTCACATCATCAATACGTCCAGCACTGAACACAGATATTTGGGACAGAAAAGTATTCAATAAATAATAAAACAAAATAAACTGTTAATAATAAAATTGTTAATAATAATAAACTCATTTAATCCATGAGTCTGAATAATCAGTTTGTGGTGGTATTATGTTTCACACAATTATTTTCATGTAATTTCAATACAGGCAATTCTGCTATGGGCTGAAACAAACAACAGACTACTCTTGGAGGCTGCTAGAAGTTTTATCCATTCAGATTTTGAAGAAGCAGGTCATATTATGCACATCCCAGAATATGATGTAAATATATACGGACTATGAATAGTAAGCCTGTAAAAAATACTTTGGAAAAGGCCTTATATGATTTATTTCACTTAATCCTTCAGCTAAACGTGTCATTGTTTCAAAGAGCCATAGTAACGTAGTCCTTTCCCTGGCACACAAACTCTCTTCCTCTATATCTATAAGAAGAGAAGGAAGAAAGGGCAACAGCTAATGAACATGCTCCTCTGAAGCTCAGCGTGCTTGTGGGGTGCTCCCATCTTTCACATGAACTCATGGGAAATCACAGCAAGGCCCCGTTTTCAACTGCTGACACTCTAATTTGCCATTTCACAACCAGAGAAGAAGTTGCCTAGACAAGAAGTGAAGCTGGTCAAAATACATCTTGAGTTCCATACTTTTACTTATCCGTTGTGGTAGCTTTCAGCATTGACGGACAGAGAACAGGGAACACTAAATTCCTTCTTTACTCACCTAAAGGAGAGAAAGTAAAACGTCAAACAGAAAATGTTAGGCAGCTCAGACTTCAGGAAAATATCAAGCTTTCCCTTCACTAGAGAGCATCAATTAAATCTGACATAAACTTCTTAAACTAATTTTAGCTTTTCGTTTCCTATATCAAACCTCTAGGATTGGACTTCCCTGGTGGTGCAGTGGTTAAGAATCTGCCTGCCAATGCAGGGGATGCGGGTTCAAGCCCTGGTCCGGGAAGATCCCACATGCCACAGAGCAACTAAGCCCGTGCGCCACAACTGCTGAGCCTGCGCTCTAGAGCCTGAGTCATAACTACTGAGTTCACGTGCCACAACTAGTGAAGCCCATGTGCCACAACTACTGAAGCCCAGGTGCCGCAACTACTGAAGCCCGCGTGCCTAGAAGCCCATGATCCGCAACAAGAGAAGCCACCACAATGAGAAGCCTGCGCACCGCAACAAAGAGTAGCCCCCGCTCGCCACAACTAGAGAAAAGCCCGTGTGCAGCAACAAAGACCCAACACAGCCAAAAATAAATAAATAAATAAATAAATTTATTAAAAGAAAAAAAAAACCTCTAGGATGAGAAGAAAAAACCCAACTGGCATAGCCACGCCATTAAAGCAAGAAGACTAGCATGGCTCACATCAAAAGGGAAAGGAGATGCTATTCAAGTAAAGGGTAGGCTAACAGTTCTCAACTCAGGCTGCACGGTGATATCACCTGAGTTTAATTGGTCTGGGGAAGGTTGGGGTCTGAGCATTTTTTTTAAAGCTAACCCAAGTGATGCTAACCCAGCAGTGAGGGTTGAGAACCACTGGATTAGACTACTGAAAGAAAGAATAAGCCATTAGTGACTGTGATCTCGTGGACAAGTGCAGAAATTTTAGAGCAGATAAAATAATTAGTTGACTTACTGCCTGACCCTGATCTGGGTGAGTGTGCACGCACCCGGACAGGAAGCCATGTCCTCTGTCCACTCTGGCACCGGAGTTTTAAAGTCATTCAGGATTCATCCGGTTTGGAGGTCTACAATATTAGGAGATTCTTTAACTAGGAATGTCAGAGACTATGACAAATCTCACACCATGAATTTTTTGATAGGAACTTTACCATATATATTTCACCTAAACATGAATGTTTATATATACACTGAACACAAACTCACACACACACTTAAGTAATACGTGGTAAGACTGCAATGTTGGCCCCAACTCTCCCCACCGAGATGCTATCTGGGCTAAGATGAACATCTCTACCCAGTTCTTCTCAGGTCTCAGGGGTGAGGACTGTATACTGACTGTAGAGTGCTGACGCCCTCCAGGGCAAGATCATTTCATTTCTCTTTGTAGCTCCAGCCTCTTACCCCCGGCTAGGCACACAGGCGCTCCATACCTATTTGTTACATGAATTTGCCTTGAGCACAAACGACCTCCCTGGTAAGCTTAATTTTGGATGAAGTCTTCCACCATAAACTGGTGGAAGAGCTAAAAAAGAGCTGACAAGACAATGAGTCGGTAGTGAGGGGTGCTTAGCATCTGGATCAGAAACAGAAGTACTTGTGAGAAAACACTTAACACCTCTGTCCTGCCCTGAACTAAGCCAAGTCCTACCTGCAGGCCTACCTCGGGCCAACTGCTAGGGATACCCGACCCAGAGGAGTCCAGGAGCCCTCCCTCAGGAGGCCCTGGAAAACAGGCCCACGAGAACACACCTGCAGCCTCGGGCCTTGACGAGAGCCGAGCACGTCTACTCTCAGCACTGCTCTTGACGACCACGGCTGCAGGGCTGCAGAGCTGCAGCTGCGAGGCCTGCTGCCTGCGGTGACCTCCGCTTAACCGCTACAACTGACCCAGCTCATAACCATTAACCAAGCTCTGTCAGGCTCCGCACTGCTTCCTTCACAGACACACCACAACAGGCATTTCCTCTGCCCCGCTCACACACCGGTTAACAAGGACACGCTAAGCAGTTCAGCTCAGGACAGAGAACTAAGATGTAATTACCGCTGAGCCTCGATCCCAACACCTTGGTCTCCAAATTCTCCTTGCAGAACCTATTAACAGCAACAAGACAAGAACAATAATAATAATTTTTTTTTTTGGCCGCACTGTGCGGCTTGTGGGATTGTAGTTCCCTGACCAGGGATCAAACCCGGGCCCCAGCAGTGAAAGCACCAAGTCCTAACCCATGGACCACTAGGTTTTAAACAGCTAACATTCATTTGTCACCTACTGTATGGAAAAACACTATGCTAAGTGTTAAGTGCTAATATGGATCAGCTCATAACAACCTCATGGGATACTACTATGTTTTCCACTTGATAGATTCAGAAGCAGGATAGGAGAATTGAACCATCTGTGTGAATTTGAGTTAAGTAGCAGAGGCAGAGTGAAGCCCAGTACTAGGACCCCACAGCCAGCCTCTAAATATTCTCTATACTGCCTCCACAGAAAACTGGGTGAGCCGTAGCTTGGAGGACTATGCCCACCAATGAAGTGGGTGAATCTCCTCACTTGAGAGCCGGCTTTCTCACCTGCAAAATGAGTGTCGGAGCTGAGGAAGTCTAAGGTCCTTTCCAGCCGACAGTTTCCATCAACAATCATAGGATGGGGAGAGCCACACCCCACTGTGCCCCGAAGCTAAAACAAAGCAGAATGATCCACTCTGCATTTTTTAAAATTGTGATAAAATATGCATAAAATTTACCACACTAACCATTTTCAAGTGCATAGTTCAGTGGCATTAAGTATATTTACGCTGTTGTACAACCATCACCACCATCCATCCCCAGAACTTTCATCTTCGCCAACTGAAACTCTACCCACTGAACACTAACTCCCCATTCCCCCTCCCCCCAGTCCCTGGTAACCACCATTCTACTTTCTGTCTCAGTGAATCTGACTACTCTAAGTGGGATCATACGGTATTTGTCTTTTTGTGACTGGCCTATTTCACTTAGCATAATGTCCCCAAGGATCATCGTATAACATGTGACAGGAACTCCTTCCTCTTTAAGGCAGAACGATATTCCACTGTATGGATATACCACGTTTTGTGTATCCCTTCCTTTGTCAATGGACACTTGGCTGCTTCCACCTTTTGGCTCTTGTGACTCATGTTCCTATGAACATGGTTATACAGGTAACTCTGGGGTGTTAATGAACAGGATGGATTCAAATAATGTTCAGAAAAATTTTAACAAATCAGGAGATCTCTCATAAACAAATCTTCCTGAACTGAGCCAAGCTCTCAACAAGGGCCCAAGTATGTGTAGCATATCTCAAGAATCAGAGTCACACACACTACTGCTCCATCACGGGGTCCAGGCCCCCATCACTAATATGGCTCTTTGCCTATAACTGAAAAATAAAACAAACACTTGCTACCCAAGGGAAATAATCTCTCAAAAAAAATACCACAATAGGAGCATCCGAATGCACTCCAAAGGGGATTTAAGGCAGAGTTTTCCTGACAGCACATCAATTTCTAGAATAACTGTAGGATTTCTTTTTATGTTGAACACCCTGCAGTTAGTTCAAACATTAAAAAAAAAAATTCAATAATAGAAGTCCTTTGTTATTCTTACAAGAAAATTTTCCATTCTGGCACAGGTGTTTCCTATCTGTGCCCACTCCATTTTCCCAAAAAATGGATGAATAAAGAGGAAGATATCATAATCAACTGTCTTGCTACCATTGTTGGTAATCCTTCTTTCTCAAATCAGTAATATTTGTTATTTTTACACTGCTAGGTCCCTACCAGACCAGGCTACTCCTCCCTATACAAGGGGTCAAGTCTCACCTGGAGGGCGAGATCCACCCTTTTGACAGTAATCAGACCTGTCAATCTCCTGGAGGCAAGGGTGAAAGAGATAAGCAGCTGGGGGCCTCTACAGCAGAAGCCACTACAAAACACTTGGAAAGAGAGAAGCCAAAGTCGCACAAAAATGTTTTGGATGAAATGTACTGAATCAGAGATAGTTCTGTATGCTTCATCATAACCCAGCCATAAAATTAATTGACTTCAACTGTGACCTACCACAAACGACCTAAGTAAAACTAAGAGTTCAGATGACAGCAATCAAACCGACACCACTGAGTAGGTTTTTGAGGTAAATAAGCTAAGTACAGAAATGTCCTTACATGTGACGATGCATCTTGGGGGAGACAAGTGGGCTGAGGTGCAGTCTGCCCTCCGTATCCACGGATGCAGAACCTGTGAATATGGAGAACCAACTGTACTAGGCCATTTTATATAAGGGACTTGTGCATCCATGGATTTTGGTGTCTGGGCGGGGTCCTGGAACTAATCCCCCTGGGATACCAAGGGACTACTGCAGTGTGTAAGAAGCCAAGCCTCAGGGCAAAAGAGAGGCAGGACAGACCTGGCTTGTTAGACAATGCACTGAGAGCAAACTCAAAGGTTATTGCAAGCGTTTTTTTTAAAAAAAACCAGGAGCCCAGCAGCCCCACTTCAAGTCATGGTCCCATGATTTAAGATCATTTCTGTCCCTAGCTAACCTGATCCTGATAAAGGGTGCTGGGACACCAAGAGCATTCTGCCTCATGTCCAGAGGAGAATTCAAGGATATCTGATTGTCATTCTTCAGTCTTTTCCTCTTTTAAGTCTTACCACCAATAAACAGAGTTCTGCATTTTTTAGCACTTTATATGACGAATGCCAGTTTGGTTTTCAAAAGGAGGAAGAGAATCTGGGAAGAAAGGGTTAGGTTTCATCAAGTTAAGCCAGAAGGCTTTCTCAAATGCCCTTAAAATGGTGAGGTTTCAGTTTCACTTATGTCAAATGATCTGTAAAATCCCCAGCTTAAAAATACAATTCATGATTCCCAAGTTTGACCATTTCTCTTTTGTAACTACTAGAACTAGAATTACTTGTAACTATTTCACAGAATCAAACCTACTCTGGATTCCCACAATGAGACTCTCTCCTGCAATGACCACATCCAAATTCTGAGGATTCAACAGTCACCAAATAAACTCAAATGATCTAAAAAAATTACTTCTGGCTGTACCTAAGCATTCTAGAGAACCTGAAAATTAACAATGTCATTTAACCACTCACTGGGTTTCTCCTCTATACCTAATTTTTTTTTTTAATTTACTCACTGTCATGGTTTATTTTTATATACCACTTCACCTTTTCTGAAGCTAATGTAGGAAAAAGACTTGATTTCTGTAACAACTAAAAAGGATACTTTACAAGAGATAAAAGGAAATACTATCCACATAGCCATTAGACAAAATAACCACACTCCTTTCCATGAACCTGGAGAACCAAATACACACACAGACACACACACAGACATACACACAAGCGCACACATGCAGTTAAAAATCAGCATTTCGGGGCTTCCCTGGTGGCGCAGTGGTTGGGAGTCTGCCTGTCAATGCAGGGGACACGGGTTTGTGCCCCCGGTCCGGGAGGATCCCACATGCCGCAGAGCGGCTGGGACCGTGAGCCATGGCCACTGAGCCTGCGCGTCCGGAGCCTGTGCTCCGCAACGGGAGAGGCCACAACAGTGAGAGGCCCGCATACCGCAAAAAAAAGAAAAAAAAAAATCAGCTTTTCATCCGTTAAAGAAAAACAGCTGGCCAAGACGGAAACATGAGCCATTAATTACACTCGACCATTTCATGGAAAGCAGAGAGCTCTAAAAATATCCTCTGAGGGCTTCCCTGGGGGCGCAGTGGTTGAGAGTCCGCCTGCTGATGCAGGGGACACGGGTTCGTGCCCCGGTCCGGGAAGATCCCACATGCCGCGGAGCGGCTGGACCCGTGAGCCATGGCCGCTGAGCCTGCGCGTCCGGAGCCTGTGCTCCG
The DNA here is from genome assembly GCF_059928025.1 of Delphinapterus leucas. Classification (NCBI taxonomy): domain Eukaryota; kingdom Metazoa; phylum Chordata; class Mammalia; order Artiodactyla; family Monodontidae; genus Delphinapterus; species Delphinapterus leucas. The sequence goes on from NC_143134.1 coordinate 58,512,072, forward strand.
CAACGGGAGAGGCCACAACAGTGAGAGGCCCGCGTACTGCAAAAAAAAAAAAAAAAAAAAATCCTCTGAATATTAAGCCCTGTGTTTATTTTTTCCACCTTTCACCCATTTTGCTATATGTCCTTTGGTAACAGACTGGTTCAGAGTAAAGAGTATGATCTCACTTAAGACAACAGGAGCTTCACCAACCAAACAACAACAACAAAAACCACCAAACAGGACCTAAATGGGATGAAGATGCCAAGTGGTGTGATAAAGATGAAGATACGACAACACGCAGAAGGCATGCAAGAAAAAGAAAAGCTCGGGTGATGCGTGCACACAATGGTTTAAAAGGCTGAGGAACACACTGATTAAAGGGGGAAAAAATCACAGTGTTTTATCATAGCGCTAACGAAAAAGAAAAAAATTTGTAGAGATCTGTTACCTACTGCAGCTCCATCAACGTATTACAATCTCCATATCCTAAACCCTAAACCCTAAATTCACGTGGCATTTTTCACCTATGTAGACAATTTATCCCATCCTTCCCTATGCTCTGCCTTCCAATCTTCCTCACCTAGGACAATGAGTAAAAATTATTTTAAAAATCCCCAATTTGTCCACACATTGCAGATTATCTTAAAACCATTCTTAGAAGTCCATTCCCCACAAAATCCAAAATAGTGGTACATATAGCCATTGAAGCAGATAGAGTGTTGAATATCAAATGCTGCTTGTGGTTCTAAAATAAGCCTACCCCCTAGTCACTAAAGAACAGATATCTTATATTAGGATAGAAACAGTATCCTATAGATGTATCATTAGCAAAATTATGCAGCGAGATTATCCCTGTCTACAGTGTGTGTAGGGCTGCTACATAATTAATGCTTTATTAGACTGTTCTCTGAAGATCTAACTGAAAAAAGATCAGAATCTGAACGAGCTGTGCTGTTTGATATTATCTCTGAGGGAGCTGTGTGTGTGGGTGCTTTATTTGAAATTCTCCCTTCAACATTATACTCCTATCTTTGACGCTGATGCTTTTTTTCCCTTCCTTTGTGTTAGTTACTCCATCTTTTAAGGCTAAAGAACATAGTATGTTTAATTAAAAACAGAGAGTTGAAGAACAGAGAGTTGAAGAATGCTTAAAAGGCTGTTTCCATTAAACATTGATCCAGCTCATGCAGAAAGGCTTTGTGCTGTGGAATAAACTTCAGTATTCATGCAATTTTAATGAAAATGCTTCTGAACCCCATTTCCTTCCTTGGGTTTGACCTTCTGTTCAGTACCCTGAATACTTCAAACATCCCTAATACAGTGGCTAGGAAGGACAAAAGTGGGAATAGCATTTATAGGAGCCAAAAATAAGTGTCATAAGAATTTAAATACTATGGTTACCAAAGGAGAAAGGAGGGGAGGGATAAATTAGGAGTTTGGGATTAACATATACACACTACTGTATATAAATACATAACCAACAAGGACCTACTGTACAGCACAGAGAACTATACTCAATATTTTGCAATAACCTATAAGGGAAAAGAATCTGAAAAAGAATATATACATATATATATACATATATATGTGTATATATGTATATATATAAAACTGAACCACTTTGCTGTACACCTGAAACTAACACAACACTGTAAATAAACTATACTTCCATAAAAATTCTTTAAATTATAAAAATTTTAAAAGAATTTAAATATTTACAAAAGGATAAAAAAAGTCTTATTTTTTTATTTCATAAGCTGGAAAATTGTTCAGATTGGAAAAAAATACACCTTAGATATTTATTCTCATTTCCGGATAGTTTTGTTATTATTAAAAACAAAATACAAACAATGAGCATATACCTTTGAAAGAAATAACATCCAAAAAAATTTAAGAAAGAGAAAACTTTTAAAAGACATATCTAGAGATAATTATTAACATTGTGAACCTTATTCCAGACATGCACCCAGCCACATGTTCGGATACAGGCCCTGCCTACAATTTTACATATAGGTTCACACTATACACATCTTGCTAAAATCCACCCCCTGGCCCCGATGATATCAAGGAAAGGTGTTCTCGTGAATTAATCTAGATTACGTCATTTTCATTAGCCACACAGAAATCCACTGGATGACCACACCAATATTTCACTACCATTAACACAGTGATGAATTCTGAACATCTCTCTTTGACCACACCTCCTACTTTCTTATCTGTGATAAATTCTAAGAAGTGCCTTAATCAAAGGGAACTTACATATCAACACATTGCCTAACCGGCTCCCAAAAAGGAGGAACCTGCAGGACATGAGAGTAACCCCTGACCCCACACACCTGCCAAAGCTGGGTTTTGTCCATTTTATTCTTCAGTTGTATGCTGCATATCTTAATCCCACTAGTCATTACAGCCATATTTAGGACGCTTTTGCTACTCAGAAGCTCTTCATTTTTATGTAGCAAAAAATCGCCCACCTTTACTGTACGGTCTCTGCACCTTATCAATCACGTTCAGAAAGTTTTTCTCCAGTTCAAGAGAACCCATATTTTCCTTTTACTACTTTATATTCTTTTACCTTTATACATTCCAACCACTTAAAATCCATTTCAGTATAAAGTGTGATAAAAGGATCCAGTTTTCCAAATGGACAGATAACTATCCAAACATCATTTACTGAACAACTCATTCTTTTCTCTACTGATCTGAAATGCTGCCTTTATTGTATACCAAATTACCACAATACACCTGCACTACTTATCACTGGACCTTCTATTCTGCTCCACTGACTGAATAAATGAAATGCTAAGTGATTGATTTAAAGTCTACTCCAGTTTCCAAAGGATGGACTGCCAGGGTCAAATTCTGCCTCCACCATCAACAGCTGTGTTACTGTGTTTTTTGTTTGCTTTTGTTTTGTTTTGTTTTTATTTATTTTACTGAGGCATTGTTGATGTACAATATTATATAAGTTTCACGTGTACAGCCCAGTGATTCACAATTTTTTTTTTTTTTTTTTTTTTTTTGCCTGCATTGGGTCTTAGCTGTGGCACGTGGGATCTTCCACTGTGGCACACAGCCTTTTCGTTGTGGTGCGCAGGCTCCAGAGCATGGGGGTTCTGTAGTTCCGGCACTCAGGCTCTCTAGTTGAGGCACACAGGCTTAGTTGCCCCGCAGCAGGTGGGATCTTAGTTCCCCGACCAGGGATCGAATCGGCGTCCCCTGCATTGCAAGACAGATTCTTAACCATGGGACGACCAAGGAAGTCCCTGATTCACAATTTTGAAAGGTTACATTTTATGTATAGTTATTATAAAATATTGGCTGCATTCCCTATGTTGTACTATAGATCTTTGTATCTTATTTATTTTTTTAATTTTTTTGCTAGATCTTTATTGGAGTATAATTGCTTCTTGTACAACAAAATGAATCAGCTATATGTACACATATACACACGTCTCCCTCCCACCCTCCCTATCCCACCCCTCTAGGTCGCAAAGCACCAAGCTGATCTTGCTGTGCTATGTGGCTGCTTCCCACTAGCTATCTATTTTACGTTTGGTAGTGTATATATGTCCATGCCACTCTCACTTCGCCCCAGCTTACCCTTCACCCTCCCCATGTTCTCAAGTCCATTCTCTATGTCTATGTCTTTATTCCTGCCCTGCCACTACGTTCATCAGTACCATTTTTTTTTAGATTCCATATATATATATATATACATATATATATATATGCATTAGCATATGGTATTTGTTTTTCTCTTTCTGACTTACTTCACTCTGTATGACAGACTCTAGGTCCATCCACTTCATTACAAATAACTCAATTTCGTTTCTTTTTATGGTTGAGTAATATTCCATTGCATATATGTGCCACATCTTCTTTATGCATTCATCTGTAGATGGACTCTTAGGTTGCTTCCATGCCCTGGCTATTGTAAACAGTGCTGCAATGAACACTGTGGTACATGACTCTTTTTGCATTATGGTTTTCTCAGGGTATATGCCCAGTAGTGGGATTGCTTGGTCATATGGTAGTTCTGGTTTTAGTTTTTCAAGGAACCTCCATACTGTTCTCCATAGTGACTGTATCAATTTACATTCCCACCAACAGTGCAGGAGGGTTCCCTTTTCACCACACCCTCTCCAGCATTTATTGTTTGTAGATTTTTTGATAATGGCCATTCTGACCAGTGTGAAGTGATAACCTCACTGTAGTTTTGATTTGCATTTCTCTAATAATTAGTGATGTTGAGCATCTCTTCATGTGCCTCTTGGCCATCTGTATGTCTTCTTTGGTGAAATGTCTATTTAGGTCTTCCACTCATTTTTTAATTGGATTGTTTGTTTTTTGATGGAGCTCTTATTTATTTCATACATAGTAGTTTGTACCTCTTAATCTTCTACCCTTATCTTGCCTCTCACTCCTTCCCTCTCCCCAATGGTAACCGCTAGTCTGTTCTCTATATCTGTGAGTCTGTTTCTTTTTTGTTATATTCACTAGTTTGTTTTATTTTTTAGATTCCGTATATAAGTGATATTATACAGTATTTGTCTTTCTCTGTCTGACTTATTTCACTTAATAGCTGCCTTACTTCGGAAAAGACACTTAACCTCTCTGTGCCTCAGTTTCCTCATCAGTAAAATGGGTGTAATAGTACCTACCCCATAGGTTTTTTTATGGGGTTAAGCTAAATGGTAAGCACTATTTTTATGTTACTTATCCTTATCATCATCCCCAAAAGTAAGCAAAGAGAAACTTGATCCCTACCTTCAGGAATTTACAGACCAGTGAAGGAGATAAACATTTAATCAAATGGCCACAAGATTAATGCACAGTATCAAACCACAGTAAATGGATTAAAGGGGAACTTCATCTAATCTATCAGATCCAAGAAGGGGCTTCCAAGAAGCAACATTTGCATTAAGGGCTAAAGGATGAGTAGGACTGAAGTGTCCCCAGGGTGAGGGGAGGACAGGCACACACAATCCAGCCACAAAGGCCTGGCTGCAGAGCCCCACACCTGCCTGTTCTACTGGCAACTTCACAAAGGGCTGGTTTCTTCTCAGTTTAAATTCCCATCCTCAGAGAGACACTCTATGATCATCCACTCTGAAAAGCCAGAGATATGGTCTTTGATAAGAAAGCTATTGCTGTAAATCAGATCATACAATCTTACTTATTCAACAGAAACTACTCCAGCTAGAGGTGTTCCAAGATCCTAGCTTCAGTAAAATACAAGAAGTGGTATCTATCCTCAAGGCTATCCTTTCTGAATTAACATATGCAGGTATCTCTGAAACCATCGTCTGCTCTTTATGTGCAAATAATGGTCCCTTTCTCACATTTGGAATTGTCTCTGCTGGTAAGAGCTTCCCCTGCTGCCCCTGATAAGCACCCTGAACCTTCCTAGGTGTGAAGGGAGTGTGGTCTCTCTCCACAACACAACGTCAAGTATGACCTCACGTCACAGCACCCTAGCATCTCTTTGTTGCATGTGTGACAATGGCTAACCATACATTGGCAGGATGACTGGTCTATCTCCCGCACTACGCTGCCAGTTCCATGAAGGCCGGGAGCGAGCATTTTATTCACCTCCCTACACTCAGAACTTAGCACAGAACCTGGCAGGTAACCGATTTAACGCCTACTATTTTTAAGACGGATGAGCAGAGCACAGTGCGAGTGGAAACCTGGCACTAAATCAGGGTGGAGAGGCAAGGGTCAGATCAGGCAGGCCCTTGCAGCTCGTGATTTAGGATTTTAGTCTGTGCAACCAGAAGCCATTGAAAGGTTTTAAGCACGTAAGTGTCAAAGATATAGTCAGCTTTGGATCCCTCTGGCTAAAATGTGACCTGACTGGAGGCAGGAGAGATGCTGGGTCACAGCATGAACCACGATGGTGGGGGGTGAGGGAGGGTGAGCAGTGGACTGAGGGACTTCCACAGCATTTCAAAATGGACATTACAGGGACTTCCCTGGCGGTCCAGTGGTTAAGACTCCACGCTTCCACTGCAGGGGGTGCAGGTTTGATCCCTGGCCAGGGAATTAAGATCCCACATGCCACAGGGCGTGGCCAGAAAAAAAAAAAAGAAAAAAACCCGACATTACAACAACTGCCAACGTTTGACGGGAGAGGTTTGGCATCAGAAGAGAAAATTCTAGGACTTCCCTGGTGGCGCAGTGGTTGGGAATGCGCCTGCCAATGCAGGGGACACGGGTTCAAGCCCTGGTCCGGGAAGATCCCACCTGCTGCGGAGCAACTAAGCCCGTGCGCCACAACTACTGAAGCCCGCGCGCCTACAGCCCATGCTCCGCAACAAAAGAAGCCACCGCAGTGAGAAGCCCACGCACTGCAACGAAGAGTAGCCCCCACTCTCAGCAACTAGAGAAAGCCCGCAGGCAGCAACGAAGATCCAACGCAGCCGAAAATAAATAAATAAATTTATTTTTTAAAAAAGAAAATTCTACATGATAGTAACCTTGATACAAATGTGAGACTGTGCAATGTAGAAATAAGTCATTGTGATCAAGGACCTATAAAGCCAAATGGGAGTAGGAACTAGATAAAGTCTATTTCCCACAGAGGAGTCCCAGTTCTGCAATTTCACTCATCCAAAGGACATGAATTATCAACCATGAAAAGACAGCTCCCGTGGTATTAAATATATTGAATATACAAACAATATCAAATCAAGATCACAAAGCTTAGAGGCTAAAGGCCTTTGTACTGCCATATTTGCAACTCAACAGCACCGTGCTTTATTACTCTTAGGAAAATAAATAAGTAAATAATACACAATGTTACCAAAAAATCTTTGAATGCTTACTCCTCAATCCTCATAACCTTCCTGAAAAACCTACGACTGCATATTTTTAAGTTCTTTCTAATGTGAGAAGGGAATGAGTTTCTGTATTTGCAAATGGCTTTTTCGGCAAGGGCAAGCCATCTACAGCCCTTGCCTCTTGCAGTCTCTTAAGAACATCACACTCCTGCGTTGCTTCTCTCCCTTCCAATCCCTCACAGCTGCCATGAACACATCAGGCAGTGCGGGCAGTGGTTTAGGCACAAACAGCCTGCTGATTGGCAAGAAGGATGCAAAACAAGTTTGGCCCAGACTCTCATAATACCATCGCTTCTGCAGAAACTAGAGGCAAGGTACTCAGACTCCATTTTCTCATATGTTAAATGGTTAAGTATCAACATGCCTGCTCCTTAGAGAGGTGTTAGAATAGTAAACTCAGTACATACACACTACAAAATGTTAAGCTGTCACTCCACGTTCGTCAACAAAAAGGGAAAAGTTAATGTGAGTTTCCTGAGATGGATGTTAGAAAATCAAGTATGTGAGTAGTTACTGAAGAGACAAATCATGATGATCTAATTAACTGACATACTGAATAAAGAACTTTCATCTGGCAGAAGGGGTTATTCAAAAGACCCTAACATTTATTTCAAAATATAGATGATGCTTCCACTTAAAGAAACACATATCAAAACCAAACTTTAAGAACTTCTGAAGGAGAACCATTATTTTATATATGGGTAGTCTACAACAAATCTTCCTTTAAACTTTTTTTTTTTAAAAAAAGAGAAATGGGGACTTTGCTAGTGGTGCAGTGGTTAAGAATCCACCTGCCAATGCAGGGGACATGGGTTCGAGCCCTGGTCTGGGAAGATCCCACATGCCGCGGGGCAACTAAGCCCGTGCGCCACAACTACTGAGCCTGCGCTCTAGAGCCCGTGAGCCACAACTACTGAAGCCCACGCACCAAGAGCCCATGCTCTGCAACAAGAGAAGCCACCGCAGTGAGAAGCCCTCGCACCACAACGAAGAGTAGCCCCTGCTCGCCACAAGCAGAGAGAGCCCGCGCACAGCAACGAAGACCCAACCAGCCCAAAACGAATAAATTAATTTTTTTAAAAAAGAGAAATGAATGAGGGAAAAAAGGAAAAGAAGAATAGAAGGGGAGCGGGGATGAAACAGGCAGGAGGATTAGTAAATCAACTGTACGTAGTCAAACCCTGCTTTAAGGACTCTGAACATTTTGTGATGGTTAGGCTCAGCAAAGCCCTGCAGTACAGAAACATGCTTAACCTGGTCTCCAATATTTCTCAGACTTATTTGGTCTTGGTAGGTATCTCTCCCCCTTGTTGTATTAATAGAAGAATCTCTGGACAGCAGGCCCTAAAGCTGAGGAGCTGTTTTAGGGGTTTTGAGTTTTCTAATGGCGATGTCTGTGCCCCTCCTCACATCTATTCCAGACTCCCATGCAGTAGGAACCAAGTGTGGCTGATGCACACCCAGGTTTGGGAACCACTGCATAAGTGTAAGTGGCCTTAAACTACCTGCAGAGATGGTAGGCTGGGGTGAGAATCACTACTAAATGAAGCATGAGGCAAAGGGAAAGCATCTTCAGAAGTATAACGAAAAAGTGTAGTAATTTAATGTACAGGAACAGAATTGCACACCTTTTCCCAGTCCATGGGTACTCCATAACCAAGACTTCAGGACTCCAACGGTCCATTCAGGAACAAAAAGAGACTAAAATACTGATACAAATAAGAATCTATCTTGCATGGAGATAGTTTTTAAATCAAGATGATTCACTGAATAGCTTTTAAAGCATATTTTAATAACCTGCTCTAAAAAACTTACAAATCAAATAGACTCACACCCCACCTTCCACCAGTAATGCCCAATTATGAGAGAAATGTCCTGCAAAACTCTTCCACTCTTCAGAGAACCACCTAAGAAGGGCACAGACCAGAATGCATAGGTAACAAAGTTCTATCATGCTACATATACCTTAATTCAAAAATCATTCTTTCTCAGGGATGTATTTAAACATTCAAGTCTCAAAACACTTAAGAGGACCAAAATCTGAAGTTCTGCAGCAAGTAAAAGCATCCGTTTAGTATATGCAGGATTACTATGCTGGAAAACAAATTTCTTGAGGCAGAGTCTTCAACTCCTATTTCTCAACTTACAAACAAATATTGGCTCCAGAAATTTAAAGCGATTCTGCAAAGACTGGAAAAACAAGCTTTAATCCAGAAATGACTTCACAGCCTATTCGTCTTGAGAGCTTGAAGCACTTTTTACTGAAGCCATTAAAGAGTGCCAGGCCCCAGAGAAAGCCGAACTATCCATAAAGGCACACTGGTACCCAACCCGCAGCCACCCTCAGTGCTCGGGTTGATCCCGCCAGACGTGTCCTCTTTGGGAGGAAGCTGAAGGTGGCCGGCCCATCTCATGACTGAGGCTGTGTTTCCTGGTCATGGTTCTTCCATTCTGTTCTATTTCGCTTGGGGTGCAAAGAAGGTATAATTTTTCTATTTATGCCCTAAACTCTGCATTTTCTATCCTCAATAGAAGGAAGCCCACGAGAGGCTGTTAACAGAAATCTGCATTCATGTTCAAAGGCAATCACTTGGAATGTCTCCTATCTTGTTAGAGAGTCTCCACCATGCTTCATTCTTCTTTGCTGGGATGCACTGCCTACGGGCCTTTTGCTGAGAAGCTAAGAAGATGCCCAGGAGACTCCTGGAACAGGGGCTGAAGAATGAGGCTGGACAGTATGCACCAAATGACAGAGAGCATCTTGCAGAAGCACTCTTTCATACCATACATGTCCTAGCTACCCTCTTTCCCTTTATGCAAAACAGAGTCAAAGCCATGACACTGTCTTTCCTAAGGATAAGACTAGGGATCTGGAAGAAAAAAACATCACTCAAGAGAAATGGCAGCAAAAGTCATTAGCAGCATTCTTATTCACGAGGCCTCTACAGTTCTTGAAGAAACAGGAAAAGCAGCCACGCATTCAGAAAGAACCCAAGCAGCACAATTTAATTCAGGGCTCTATGGAGGGCGAGGTAATGCTGTTAAGCCAAACGCCTAAAGGAGCAAACCTACATTGACTGACAGTTCTAGAACTTCGCTGGAAATGGGGTTTGCTCCCAATCCCAGAGATGGCTTGCAAGATTCTTCTATTCCTTGTTTTCAATTTAACCTGAGGAAGTGGGGATGGGAATAAGAAGTGAGGATGATGGAGTGGAAAGAAAATTTAGTGATAGATAAAATTTAATTACAAAAGATGAAGAAATGCAGAAACAGACTGCTCATCCATAAGCCCAACTGACCAGGAAAAACCACTGTTTACATGTTAATTTTAAAAATGATCTTATAGCAAAGTGCCTGACATATAAATTCTCAGTGTATTTTACCTACTACTGTAGCTCTTTACCCTTTATTAGGCCTACTGCATATCTGTTTTATGACCTGTTCTTTTCACTTAGCAATCCTCGTGAATAGTTCCCTGCACTAATAAATCCTCCCCTATGGACAAAAATAGCTATAGATATTCCACGATACAGACATACCACGATTTACCTCCCTATCCCCTATCATTTGACATTTAGGTTCTTTACAACTTTTCACTACAATAACTACTAAAATGAACAACTGTGTACACAAGTTTTGCAAGCTCATACATTTATTTTCTGTAAATAGAGTCCTAAAAGCAGAGTTACAAGGAAGAAAACTGCTGACATCTACACTCCCACCATCAAACGAGAGCCCACATACTAACCTTTGCTGACTCAGAATGTTATCATGCCTTTAATCCATGCTGATGTAAATAATGAGAAATGTCATATATTGCTGTTTGATTTCCATGATTTTATATTTGTATCCTGGCCACTTGCAGTCCTTTCCTATAACGTCAGCCCTCTGTAACCCCAGATGCGGAACCTGAAGACACAGAGGGCCAACTGTACTGCACCATTTCATATAAGGGACTTGAGCAACCATGGATTCTGGTATCCGCGGAGGTCCTGGAACCAATCGCCTGTGGATAACAAGGGAAAGCTGAATTGCCTTTCCATATTCTTTTCTAATTTTTCTATTAAGACGTTCATCTTTATCTTACTGATTACTAAACCCTTTCAGATATTTCTTAGTCTGACATTTAAGGCTGGAATAGGACACGTAGTTGAGAATTATTGGCAGTTATCACCTCTGAAACTAGCCAGTCTGGACGAAAATCCTAACTCTGCCACCAAACCTGCGTAATCTTGGGCAACTTACTTAACCACTCTGTGCTTCAGTTTCCTCATCTGTGAAATGGGGATAATAAAGCCCTTATGGGGTTGGTTTGGGTAATTAATGAGTTAATAACCATGCTAGCCATTTTTATAATTAAGGAAGTTTATTTTAAATTTACAAATTTACAATTTTATAAGAGCATGTTTTAATTCAACTTCTAAATTAACTCAAAATATGTGATGTATCTTTAAGCAGAAATAAAGTAAAAAATACATACACAGGGCTTCCCTGGTGGCGCAGTGGTTGAGAGCCCGCCTGCCGATGCAGGGGACATGGGTTCGTGCCCCGGTCCGGGAAGATCCCACATGCCACGGAGCAGCTGGGCCCGTGAGCCATGGCTGCTGAGCCTGCGCGTCCGGAGCCTGTGCTCCACAACGGGAAAGGCCACAACAGTGAGAGGCCCGCGTACCGCAAAAAATACAACAAAAAAAATACATACACAAGATAACCCCTTTTAAACATACATAAATATGGATAAATAGAAGAGAAACAGGAAGGATGTACTCATTCAACAAATGTCTACTGAATACCCACTAAGGAACAGGCATTAGGGAAACAATGAAGAGCAAAACAGAGTCCCTTTCTTTATACCCACACTGGGGGATACCAACAGGGAAATAAACCAACAAGCAGTGCAGTGGGCCAAGCCCCAGACTTAAGAGAAGCACTATGGGCAGTTTTCATTGCACATGGAACGGCATTTAACCCATACCAAATGAGGGAAGGGTACCTAAGAAATTATCAAGCTGAGACCTGAAAGAGAAGCAGTGATTAGTCAAGTATAAAGTGGAAGAGAGGGAAGGGGAATTTCCACAAAGAGGTCAGTATGGTGCAAAGGCCCAAAAGCAGGTAAGTGTGTGCAGTATGGGGTAAAAGATAATAACACTTACACAGCTGTGAGAGATGAGACTAAGTAGGTAAAAAGCATCCAACCACACTCCAAACTCTCTCATGGGACTGACAAGGGCTTCATATTGGGAGTCATAAGGACCACTGATGAGTTTTAAGCAGAGGAGCAACGTTAGATTTGCTCTTTAGAAAGATGATTATAGCCCCACTCAGATATGAATCAGAGGCGAACAAGAGCAGAAGCATGAACGTCAGAACCTACACGCACGTCCAAGTCCATCTTGCCTCAGCTGTGGAACTTAGGGACTGGGGGTTGTGGGGGTGGAGATGAAATCAAGTGACTAGTGACTTGTCCGGGGTCTCACAGGCCCTCAGAATGGGAAAACCAGGAGGATGTCAGAGGTCTCTGAGTTTCTAATCCCGGGTTCCTACTGCTCATGTTTTACACTATCCTAATGATGGACAGGCTTTTACCACATTTTACAGGATGTCAAGAGCTTCTCCTGAAGCACGCCTGGGGCACCCTTCTGAACATTAAGCACGGAACAGATGACTCCGTGCTGCTCTAAACAAATGACCTTGGCTTTTATGATACATAATCAAATTACATCATGGGCAGAAAATTCCCTGACAGTCAGAGAAGAGCCGACCATTTACACAGTGAAACTGTGGGAGGCGGCAAGTTTTGAACAACACAGTTGGTGCAGACTTGTATCCTCAATTACACTGATTCCCTCAACGAAGATATCATTTGCTTTAGTCTTCTTACAATCGTTCTGATTTAGTGAGGGGAAAAAGGCTTCAGTGTATTGGTAGGGCATTTACTGCTTGTCTAACATTTGTTAATCTCCTGTTTGAACAAAAGCAGAATAAACTTCAAGCTCACAGATTTACTCAAGCAAGAGTATGTAGGACTTGACTCTCTTTTTTGTATGATAATTTCCTATACCTCTATTTATGATAAGTGATAGTGGTTTTTCCATTTATCAAAGGATAACGATTCCTTGTTAAGGTCAGTAAATTAAAGATGAATGCAGATGTCCAAAGGTCATGAAGATAAAGCTGAATGCCAAATATGGGAAACAGTCAAATTACTCCACCATAATCATATGGAAAGAGCCTACAGAAATCAAAAGAGCCTATAGAAATTCACTTGAATCATTCACGGCAGAAACCAGCAGACACAGTGACATAAGACAGCAATAATTTAAATGTTATAAAAGGCAAGCCAATACATATCACATGATATCAGCATAACTCATTGCCTCATAAAAGCAGAGTAACAGTAATCAAATTTAGACAAATGCACTGCTATAGAGATTTTATGATAAACTTTCTGTTTAGGACACATCCTTTCACATAAGGTGGTTTATGGTGAAAATGGATCAAAATGATTTAAGTGTGCATATCTTGAGACACAGAAAGTAGCTGAAAGAGCTTGTAAAAATGAATTAAATGCATCTTAATGATCACAAAATCCTTGCTGAACAATTTAAATTTTGTAAACAATGATAAGCTTTCCAAGCTTCTGTTGGAGCTAAGAAAAAGGAGTTTTCCATGTCTATATCAAAAAAATTTAGAAAAGAGATGGATGATGAGCATTATAAGTATCTCTTTGGAAATTCTGGATTGGGTTTAAGGTAAAGGTAACGGGCAAAAAAAGTAGAAAATCTAAAGATTCTGGATCTGTGAGCTTCAAAGGGACCAAAGTCACACAGAGAGTAGTGGATGAGATGGACAGAAAAGAGCTTAATGAAAAACAATTTTGTTAAACTTAATTAGAAAGTGGAATAGGAGACAGCACTCAAGTGAAAAGCTGAGTGTTAAGAAGCAGAATAGAATCTCTGGGCAACAAGATATTAACTTGCATGAGTAAAATCTTGGTAACAGTAATGAAGAGAACATCTCCAGAAAGCACTTCACTCAGTCAGTCTACAAACATGACGGAGGACAGCCACGGCCAAGGGTTTGGGTTTGCAGGTCCCTATTGCCCAGAAGTAGCCACTTAAGCAGTTTAATGAATACTATAAACATGGCCAACATTCATGCAACATAAAGAAGCACTCCAGGGTCACTTCAGTGAGCAGTAAATGCAGGGAGTGACAAGCGTGAAAGCTGTACTCAATTCCTACGGGATACATCACCTTTAGGTTACTTCACTCAGAAACAGAACATTGTCTGACTAGTCTCTCCCTGGCCAAGCTGTCAAATGACACCAAGCCCGCACAGGACATCTCAGGGTGCAAGACCTCATCCTTTCCAAAAGAGGTCTGGCACTGTCCACCAGCTACACCTAGAAAACCACTCAGGGCTTTGGATCCAGGAATCATGTCAAAGAACGTGAAGCTAACACATCACTCACAAACAACACAACGTGTGCCACAGTCATCTGGAACCCTCGACAACTACTTAATGAACAACTTCAAATTACCATGTAGCTGTCTAATGTGCCCATACAAGATAAGGGCATTTCACTGTACCTGTGGTGGCATCAACCTTCCACAAGCACAGAAACAGATGTGGGATGAACAGTCAACCACTCTGCTCTCACTGGTAAAGATCCCTGATGCCTTGTTGGAAACTAACAATTCAAAAAACTGTTCAATGTTCCACATCCTCCCCATTCCAAGGTTAATGAAGCTGTCACTGCACTAGCAGCCTACCAAGCTAAGAGGATGCTCAGAAAGTAATTAACAGCTTCACTGTTTAAAACTGATCAGGGACTACAAAAAGAAACTTGTGTTTCACCAGAGAAAAATACCAAACAAACTAACCATGGGGAAAAAACTGTAAAATATAACATGTATTAGAAGAGGCATATGTAACATTGAACCTTATGTAATAAGATTGACAGCAAATGAGACAAATTTTATGTGTGAGTGTTTACGTTGTATGTATATATGTGTGTATACATATACACACATAAGCACCCATACAAATGAATGTGTTATAGACACAAGGCATCGCAAGGGCTTCTAGATTTTTACCAACACCCACTTCTACATTCTGGGTACACTCGACAGACCACAGTTCCCAGCCTCCTCCCTTCTTCCCTTGCATTTAGGTATTCCATGGCTTGGCCAGGTTACAAGTTCCAGCAAACTGAACCTAAACATAACTGATTGTTCCTTCTATTAGTTTTCTGTTGTCGCATTACCACAAACTTAGCAGCTTAAAACAACAGCCATTTATTTTGCTCAGACTTCTACAGGTCATAAGCCTGAGCCAGCTCACCTGGGTCTCTGCTCAGTCTCACGAGGCCACAGGGTGTCACCTAGACTGGGCTCCTATCTGCTGACACCGGGGAAGAAATCTCTTCTATTCACATGGTTGGCAAAATCCAGTTCTTAAAAGCTGTGGCCTTAGAAGGTCCCTGTTTCCTTGCAGGTTGCCATCCAAGAGCTGCTCTCTGCTCCTAGAGGTTAAGTACACTCCTTGTCACATGGCCCCTTCATCTTTGAACAGCAACAGCATGTCCAGTCCTCTCTGACCTCCCTTTCTGCTACCAGCCAGAAAAAAATGCTCTTCTTTTAAAGGGCTCATGTGATTAGATTAAGCCCAACCGTATAATCTCCCTTTTGCCATATAAAGTAATAATCTCAGGAGAGACATCTTTTCATAGTGACAGGCTGACCCACACTCAAAGGGGACGGGACCATACAAGAGGGAGGGTCACTGAAGGTCTTAATGTCCTGCCGACCACATTCCTCTTCCAGGCCTGGCCCGTGAAAATCTCCCATGCTTGATCCAACACACTCTTTCCCTTTGGCGATCTTGAAAACCATGTGTTAAAGATGGCGGAACCCTAGTCATCCTGGACCCCTGAAGCAAATAACAGGAAATAAGAATGGAAAGAAGTTTGAGCAACAAAGATCCCTTAAGACCCCTTGGTTAAACCAAAGCATTAGGACTTCGTGCAAAGTTCAGGTTAACAAAACCAAATGTCCTGGTTGAAAATGAGATCTAAAAAAGGTCAAACGGATCCAGTGGGGAACAAAAAGATTCCACTGTGGTAACTGGAATGACAAGAATAAAACATATCAGAAGTCTTCTAAGTTTTTGAAGAAATGTTATTGGTCAAATCAGCCATGAGCCATGAGTAGTTAAAAGCCTGTGACTGTAAAGTGACCCCCAAATTTACATAAACAGGAAGCCACCTAAAGAAGCTCTGCAGCTCCCAGAGGCCACACTCCTTGTCACTCTCTTTAGACTTAGCCAAATAAAAGAAAGAACAAAAGAGTTCTTTCCAGATTGCAGAAACAGGGTAAAACCAGGGAACTTCCCCTACTGTAGGGGCGGGGGACTTCACCTTACTCAGCAGATGACATCACTGTTACGGACCATAAATGCCATGATTCCCATTCTTTCTTTTCCCAAGTGGGAGTGTTCACTGTGGATGATCTTTCCTGTACACTAAAAAGCAAAGGCAACCTATCCGGATGTGGCTAACAAGAACTGTACCTTGATATTGAGATACTGCTTAAGCTGCTCCAATTAGGATCTATTTGTAAATTCAGTTTGAATTATAAGAAAGATACTTCTGTTTCTTTCAGATATCACAAGTCAGAAGAGGCTAGAAAATAATCTGAGCAAACCTCCTAGGTGCTGAGTGGTTCTAGAGAATGACAGATAGCTTCTCCACAGTCATATACCATATATGATTTGACCCAGGGCTAGAGGAGAAAGGTGAGAGCAAAGCAAGGAGAACATCATATTCTGAATTTAGAAGTTGTACTAAATGTAAAATCTTCATAAATAGTAATTTCCCGAAGCATCAGACTCAGCTGAAGTTTCAATATCATTTGAAAATATTTCGTTGATAGTCTGCAAGAATACTTGACAGGGTCTCACAACATGACATTTTAATAGGTACAGCTATACGCAGCTCTCTTCTTAGTCTTTATTATCCATTATAGACCATATAAATCACTTAAACATTTTGGCTCCAAACTGGTTAGGGAAATAAAGAAAATCTAAAGCAAGAAAAAGAGCGCGCGAGAGAGAAAGGCTGTACTGTAAAGTTTTAAAAACTTCATATTTTGTTTCCTGCTCCCTCAACATCCCCACACACTCAAGCTGTGAGCACCCTACCCAGGTGACTAAGTGCACCCGTGTGATAAGGTAGGCCACACCACAAGGTTTGTTTTTCTGCCTGCTCCTGACCGTGACCTAGTAACATTCTCCTGCACCAAGGAAATGCCCTCATCCCTTTTCTTGCGTACTCCACCCTGACCTTCCATAAAGGTGCTTGTCCACGGGGCTTCGTCCTCTCTCTTGGCTCCCCACCTGCTTGGTTGAGCCCACTTTCCTGGCCCTCCTCCCCTGTGACCTCTCTCAGTGTGCAGTGACTCTGTCTCTCTAGGACCTGTGAGTATAATAAACTTTGTTTTCCTAAACCTCTGTGTTCCCCACTTGTGGCCACACCCGACTGGTCATCACATAAAAGAACACAAAGAAGGGTACAAAGGATTAAAAGAACAGAAAGGGGGAAAAAGGAAAGCCAAGGAAATCCTTTAATTTCCTAACCCCCAGAATCTTGCCCATCCAGCCTTAACAGATTCTGAAGGGCTGCTCATCCCTAGGAAAGCCCCACCACTTTAAACCCTGGAGCTGTTCTTCAACTCACACAATTCTCATTATTCACTTACCTGTGGCCTTACCCTTCTTGCTCACCTCCTCAAACCACCCACTGTATGGAAAGCCCAGGGCTCCTGACGCCCTTATGCAGCCAGGCTCAGCAGAGTGGAATCTGCTCTGTCAGCTTAAGCATCCCAGTGTTAAGCCCTCCTTCCACAATGACATTTCTTCCCAAAACAGTCACCATTTTCCCCAACCAAGCCTTGCCATTTTCAAGGGTATTTCCAGTTAATATGGGAGGTACTTTAAATGTTCCAAGTAGACTGGCACCAAAATTCATATAAACTCAATTTAAAGCATTAAAGAATCCCTGTGAGGGGAGAGCCCTTGCAAAAATATAACCGTGCCCACGAAAAAAACTTCAATCAAGAAGAATCTCAGTCTCAAGGGAAATGATTCTCAGTCACCACTTTCAGTTTAAACACCCCACATGTCCATTTGCCAAGTGTATCAGGAGGTTATTATATAAATTATCACAAACATACCATTCAATTCTGACACCTTTGGAAACTTTTTTTTTTTTTTTTATATTTGATTGCCCCTAAAATTCATTCAGAGAAGGCTGCATTCTGAGCAGACATTGTAAAGCCCAGTAAAGAATGGAGGGAGTCGGGCTTCCCTGGTGGCGCAGTGGTTGAGAGTCCGCCTACCAATGCAGAGGCCACAGGTTCGTGCCCCGGTCTGGGAAGATCCCACATACCGCAGAGGCCACAGGTTCGTGCCCCGGTCTGGGAAGATCCCACATACCGCGGAGCGGCTGGGCCTGTGAACTGTGGCCGCTGAGCCTGCGCGTCCAGAGCCTGTGCCCCGCAACGGGAGAGGCCACAACAGTGAGAGGCCCGTGTACCGAAATAAATAAATAAATAAAAAGAATGGAGGGAGTGATCACTATTATAAGGACCACCTCATTCTCTCCTGATGACATGATCAACTTCTTATAATGTATTTTTACTTTGTTGAGAAGAGAGGCAGGGATTAGGAATTCCTTTAAAAATCTGGTGATAGGCTAAGGACACTCTCCCACAGAAAACTGCACATATAAAATGTGGCATAATTTTAGCAAATAAATAGGCCCTCTGCAGTCTATTATGGACCCCAGGCTAAGAACCTGCAGGGATAGAGGTAAGTCATACTCAAGATTGTGAAGGCAGCAGAGATTTTATTGCTTAGAGCAGGCAATTAAGGAACTGAGAACCTCATCAGAGTCATAACTAATTATATATTTAATTAAATACCTCAACCAGTTTTAAGTCTCACCGAATCAACAAACGCATAAACAGATTCATGTAACATTCTCCAGAGCAAAACATCTATATAAAACACAGCATTTTAAATGTGAGGAAAACATGAAGAAATTAGTTAAAACAGAAAAGCATAAAATACCGATGTAATTAAATGTTTCCAGTTGAAGAATCTGAGTGTGACAATAATTACATACCAGACTATATCATAATTGACACAGGCTAACCAAATATGTTTTATCCTTTAAAAAAATCAGAAGGTATAGTCTATAATAGGTATATAGCCTAACCAAACTCATTGAAAAGAAGAAAGCATTTCTCATTTTATGCAATAAAAAGTTATTATTTACAGACTGAGTTGTCCCTTTACATTGAATCGAACACAATGTTTAGAAGAACACTGTGGTGAATGCCTTTAGGAAAATAAGGATTGTTACAGGCTGATTAGCACCCCCTCCAAATTCGTATGCCAAAGTCCTATCCTCCAGTACCTCAGAATGTGACCTTATTTAGAAATGGGGTCACGCAGATATAGTTACTTAAGATGAGGCCATACTCATCAAGTATGTTGGGCCCCCAATCTGCCCTTGTCCTGGTGTCCGTACAAAAGGGGGAAATTTGGACACAGACAGACAGGGAAAACACCATGTGAACATGAAGGCAGATATCGGGGTGATGTGTCCACAAACCAAGAAAGGCCAAAGATTGCCAACAAAGCACGAGAAGCTATGAAAGAGGCCTGGAACAGATCCTTGCCTAGTACCTTCAGCGGAAGCATAGCCCTACCAACACCTTGTCTCCAGAAGTGTGAGACAATAAATTCATGTTGTTTAAGGCACTCAGTTTGTGATACTTTGTTGCAATTCTACCAAACTAATACAGGGACCTAACAAATTATACTCTGAAGAACCTTTCACTATACAGCAAGGTGTGTCCATATTAAATGCTTGATAAAGTTTTTTTAAAAAGTATAGATTTTGTAAGAACAGCTTGTTAACTGGAACCGGAGAACTATTTTTACCTAATCTGCTGCTGGTTTAAACCAACAAATGAAAAAAAATGGCATTACTCTTGCTAAAATGAAATCTCAATATACATGAAACTCACTAAAGTAGAATAATGCATGCTCATTTGCCCTATTTTATAGTTTAAAAAACTGTATCTTATTTATTCTAATTGCATGATAAATTACATCTTTATGAGCAATTAAGTAATAAATTAAAGATGATCAATTTTTGCTATTTTAACATGTTCTCAAGCTTGAAGGATTTTCCCCTTTAATAAAATTTATTTGGCAAAGGCATTTTTTAACCTCCAAAGAGCAGAGATGTTGAAAATAATTGTCAGCAACAAGGCAGAAATAATCACTTCCAAACCAAGAGAACAGTGGTGACACATCTAATTGAGAGATTTCCAATCAGTGGGTAAACACTGAAAATAAACTGCTTTATTAATACAAATATCATCCCTCACAGACATAAGCAAAACACTGAATTTCACAGAGACAACAGAAATGTTCCTGAAGCAGAGCCTTCCACTTATAAACATAGTGTACCTAATCTAGCATATCCATTCTCAAAAAGGAGTAATTCTAGGTCTAAAGTTTCCTCTGTAGATAAGATCAAGTTCATGGAACTGTATGGGGGAAAATGGCTTAAAAAGTAGGACATGGCTATTTCCCCTAATATCTTTGTCACATGCGAACATTAGCGCTGGCTTTACACGCCCTTGAAAATGCCCACACATGCACAGGGAGAATAACATTTGCCTTGGGCTTTCTAAGATTGTGCTACATTAAGTTATGGATAAGGGATTGCGCGTCACTTCCCCTTTAAAATGAAAGGCTTTTCAGTAAAAAAATGAAAATGACACAGTGATTCTGCATCTGGATTCAGTGTGATAAATACTAATCTCATCTCATCACAAGCAGACCTCCTCCAAGGCTCTGAGAAGTTCTTTCATACCACAATTCAAGTTTTTATTCTGAACTTCAAAGTTGCATGTAACTTCACAATTTAGCTAAAATGGAGTGGTTTGATTAATTTTTTAAGGTAGCAAAGCTAGAAATTCCAGCTTCTATAATTTCCTCATGTCTCATTATTACTAATATAAAGGACAGTATTTTATACTAAAAAATTATTTTTAATGTTAATATCATTTATTGAACATTTTTAAATGTGTGTTCTAAAAACTCATTTATCTTTACATCAATTTTAAGAAATGGTTATTATGCTCATTCTAGCAAGGAGAGATTCAAAAGTTAAATAACTTGCTCAAGGTCATAGACAGCAGAGATGGGTCAATCCTTAGCCTTTCCCACTCCAAAGCCAAGGTTCCCAATTGCCTTTAGGGCACCAGGGTTTGCAAAGGAAGTCTTCAGAATCAAAGTGGAAAAAGGATGTGGTGTTAGTCAATTTGGTGCTGGGGGTGGGGTGATGCTTTATAGAAGTGACAAGTACCAGAAATAAAAAAGGTTAGTGACATCAAAGAAATCCTGCCTGACAATTTCTGGATAGCACATATGCTGCTTCTGTAAACCTGAAGGAATGTGAAGTATAAAGTTATTAGAGGCCTTCCAAATTACACCAACAATGCACTTATACTTACAAATATTTCTTCTGGCAGAGAAGTCTCAGAAAGATCCAAGGTGAAAAGCAAAAATACATTAATGGGTATTTTTACCGAAATAGTCTTAGTTTTTCTCCATTTCCCAAGTTGACAAATATAACTGATTCTATAAAGGCAGGTCTGTGGTGATAGAGATGGCACGTGGGCACACGGGATGAACTTCATGCTGCATCTCTAACCCTAACTTAACCAAAATTCTGTAAAACGTAAACCTCACTTTCTCTGGAGGTGGTTTATGATAGGACTTATTGTGGTAGCCTAGGAAAAACCTCACTACCTCTGAGAAATTATGAGAAAGCTCAGCATTAATTATGGGCAAATCTATGAAAAAAATATTTAAGGCTAAATTAGGTGAAATATTTAAAGAAGTCAACAAAGTCCTTGGCTTAAGACCTCTTATTTTAAGCTAGAACTGTTTCAGAAGGGTAAAAAAAAAAAAAAGGAACCATACTCATTATATAAGAAATAGGTCACATTATAAGTATTCACTTATTTTTCCCTATGTAAAATTCTTCAACCCAGCCCAGCAAGATTTAAATTATTAAAATCTGAATTAAAGAAGTTTTATTATAATCACAGCTTATTAACCCCATAAAGATGGGCACATCCAAGATGTAAAAGGTTCACTAAAAATAATACTTTGAAATACATGATGAGTCGGTAATGTTAAGGCTGCAAAACCCATAGGAAATTTTTAAAGGCATGCAGACTGCCGGTCGAGCCTTGGCCTCAAAGGAGTTTCACGACCGAGTTCTCCAAGGAAAAGTTAACGCATGAGCTTCCCAGAAGGAAGCCCCATTCTCCCATTCCTAGGGAGCCTGCGGGTGCCTTGGAAGGCGGAATTCGGAGACCACAGGGGAAGAGCGTAGACCGCGGGCATCTCCGCAGCCACCCCAGGGCGCGCCACCTCCCCTGCCAGCACATCCCGGGACAGCCGGGCGCACCGACACCGCAAGGTCACCAGGGAAAAGGCGACTTTACATAATCTCCCACCGCGCCGCCCGGGCACCTGCGCGCCGAGGCGAGGCTGCCCCGGGGCCCCCTCCCTGTCGCGCCCGCGCTGGGCGATACGGGGGCGACACTCGGAGCGACTAGGCTGGACGCCTGGGACCCGTGGATGCCCGCAGCGCCGCCCTGAGCCGGGGGTGCGGGACGCAAGGCGGGCTCCCAGCCCCGGGATGCCCGGGCCGCCGCCGCCGCGGCGGTCTGGGCGAGCAATGCGGGGAGCGGCCGGGCCCGGCTCGCTGCTGGCCGTAATCCCCACGCTCCCTGCCCGCTGCCGGCGTCCAGCGCGCCCTCCGCTCCCGGGACCGCCCCGCGGCGCACCTGTCACGCGCCTTACCTGGGTGGCTTTGTGGAACTGCTTCTTGAGCCCGGCCACCGACATGGCGCAGGAGGACCCGCGGGACTGCTGCGGTGCGGGGAGCGGGCGGCGGCGGAGCCAGGAGGGAGGACCGAGCGGTGCGGCGCGCTGGCCGAGCCGCAGCTCGTCGTGCAGCCGCCGGGGCAGTGGGCGCGGGGGCGCGGAGAGGCGCGGAACGCGGGCTCGTGCGGAGAGACACCCTGACGTCAGGGGCGAGCGATACGCACTCTTAAAGGGGACGCGGGAAGCCCCGCCTCGGGCGCGGGGTTGGTGCGGCAGGTGCCGGGGAACGCGCTACCTGGGCACCGGCACCTGGCGCCGCCGCACCCGTGGGTCGGCTGCCTGCTTAAGAGGACCAAGGGGGTCCTCCCGCCCCGGGAGTGTCCTCCTGCCCCCGCGGACTGCGGCCCGGTGGCTGCAGGTTGGCAGCCCAGGCACCGGCACGACTCAGGTGACTTGCTCGGCTTCCAGGTAGCCTCAGAGGCGCTGCCTAAGCCAGCCCGCCTGCCCTTTGAGCCTGGCTTCTTTGCAGCCTGGAAAGGAGGAGTGGCATTCTCTCTCGGGTAATGAATAAGTTATTGCTCCTTGCTCGCTTGGGCACAGAAACAGTTCTCTGTCCTGGTTTCACTATCCCTTAAGCCTACATAACGTTAGGGAAAGCCACCAATGCTGGGTTTGGGGTTTTTTTTTTTCGATGTGATACAATGTAATGACTTAAAAAGAAGATGAAAAAAAATTAAACTATAAAGCTGGTCAGGTAAATAGCAGTTAATCCTCTGTGTACAGTTATGAAAAAGCCCAAACATGAACTTGGCATTCACTTATGACAGTGGATTTAGGATTTTCAACCTAAAATAAGCATTATGTAATGTAAAAAAGCATGACGCAAAATTGTACAAAGACTACATATGCAACGAAGTATATATGGCTGGGCTAGAGCGAAACTCCGCTGTAACTAGATGAATTGTTAATAGAGCAGCACTAGACGGCTTCTGTATTCTGGTGATTAGTCACTTCCTCTTGTCTTTCTAGGACTGAGAAGCACATAGAGGAAAACTTTTGGTCCCCACGTGGGGACCAAAAGTTATAAGGAGAAGAAGCCAGAGTGACAGAAGCCAAGATGAGAGACATTGCCAAGAATGAGGAAGGAGACAGCATGGCAGAGTGGGAGTACTAGGAATGCCTTGCATCACCTCTACAAACCCTGCTGCCTGGGAGGAACCACAGGCCCCACTCCCACCCTGCCAGCCAGGCTGCTTGGGCACGGGGTGAACAGCGGATACAAGGGAATCCTGTCCACCCGCTGAGCTACCAATCATAGTTCTTGATAATGTGAGTTGAAACTTATAACGGCAGAATCAAACAGATAGTGGTCGATCACAGAGCAACAAGAGCACATGGACTCCTGACTGAGGCTGCAAAGGGAAGCAGACAAAAGGGTCAAATCTCCAGCGTGCTAGTTGTTACTGATGTTCAGGTACCTTCCACATACATGGTAGAGTTGCACCTGCCAAACCCCTCGTGGTTAAGTGGAGCACTGTGACAAGTTTTAACCAGTGGGTTAGGAAGCTAAGTGACTGTCACCTCTTGGCAGAGAATTTAACTGTTGGAATGAGATGCTACAAAGCCCTTTCCCCTCTCCAGCAGTATTTTAGGTCGCTGTTGTCTGTCAAACAGAATCCAGAGTGAGGATGAAGCAGGGTAAAGTCCCCAGTTAATGTTGAAAGACATTTAGCATTTGTGAGAAATAAACCTGAGTCATTTTAATTCACTGAGTCTGGGGTTGTTACTGTAGCCAAACTAGTCTCTCCTAACTAATGCACAAGAGAGAAAATGCTTTCCCATTTCTCAGAAGATGAGGGGAGATTTTCCATTTCCTGCCATGGCCCATGTGTATTTTATTTTTTGTCATTAGATGTCCATGAAGTGGCCTGTTTTTTTTCTTACAAAAGCCTCACTGAGGTTTGGGGAGGTGTGTTCTCCTTTTTGCAGCCTCACTGAAGCAGTGCGCAGACTAAGCCCCCAGGCCTGAGGGTCAGAGGGAAGGGTGGCGCCATGCAATAACCATACCCTGAACTCTTACCCTGTGTTTTCCTTACCAGCTACAGACAGTGAATAAGTAGCTCTGGGGATCCATAGGAAATTCCAAAGGAATGTCAGGGCAAGGGACAATCTGTGTTTCACAGGGACATCAGACAGGAAAAGGTGGAAGTCCTGCCGATAGATAAGTAGGGCTACTTATCCATCCGAGCCCAGGAACAAACCAGTAAAGTGAAGTTACTGAGGTCCCATGGAGTGGTTTGCCTAGGGCACATATATTCACATCTATAAGGTCCACCATGATGATTCCCAGATTCTTGATATTAGAAAACTCTGAAGGAGTTTGGACTCACTGCAGGGCTAGGTGGGGCTCTAGGCTGGAGAGATTAGATTTTGGGTTAGTGTTACAATGGCTGCTTTTGTACTCTAACAGTTTGGTAAAGCCTGCATACACACACACACACACACACACACACACACACACACACTCACTCTCTCTCTCTCTCTCTCTCTCTCTCTCTCATGCACTCATGAAAAGACTGCCATAAAATGCTAATAATAGTTTTGCCTGAACAGCCATTCTCAAACTTTAGTGTGCATCAGAATCCCCCGAAGGACTTGTTAAAGCACAAATTGCTGGACCACATGCCAGCTTCTGATTCACTAGGACTGGGTGGGGCCCGAGAATGTGCATTTCTAGCAGGTTCCCAGGTGATACTAATGTTCTGGTCTCGGGACCAGACTTTGAAAACCCCTGGACTGGAGTAAAGATATTAGGAATGAAGTTTTTTCTCTAGTCTCCCAATTTTTATAACGTTTTCCTATTATTTGTATAATACAAGTATTATATAGTTAATTTTTCCTACCTGGTTCCTGATCTAAGCAATGGAACATGTTCAGAGAAGGATGGGCCTTGGTTGAAGCTGGTAAGAGATAGAGCAATTAATCTACAAAGTGGAAGGGCATGGGGACGCATGAGCTCTGGCCTCTAAATGTGAATGATGTGAAAGGGGGCCCTGAAAAGTCTCCTCAGAACTTTGAATACTTAACTGAACCCTAAATGTAACAAAAACAAATCTCTCTCTTTCCCTCATTCTTCATCCACCAACTTAGAATGCTCATTCTTCAAAGGAACTAACTACCTTGGGAGAAAGGACTTTAAATCTTTTTGAAACCATGGTTAACTCTCCCAGATATCCTCTGAATTTCATGTAACCCAGTATTTCTATGGAAGCCACAATTTATACCTATAAATTAAGATGTTTTGAAAGAGATTTGTTGAGTTCCTACTAGCAGGCATCAGTAGGAGGTTTGGGGGATGCATGGTAAGGTGAAATACCAAGATGCACATAGACTAGACATTGAACCCCAAGGAGTTTCCAGTCTAGCAATTCAGAAAATTCTTCTTATAGACATTTATTGTGACTTGAATATAGAGGGACAAATGCACCAGACGCAAAATAATTCAAAGCCAAGTACCCTCTTTGATTGCAAAGAAGCTGTGACAGAGGTTCTATGGAGAAACACAATGCAGGAAAGGGGAATCAAAGGTCAATGAGGAGGAACTTTGTTTAATGAAAGGTTATTGTAATTCAACATGCTGCCCTCTCATCTCCTGAGATCATGTAAAATGGTAAATAAACCTAGATCTGCTCAGGAAAGTTCCAATTAAACGAAACCCCCGCACAACCTCATCTCACTAATTGGGCAGGAAATTCATGGTCAGCAACAATTCCATCACATCATTCATGCACTATTTCTCCTTGCATTATGCCAAAGCTTCTGGCAAATACCAGACCTCTAGTTTGCACAGAGCTGGTACATCCCTAGCACCTTTCCGAGGGTACCTCATTCCAAGGAGGCAGAAGACAAGCAGCGCCTCTTATCCTTTGCCCTTCAGCCCCTGACGCCTTTCCTCTGGCCCACGCCAGGTCAAACAGCTCCCGCCTTTATGTGTGAGCTCATGAAGCACAGGAGACACAGCAAAGCAAAGGCCTTAAACTCCAGCTTCTTGTTTGACAGGAGAGAACACAGAAGTAGAAAAAGGAAGTGACTTATCATTACTTTTTCTACTTCAGCCTCTAGCCTCAATTTGGGGCAGAGACTCCAGACAGTGTTAATAAGTATAGACTGGAATGAGTGAATGAATGAGTGAACTGTTTATTACTGTCACTGATGCTGTATTCTTACCACATTGGGTCTGATGTTCAACAGCCTTCACCCAATAGCCTTGTATTAAAGCATGGATTGTGCAGGACCCAGATGGTTGTTCTGGGGTAGATGGCACTTAACATAAGAATTTGTATCTGTGGATGCTGCCACTAGCATTGGACGCCCACCCAGTATCAACAGGGCTAATGAGCCCTTTCCTAGAGAGGGGAAATCAAGGAAAGACCACCTTCATTTCCTTGCTTCCAGGTTTGTCACCTACCACGCACCCTCCAACAGATACACTGAGAGAAGCACACTTTCATCCGCTGGAGGTGAAATGTGTGGGTCTTGCTCTCCCCTCCAACCTTTCCTTCTCTCCCACACAGCCCTCCTCCCTCCAAAACACAGGGGCCTCTCCCTGCAAAACCTTTCTCTTCATTTAGTAAACCCTGTAAACCCAATCACAGGAGGAGAAGGAGGGAACTTAACCAGGTATGTGATTCACATTAGGCTCTTACATCTGGGTCTGTATTTGTTACTTACATCTCAGATTGAAATGCTCCCAACTTCCCTAGCAAAATCATGCCATCTCCAGTGCCCATCTCCAGCGTCTTTCTTTTGAAGTCTTTCCCCATCCTTCTAACCCCATATTCTTGCTTCATTTGTCAAACCACAAAGCCCTGATTTGGCACCTCTGCCATGAACTTGGTCTAATGTGTTTTACGTATTGATATGTAGTATTGGATTCTTAACTCTTTGAGTGAAGGGTCTTTACTTTTACAACTCTTAGTAGATAATACAAACACTAGATATGGTCTAATTGCAATTTTAAAAGCTTGATGAAATTTTTAAAGCTAAATCCAGCAGAGGTCCAGAAAGACAGGAACTAGCTTGCTTCCCTCCAGCTGAGCTGACAGACTGTTCAGTGGTCTTAATTGCTGCTCCCTTGCTGTATCCAAGCCTGAATCTCCAGGTTCCTGTAATTTTGAGAATCCTCAATGACCCTCCCATAAATTCCCCTTTATTCAATCAACCAATATTGCTTTCTGTTATTTGCAATCAACAAATTCCAAATGATATATCCCCTCTCCCATCCAACCCCTGCAATAATATTCTAATCTCGGTTCCTTTTCTAGTTCGGATCTAGCAACGCAAATACAGCAATTTACACAACTATGGTCCCCTGCTAAGCACTGCATTAGCTTCCTTCTCAGACAAGGGTGGACAGATGGAGTAACAAGGAATATAGCCCTTTAGCAAGTGGCAATTCTCCCTCTAAGACATTGACATTCTGATTTACGAATCAGATCCTTTGTTTATTTGATTAGTATGTGTCAGGCTGCCAGGGTCTGAATCTCTCAAGCCCCTGGGAATTGGCAGCTGAATGCTGGTAACTAAATGCTAAGCAACTGGACTCAGAGACAGCAGTGCCCACTCCTGGAATGAGAGGAACCTTAATTAAGTGTAAATTGTTAGGGCATTATTACCATTGGCTTA
This sequence comes from Delphinapterus leucas, assembly GCF_059928025.1. Taxonomy (NCBI): domain Eukaryota; kingdom Metazoa; phylum Chordata; class Mammalia; order Artiodactyla; family Monodontidae; genus Delphinapterus; species Delphinapterus leucas. The sequence continues at coordinate 58,540,565 of NC_143134.1, forward strand.
TTTATTCTATTCCTGGATGGATATTATCATTAGAGATTCTGAAGGCATGTTGTTAACCCTGAACATAAGCTCTGCCTAGTCAGCCTGATAAAGTATGGTGTTAAAGAGGCCAAGTTCTATTGCTATTTTAGTAGTCAGTTAGCCATGCAGAGAAAAGTTATTCCTTAGTACAGTTTGCATTCCACCCTGTCATCTCAAGGCTGCATTCTCTTGATTACAGAAAAGTCCAGGTGAGAAAAAAGAGATACTTTAGTTCAGCAAAAAGCTGTCCACAATACTAAGAACCCAGAGTACAACCTACCAATATTCTTTCTATCAACATCAGCTTTATATACTAAAAAAATAATATATTCTACTTTATGTTTTTATTTTTAAATTTTTAAAATAAATTCATTTATTTATTTTTGGTTGCGTTGGGTCTTCGTTGCTGCTCGTGGGCTTTCTCTAGTTGTGGCGAGCGGGGGCTACTCTGTTGGGGTGCACGGGCTTCTCACTGCCGTGGCTTCTCTTGTTGCGGAGCATGGGCCTAGAGCGGGCTTCAGTAGTTGGGACACATGGGCTCAGTAGTTGTGGCTCACGGGCTTAGTTGCTCCGCGGCATATGGGATCTTCCTGGACCAGGGCTCAAAACTGTGTCCCCTACATTGGCAGGCAGATTTTTAACCACTGCGCCACCAGGGAAGTCCCTACTTTATGTTTTTAATAGACAATTTATACATAAGTGATTTATCTTTGATTTGGGGGGACTAATTTTTTGTCCTTTAAAAAATTATTGATGATTTTATTTAATGTGCACAGCTTGTATTTTCTCTGGCCCACGCATATAAAGCTTTCTTCAGTGACAAAGAATCAAATATAAAGCAATATTTTAAAACAGCCTTTCAAACATTTAAGTTAACATGAAAACATCACCCTCTCAAGAATACCAGTTTTCTCTCAAGGTCCAGTCACAGGAAATTTGCTGAGTAGGGAGTTCCTTAGAACAAAGGTCGTGAAAAGTTTTTAGCTTCCTGTGAATAGAGTTGAATTGAATGGGGAGAACTTTCGACAGAAATTCTTAAGATGTCCTTAATTTTTTTTTTTTTTTTTTTTGCGGTACGCGGGCCTCTCACTGTTTTGGCCTCTCCCGTTGTGGAGCACAGGCTCCGGACGTGCAGACTCAGGGGCCATGGCTCACGGGCCCAGCCACTCCACAGCACGTGGGATCTTCCCGGACTGGGGCACGAACCTGTGTCCCCTGCATCGGCAGGCGGACTCTCAACCACTGCGCCACCAGGGAAGCCCCAAGATGTCCTTAATTTTGAAGGTGTAGGACGGGAGGAAGGAAAGCCCATTTCAGCCTGCAAGCATAAGACCAATGACACATATAACAGAGAGGGAAGCCTTTTTTCCCCTTACGCTGGGGTGATCTGGACCAGTTAACTAATAAAGGAAAGGAGCCAGGTTAAATGCAGATAGAGCCACAGTGGAGAAATAAAGGCTCCCTGAGCCCAGTCACTGGAGGATGCAGGAGGAAAGGGAAGAAAGGCCAAATGGAGAGGTCAGCTGGTAAAGGTCGAGGACTGCCTCTTTGCTGAGACAGAATAGTGCTGAGACGTGTGGAGGAATGAAGCCAGGAACAGTGAGGCAGGAGGGTCATCGATGGAGTCAAGGGAGATGCCAACGGCCCATACCTGCTCAGACTGTGAACGCATGGCATCGGGGGCCTTACACCAACTGGGCTGTCCCCCACTTCTCCAGCTTTGGGCATCCACCATGGCTCACGTCCCTTGAGCCCTTCCTCTCCACGCTCAGAGACCAGTCCCTGTGCACTCCCTCATCTGACCAGGCCTTTGTAGGCACTCTTCTCCCTGCCTGGAATAGTTGTTTTCCGCGTTACAACTGGCTAACTCCCAGCGTGTCCTTCAGATATCAATTCAAAGGCTTCCCTGACCTCCCCAGCAGGGCCAAATCTCACCAGTATTAGAATTAAGTACTGCTGTCCTTTGATGTACCTGGCACAGCTGTAATTTTGCATGTATTCATGTGATTTTTTTATATCTGTCTCCTCCTTTCCCCCATTATTCTACACATTTCCATAAGGAATAAAGGAGGTGCTCCATAGGGCATTTCATGGATGAATGCATGAGTGAATGGGTAGAGAAGTTTTGGGAAATTTAGTAAGACAGAAGAAATTTAAAGTGTTTCTAAGGAACAAGGATGGCCTAGTTTCCTAAGCCTAGCTAAACGTGATATGGGGCCCCACCAATGAACAAGAAGCTCATTGGGTGACCACCACATGAAAACTGATCCACTGGTGAATGTAAGATTAAGCACCTAACAGGTAATATGAAAAATGTGTCATGAGCCCAAGGAAGGGCAGAGTCGTGGTGAAAAGGCTTCCTGGAGCAGGTGAGACATAGATCCTGAAGTTAACTTTCCATCAGATCTCAAATCTCATCGCTCAGGGAAGCTCAAGATGGAACAATAGGTACACATTCAAGCCCAAACCCAGATGTACAAGAAAAAAAAAAAAAAATTCCAAATTCAGAATGAAGATGGGACAAGAACCTGTAACCAATAAAATACTACAAGACTCATTTGCTACAGCATGGGGGAAGGACAGGATTGTTGAGAGCGCATTCAGGATAATATGATTTAAGGTTTATCTGCACATGATGCTAAGCCCCCACCCTTTCAGGACTCCCTCTAAGGCTGACTTTGTTACTTTTCCCCCATAAATCTTCCCCAAGCATCTAATCCCATAGTACTTGAAATGTGCTCCCCAGACCAGCAGCATTAGCATCACCTGGGACCTTGTTAGATTAACAAATTATCAAGCCCCGCTGACCTGCTGGATGAACAACTCTGGGGTGGAGCCATGCAATCTGTGATTTAACAAGCCCTCCAGGTGATTCTGATGCAAACTCAAGTTTAAGAGCTACTGGTCTCCAAACTGCATTGATAGTGCTGAGAGAAGAGGGTAGAAGTCTTAGGAAGTTGCCTAAGGCCAGAGGCTCAGGCAGCCAAACATAAAACCTTCCCCTTATAGAAGCCCATTGGGTCTTCCCGATGGGCAGGTATTCTTATTTCTATTCTACAAGAAATTGATACAAACTTATTAAGCAGTTGAACTAGCAATTTGGAGCCTGTACAAGTTTGCTAGGGCTGCTGTAACAAACTACCATAAACTGGGTGAATTGAAACAACCGAAATTCATTCTCTCAGTTCTGTAAGGTAGAAATCTAAATTCAAGGTGTCACCAAGGCTGGTTCCTTCTGAGGGCTGTGGCGGAGACTCTGTTCCATGCATCTTGCCCAGCTTCTCCTAATGGCCAGGAATCTCTGGGGTTCCTTGGTTTCTAGTGGAACCTTGGTTTCTAGTGATTGGATCACTCCAATCCTCACCTCTGTCTTCCCATGGTGGTCTACAGTCTGTGTGTACCTGTGTCTCAATTTTACTCTTATAAAGACACCTGTCATATTGGACGAAGGGCCCATTCTATTCCAGTATGACCTCATCTTAATTTAGCCAATTGTATCTGCAATGAACCTATTTCTAAATAAAGTCACATTCTGAGGTACGGGGGGGTGAGGACTTCCACAGATCTTTGGGGGACACAGCTGAACCCATAACAGGGCCCCGACTCAGGACTCCTGTTGAGAACACTTCACATTCCTCAGCATTAAGTCACCTCCCTGACACCAGGAACACAGGGACATGGCAGATTTCCTTATTTAATGCCACTGGCAGAGCAAAAGTCACAGAGGGATAAATTACTCCCTTCACACAGTGTGTATCCCCCAACCAATGATGTTTAGATATGCTAACTTGGGATATCTTCTGGGACACTTCTTCCCCATTCCATATCTGGTACATTTAAACATAATAAATAGTTTCCTCATATTTCTTGGATTGATATCCAACTATTTAAAGACATAGTTTAATGAAAAGAACATAGGGTTCATCATCCATCCCACATTAGTATGTGTCTCTGGCTCTAGCCATGTAAAAAAACCAACTCTGAGTAGTAGGGGATACACATCTGGTCTCGAAAATCAGAACTTAAATTCAGAAGACTGTAAATTCAGAACTACTCTGTAGTTTTGTATAGCCCTTTGGGGCTCACAGATCTTCCTAAAGAAAAACTGGAGATGTTTGTAACCCATTTATCTTATGAGCAATTCTGACCTTTAAGCATTAAACAATCAGGGGGAGAGATGGAGCTGGTGATTCAGGATTCACCAGCTCACCCCTCACACTCTGCCTCCTGGAAATCCTGTTAGTAAGGGTGCACCTTACACTTCAGCAACTTCTGTTTAAGAATTTTTCTAGTCAAAAAATGACAGAGCACTCATACCTCAATTTTATTATGTGATTCTTTTAAACACAAGTACACACTGAGAGATCTACACTGGAAAATATAAAAAAAAAGTTCCAACTATTTCCATGAATGCAATTAAAGTGCCTAAGAAGCTAAATGAATGGATCAACCTCCAAATAATTACCTCTTCTAACTTCCTTCATTTCACTGAATATACACTATCATCAAATTTTCAATTAGATTCAAGGAGAAGCATTGATATGTCTGTTGACCTAAAACAAATAGACTGCCAGTTATTTCTCCAGCAAAAAAAAATGGGTTTATTTGGGATCAGCAGAGAATTGCAATCTGGAGTCTGCAACCATGGTAGAGACATTCAAGTCTCCAGCGGAAATGGAGAGAACTCTTTTCTAAAGGGGAAAAGGAAGTTGGAAGGACTACAATAAACAAAGGGTCCATGGCTTTTCATTGGCTGAGTTGTCAGGAAGGAAGAAGAGCCTTCTTCCTATTGGGCTCTGCTATTGTTGCAGGGTGTGAGAGCGCCCCCTTCTGGTCTTCTGACTCTATTTAATTGAGGTTTCCATTTGGTTTTTAATGTCTCATTTAATCAAAGCATTCTCTCTCATTTAGTTTCCATTTGTCTAATTTTTGCATTATGTAAATAACCAAATATAGACTTTTTAAATTTTCTAAATCCCTTTTAAAACTTCAGAATGGTTATTCTGGTTAATTATTGCCAGGACCCTAAAATATTAATATTTCTCAAAATATTTTATATTTATAATTTACTCAAACGTTTCTTATCTAGCATAACCTATTCAAGATGAATTTTAGCGATTTTAAGAACAATTTTCAAAATAAAAACTAAGACTCTAGAGGAAAATGTACAAAGAATATGAGCTGACTGAATTTATATATATAATTATTATGTGTATGGAAAAACCCAATATCACTAGGAATAGGGTTAAAATAAATCATTCCAACCTTACTAAATTGGCAAAGATTTTAAATATAATATTTAGTTTGATGAAGATATTATGAAATAAGTGTCCTATATACTTCCAGGCAGAGTAAAATTGATACAGTTAATGAAAAGCAGTTTGGCACTACATATCAACTTAAAAATTGTACTCCAAATGCAGTAATTTTATATCAGAAAAGTACCTTAACTGAGTAGAGATTCAGGCAATTAGCCGTCAGAGAATACCTAAATGAAATAACACTTCCCTCCCAGTAGGATGGCTATAATTTTAAAAAAATAGATAATAATCAGTGTTAGTGAGGATGTGGAGAAATTGAAAGCCTCATACATTGCTGGTAGGAATATAAAATCATGCAGCCACTTTGGAAAAGTCTGGCAGTTCCTAAAATGGTTAAACATACAGTTACCATATGACCTAGCATTCCCATTCCTATTTACATACCCAAGAGAAATGGAAACATATGCCCACACTAACTTGTACATGAATGTTCACACCAGTATTTAAAATAGCTGAAGTGACAACAATCCAAGGTGAAAACAAATGTCTACCAACTGATGAATGAATAAATAAAATGTGATATAGACAAACAGTGTAATATTATTTGGCAACAAAGATAGGACGTGCTGATAGATGCCACAATATGGATAAGCCTTGAAAGTACTATGCTCAATGAAATATGCCAGTCACAAAGGACTACATATTGTATAACTCCACTTATATAAAATATCTAAAATAGGCAAATCTATAGAGACAGTAGATTAGTGGTTACCTTGGGCTGGGGAGGATAGAGGGATTGGGGCTGCTGGCTAGAAAGAGTAGGGTTTCATTTGGGGATGATGAAATTTAGTTCTAAAATGGATGGTGGTGAAAGATGCACAACTGGTTCCAAATCTTGGATTTGCCATGTGTGGTTATCTGATTACCTCTGCCACTTACAGTGTTCTCTGAAATCACCCTCAGTTGCTTCCCCCAAATTCCTTCCTTTCTCCAGTTCTCAACTCCAAATAAAACTTTCCTCAACACCCAGCCTGCTGTCTCCTTTCACTGTTATTTTCTGTCTGCCCCTATTCTTTTGTCTTTCCCAGAGTCCAGTTCGTGTTACTGTGCACATTGCCTGATTCTACAACACAGACACCTAGAAACTAGCTGGCACAGACAGAAGTCCTTTTAAAGAGGATGGGGAAAAAAAGCAGAAATTCCCCTCCAGCTAGCAAGGTACAGGAAGGCTATGAACATTCACGTTGCAGCTTTCAGAAGAGAGTCCCAAGGCTTATCTCATTCCCTTTGCCTCTTTCATCCCTTCCCCCTCCGGCTGCTGTCCATGGAAATCAGCCTGCATTCAGATGACACACAAATGCCTTCCCTGACCAGCTCAGGTGGGGATAAGCCCATCTTCTCTGGTCCAGTAGCACTTGGTTTGAACAACTTAACTCATTCTTGGGCTTCTTAATGTAGCCAGTGGGGATGGAGGACAAGGTCCGCGTCAAGGTCAAACCACATATTTTAAAAAGAAAGCTAGTAGAACTCTGTCAACAAAAAATACTAATAGCTACCATTTGAGCATCTTTCTGTGTGTGACGTTTTATAGACATTACCTCATTAATTCTCATTTAACTGTATGTTGTATGGATTCTTTTCCCCATTTTGTGAGTGAGGATTGGCTCATGCTTACAATTTGGTAAGAGGTGGAGCAGGAATTCTAACCTAGCCCTGTGTGTCTTTAAGGACTCTTCTCCCACCAGCTCTGTTTTTCCTGCACCAGGACAATGTCTGCTTCTCCTACGTCCAGGTCATAGGCCTGACCTGGAGAGAGAAGGGCACTAAGTGCAACTTGGAAAAGGAAATTCTTTCAGGAGCTAAACTGACTGCATACGAGAATAAAGATTTCTGGTGGTCCCGCACAATGAAGACGAGAATTTGAGGTAGGTCAAATGGAGAGGATAACACGCCTTTAGGGAATTTTATTTTTATTATTTTTTAAAATTTTATTTTATTTTTGGCTGGGTTGGGTCTTCGTTGCTGTGTGCGGGCTTTCTCTAGTTGCGGTGAGCGGGGGCTACTCTTCACCGCGGTGCGTGGGCTTCTCATTGCGGTGGCTTCACTTGTTGCAGAGCACGAGCTCTAGGCACGCAGGCTTCAGTAGTTGTGACACGTGGGCTCAGTAGATGTGGCGCACGGGATTGGTTGCTCTGTGGCATGTGGGATCTTCCTGGACCAGGGCTGTAACCCGTGTCCCCTGCATCGGCAGGCGGATTCTTAACCACTGCGTCACCAGGGAAGTCCAGATGGCACTTCTTCAATATAGGCTTTCATGAAGAGCAGACAGTTGCTGATGTAAATTAATCTATCCTTTCCATATTGATGTAGTTGCTCCCTACCCAAACTTGTCTACACCAGAGGATGAACCACTTTCAGACTTGTTCTTTTACCAGCCCAAGTTCCCTGGCCCCTGTTACAGAGGATTCTCCTGTAGGAATTAATTTTTCTTTTCTCCTATTGAACAGTTGGGATGCTTTCAGTTTGGGACTATTAGGAGTAATGCTGCTGAGAACATTCTTGTATGTGATACTCTTGCCACACATACGCAAGCATAGCTGTTGGGGATTTACCCAGGAATAGAGCTGCTCAGGCACAGGATAGCGTACGCTCAATTTTATTACATAATCGCCAAAGGAAATGGTTGCACCAATTTACACTTTCCCTAGCAGTGTCTGACAGCTTCCTTTGTTCCACATTCTCGCTACAACTTGGTAATATCAGTCGTTTTGACTAGCCATTCTGGTAGATATGTAGTGGTATCTCATGATTTTAATTTGCATTTCCCTGATTATTACTGAAGTTGCAAGCATCTTCTCATATTTTTACTGGTCATTTGAATACTCTCTTTTGTGAAATAAATACCCATTTAAATCTATTGCCCATAATGGTTGTCTTTTGCTTATTGATTTGTAAGCAACCTCAATATATTCTACAATCAATCCCTTTATCAGCTATGTATGTCACAGGTAATGTTTCTACATCCCATTAGTTCATTTGACTGTGTTCAAGAAGGAGACTGGCCTGTAATTTTTCTTTCTCATAGTGTCCTTGTCAGGTTTGGGTATCAAGGTTATGCTGGTCTCTTAAATCATGTTGGGCGTGTTCTCTTTTGTCCTGTTCTCTAAAAGAGTGTATGTGATAGTGATAGTATTCCCTTCTTAAATGATCGGTAGAATTCACTACTAAGGCCATCAAGGCCCAAAGTTTTCCTTATGGGATGTTTTAAATAACAAATTTAACATTTTCAATGTCTGCAGAACTATTCTATTTCTTATATCAAATTTATTCTCTTTTCCATGGAATTTGTAAATTTTACCTGAATTTTAAAATATATTTGCATAAAGTTGTTCATTATATTCTCATATATTTAATGTCTGGAAGTTATGATTTTAATGATGTTTCCTTTTTCACTCCTGAAATTGATTATTTTTGACGTCACTTTCTTAATCTGTGTCAGCAGGCAGTTATCAGTTGTATTAGTTTCAACAAAGAAGCAATTTTGGGCTTATTGATTTTCTGTATTTTACATTTGCTTTCTATTTCATTAATTTCTGTTCTTATTTTTATTCTTTCCTTCCTTTTACTTTAATTTGATATTCTTTTCTAGCTTCTTGAGAAGAAAGGTTAGCTCATTGGTTTTCAGACATCCCCATTGCATTTAAAGCTACGAATTTCCTTTTAAGCATAATTTTAGCTGTATATCACAGATTCTAATATGTAATAGTTTAATTATTCTGTTCAAAATATTTTCTAATTTCTACTACGATTTCTTCCATGACCCATGAGTTTTTTCGAAGTATATTGATTAATTTCCAAATATATGGCAATTTTATAAAAATCTCTTTATAATTGATTTCTAACTTAATTCCATGGTAGACTTAGAAGATACGTTGCTTAATTTGAATCTTTTGAAAATTGTTGAGATTTGCTTCAGATCTCAGCATATAGTCAAATTTTGTAAATATGCCGTGCATTTTTTGAAATAATGTACATTCTGCCATTGCTGAGTACAATACACTATGTATGTCTATAGGTGGTTTGCTAATTATGTTGTTAAATCCTTTATGTCCTTCTTGATTTTTGTCTATATATTTCTCAATAACTAAAAATGTTGTGTGAAAATTTCCCACCATGAATGTGAATGTGTCTATTTCTTCTTACATTTCTGTCAAATTTTGCTTTATTTACTTTGAGACTGTATTCTTAGCTGCATACAATTTAGCTTTATTATATATTTCTGGTGAGTAAAACGCTTTATTTTATTAATCATGACCTTTATTGCAAAAGCTTTTTTAATTAAAAATATTTTATCTGACATTAATCTAGATGAAAGATGGATATCACACCTTAGCTTTCTTTTGGTTAGTCTTTGTATTTCAACTTTTCTGCATACTCATGATTTAGGTGTATCTTTTATGAACCTTATATAATATTTTTAATCTAGCCATATAAAATTTTATTAATTTTTAAAAATTTGATCATTTAGTCTATTTACGTTTAATATAATTTCTGATGTATTTGGTTTAAAACTGTCATCTTACACTGTGTTCTCTATTTACTGCACCTGCTTTATCTTCCTCATTCTTGATTTTCTTGTTTGGATTGACCCAGTGTATGTTATTCCATTTTTTCCTACTATTAGCCTCAAAATTATAAGCCCTTTTACTATTCTTTTTAATGGCTACCTGTGAGATTACAACATGCATTCTTGACTTATTAGAATACAATGTTTATCAGTACTCTTCCCCTTCTCTTGGACAATGCAAGGACTCTAGAATACTCTAACTCCATTTACCTGCCTCCTGACATAGGTCTATAAGACATTTTTTTATTGTTTTACACAGCCAATATTCATTCAGATTTATTCATAAACATTCCTTTCTCTTGCTCTTCCTTTCTTCCTGCTTCTCCCACCTTCCATCTGGGAACATTTTCATTCTGCCTAAAAAATATCCCTTGGTATTTTCTTAAGAAAAGGTATGCTGATTATGAATCCTCTAAGTTTTTGTTCATCTGAAAATGTCTTCATTTCACTTGCACTCTTTAAGGATGAAAATAGAGTTTTAGGTTGGCAGTTATTTTCTTTCAGTACTTCATGTATATTTCTCCATTTTCTTCGGGATCGCATTATTTCTCATACAAAGTCAGCCTACAGTCTAATTGTAATTTGAGGGTAATATGTCTTCCCTCCTCCCCGCCCCTGGCTGCTTTGAAGATTTTTCTACTTGTCATTTGTTTTCAGCGGTTTAACTGTGATGTGCATAGGTGTGGTTTTCTTTTATTCAACCTCTTGGTAGTTTGTAGGACTTCTTGATCTGTGCCTTGATGTTTTTCATCAGTGTGGTAAATTTCTTAGCCATTGTGTCTTTAATTATTAATTCTGCCACATCCCACATGCTCTCTGGGACTACAACTACTCATATCCTAGGCCTTTTCACTATATCCTCTATGTATTTTACCTTCTCCTTTGTATTTTTTGCCCTTTTATCCCTCTATGCTTCATTCTTGCTTATCTTTTGTTAGCTATATTCCTAAGTATGTTCAAATTTTCATTATTTAGTTTTTTGAGATAGTATTTAAAAATACAATTTATTTTTTGTATATTGAGCATTTATTCAATGACCTTGGTAAATTCATTTATTAATTGTAATAGTTTGTCTAAAGATTCTTTGGGATTTTTCTGTGAATGCAAACATGTGGTCTGTGAATGGTCTGTGAATTTGTTCCTCCCTTCCTAATGTTTTATTTCTTTTTTACGACTAGGACTGACTAGGAACTTAGTAAAATGTTGGATAGCAGTGGTAACAGGAAGCATTATTTTTTTTCCTGATCTCAGGGGAGAGTTTTCAATATTTCCTCATTAAGTGCTACATATGCTTTTTCTTTTTTGTAGGTAGCTTTTATTCCACTTAAGAGATTCCCATCTATTACTACTTTGGAACATGGTTGAATTTCATCAAATATTTTGGCTGCATCTATTGAAATAATCAGATATTTCCCCCTTTATTCTGTACTGAATTACATTGATTTTCAAATATCTAAATAAATTTACATTCCTGGGAAATAAACAATTTGGTCATATACAAGTACAATATGCTTTTTGTGTGTTGATAGATTCAATTTGATAATATTTTACTTAGGATTTTCACATCTATGTTCATAAGAGAAGTTGGCTTATCATTTTCCTTTCTTGCATCATTTTTCTTTGATTCTTTCAGACATCTGAGGGCACAAGCATTCTCAAATCACCTTAATACAATTACAGGACTAGAGATAATTCCAAATTGGCTGAAGTTCCTGAGGGCACCAGACTATTTACTCCCTGTTTGCCCTTATTCCCCTCTGAATGTCAACCCAAAACATGGATTTATCCACCACCCTTACTTTGGCAGGACTTAAGACTTCAAATTTTGTTTTCCTCAATTCTGGAAGCTTTAAAAAGTGTTCTTTAGCTCTCAGCCTTTTAGCTATCTTTTCTAGAATTTGCAAAGCTCCCTAAGGAAAAGCAGCTCCAAAAAAATCATGTTAACGTCTCTAGATTCCCCTCTTTTCGTGGGATTATGGCCTGGTGATTTTTCATTGCCTTGAGTCTCCAATGCCTTGAAGCAGATTGATAAAAATATTTTGTTCAGCGCTCCTATTTGGCCTTAGCAAAAGGTTGACCCAATTTCTTTGCACACCATCACTGAATTCAGATGTTCCTGGCTGCTTTTAAGTAATGCAGTGTTTGCATAAACTAAGGTCTGAAATTCACGGGTGGTTACTAAAACGTTCACTTCACAAAGAAAGAGCTGCTTGTCTCCCGCATAATGCAAAGGGTAGTAGATTCAAAGCAAAGTTTAAAAAAAAATACAACGTGCCATTGATGATATGGCTGAATAAGAATTTAAGTTATCTGTTGAATGATGTTATTCAGGATGAAACAGTTCTCTTAACAGAGAAACCAGGTTCTTTATCTCTGGAGAGGAATCAGGAAGTGTGTTCATAGTGCCTAGTGACACTACTGAAAATTTTAGAATTTTTTAAAAATAGAGAAAAACATTAGATTGACACTTATGTAGGAAAAATACAACTAAGATGGGGAACTATTGAACAATTAATTTAGTGCCGTTAAAAATATCATTAAAATAATCAACCCCTTAACTAGTTCCACAGTCATGACTCAAATGTCCGCATCGGCCTAGTGGGCACTGGCTGTCAACCCTTTATTTTGTAGAAAAAATAGTTAATGGCTCAGACTCAGAGTAGTAAGTCACATCCACCACTACACCCCCAGACAGGAAAGATTAGAAAATAAATATGACAAATGCCCATGTTCAGCAACTTGCCCTTTTGTTTGTATTTAGTTTTATTTTCACATCTTCAAACAGGTGTTTCCTTTTCCTAAGATGTTATCTAAAAAGAGGAGCTAACAGTCTGTGCAAATGGGAAGTGTTAAAATAAGCTTCAGATAAATGGCTCGGGAAGACTCCCTCCTCGATGATCTATAATGCATGCCACTTCTCCTCCATTCCCACAGAGGAGCAAAGGGAGGCTAATGCTGAGTAATAAATATATTCACAGATAACATCACCAAATCCTTAACAATCTCAAGAGTGAAAAATGAGGCTTTAAAACAACATTATGAACAACACAAGAAATACTGAAGTAAAGCAAATAATATCTTGGAAGGGGGAAATGCAATGGCTGAATTCCCAATATTACAGCATGTTGTTACAATAAAAATATTTGAATTTCCATAGAGCTTAATGCTGTGGGATGAAAGAATCTGCTCCAAGCAGTGACCAACAGAGAAAAATAATATCTTAGAAGGTAACTGGAGAACAGATGCCTTAATCTATTCTATCCATGCCTTATCATCAATGTCAGTGAATATTTAGTGAGATCCCAGAAAGCATTTAGCCATGTCTGAAAACACGTGCAGTAAAAATCAGAGAAGATGCAGTCCTTTCCCCCTAGGACATTTCATTCAAAAATATGCCTTTCTATAGGCAGATATCACTTTTATTTTTCTTTCTTCAGAACAGGGATTCTTAGCATCCACACCCCAAGTGAGGATTAAATTGATGGGATTTAAGTGTGTCTTTGCAGAAATGGAGAAGGAACCAAGCGTGATGACTATGTACAAAAATGTTCCCACTATAGGGAATTTAAGGAATCATGAACTGTAGAAGAACTAGATGCAGCCAGGGATCATGAAATCAAATGTTAGGGATGCAGGCCAGAATCACATCCATGTAAAGATAGGCTCTCTCCCTTTCTGCCTAAAGTATGAGGCCCTCTCCGTTTGTGTCTTGTTTTTATAGACCCAAGAGTTCAGAGAAATATTTCTCTACTTTAACAAAATCTACTGGCAAATCTGATGATAAATGCTAACCAATCCCTGGTAGCAGGGTAGTACACAGAACAGAACGGCAGGAGTGGATCCAAATTTAGCAAAATCTAAAACTTACACAATTGTGGTGGCCTCTTTAAGAAAAAAACACAAAACTATGAAAGCAATGTTAGGTCAAGGGCCTTGGAGCAGCAGGGCCCTGACCTTGAGCTTCCTTTTCTTTGCAATACATGCACCTCTTTTCTGTGTCTCAAGGGGACAGCCTTTCCTCAACCCCAGCTGACTATTATCCTTAGGAAAACTGGCCAGAGTGGTCAGATCCTCTGGTATTTTAAGAATAGCCAGAAATATGGATGTGTATGGGAAATTTCCCCCATTTGAAAATATTGACAAGAAATTCAAATAAAAAAAAAACAAAACTCTTCATAAGACTCGGCTTTTGGTCATCACTTTGGCACATCTGGCAAGTTGAGCCAATATGCAGTCATCGAGGTCTAGAAAAGTGGTTGCCCAAATGACTCTGTGCACCTCTCAGCTGTTCGCCCGTGGTGGGCGCTGACTCAAATGCCTTGATCTTAGATGATGATTTGGGGTGAGGAGCTTGAGAAGAGGGTGCAAACATAAAGAAAATGTTGGAACATTGTGGCAGAAGGAGATGACAGCTTGAAGGTGGGAGGAGAAAGAAAAACTACTTCCAGACCTCTTTCTTTGGAAATAAATTAAATTATGGCACCTCACACAGTGATTTGATAGCTGGGGGTACATGGAAGACTTTAGGGCAGACTTTCAGAAAATGTGGTCCACAGACCACCTGATCTAGACTACCTGGTATGCTTGGAAGAAGGTAGTTACCTGAGCCCAACCCCAGAGAGTCGTGTGCAAGTCTCTGCAAGTGGGCCTCAAGAACGTTCACTTTAACCAGTACCAGGTGATTTTGGGGCAAAATGACATTTGAGAAACTGGAGAGATGCTTTTTTTTTTTAATCTAGACAACCGCTGCCTATGGCGATGGATGCATGGGAAGCTTCCAGACTTCCAGTTACCAGACTTGATACTTTTGGAAAGTATCAGTAAGTCAGTTCCCAATCTTTTATTGCCTTCTTTGTGGCCTGAATACTTCTAGTTCTGAACCTGGATAGCTCTCCAAGCTGCCAAACAGAATGAGCCACTGACACTTTCAGAAATCCATGTAAGCTAAACAAGCCATGTCCCTGAAGATCTGGCCCTCTGACTTCCTCCCTGACATCCTTGCTGACACATCTCAACCTCAGCTTCCCTGGTGGCGCAGTGGTTAAGAATCAGCCTGCCAATGCAGGGCACACGAGTTCAAGCCCTGGTCCGCGAAGTTCCCACACGCCGCGGAGCAATGAAGCCCGTGTGCCACAACTACTGAGCCTGTGTTCTAGAGCCCCAAAGCCACAACTACTGAGTCCTCGTGCCCCAACTACTGAAGCCCGCGTGCCTAGAGCCCGTGCTCCGCAACAAGAGAAGCCACCGCAATGAGAAGCCCACGCACCGCTACGAAGAGTAGCCCCCGCTCACCGCAGCTGGAGAAAGCACGCACGCAGCAAGGAAGACTCAACGCAGCCAAAAATAAATAAATAAAATAAAATAAATTAATTTAAAAAAACCTCAGCTGTATTGTGTTGACACTTCATCACAACCTCAGCTGTATTGTGTTGACACTTAGCAGGTGAAGTGTCCTGAACACCCAAGGTCTGCTATATATAAATTGCAAAATGCTTACCAAGACAGTGTCAATCCCAGGGCCTTCTTATTAACACATTCTTGATTAGACTAACTTTGTAAGTCTTGCGTGAAAGAAAAGTCCCCAGGTGTATCTGTGCTGCTGTAAAAGTGTGCACATCCATGTCGCAAACAAACTGAGGAAACCATCTTCTCATAATATCTCAACTGTGCTGCCGTGTGTGCCTGAACTTAGAGCCCATTGGTCTGCACTTCTCTGCTTAACATGAATAGCTTGACATCATCTGTATCTATACTGGTTTTTTTTTCTCTATCATAATTTTAACTCCTTAAGAGTAGGGAACACATTTTATTTAACAAGTCAATATCAACCAATTGGGAAAAAAAGGAAGGTGTGATTAAGGTCTGTTAAGAAGGGAAGATAATGTGAGGTACTGGGGACCTGAAAGGCCAGATTACAACCTGACAAAGGCAGACACAGGGGAGGAGACTGTCTGGTTTATTAGAGCTCTTTACATAACCTGAGCCTGAGAAAAGACAGAGCCCACATACAAAGGTAATCTGCATGGCCGTCCAGTATTGGCAGACTTCAATCTTAAATTTTTTTCCTACCCTTACCATAGCTCACTGTGTTCTTCTCACCATCTGTGTTATCTTTTCCCTGGACTCATCTATTAGCCCTTTTTGGTTAATGGGTATCTCTGTTCTTAGCTTTACTTCTACACTCCTGTTTTCCACCTCCCCTGGATAATTAGGAGGAACTTGCAGGTAATACCTCCTAGCTCAACTTGCTCCCAATGGCCATCACTCCTGTACCCTGTCAAGTCATGAGCAGGGCCCAGATGGATGGGTAGGAAGTATTTAAAGGAAACTGGGAAGGGAACAGGGAGAAGAGGAGGATATATCATAGTTTAAGGTCCACCGTAACCACATTTATATCTCAGTCAAGAAATAATAAGAATACCACATTACATTTGGGTATCATTTCCCATATGGTAAAAAATGACTGGTTTTGATATCCTGTGTTTTGATTAGCATTTTGAATAAGTGATGCTCCATGGTCATAGTTTTCAAACTGGCCAAGAAGCTACTGAAATGGTGCCAGCTCTCTGGTTCTCATTACAGAAGTAAAGAAAATACACAGTCAATTCAGACTTTTTAAATAGACCATCCTTGGCTTACTATTATCTTTTCCAAAAAAATTCATTAAAAAAAAAACCTATTGGGATTGACATCTATACACTAATATGTATAAAATAGATAACTAATAAGAACCTGCTGTATGGTACAGGAAACTCCACTTCGCTGTACAGTAGAAACTAACACAACATTGTAAAACAACTATACCCCGCAAAAAAAAAACACCCAAATATCTATTTTTACTTGCCATCTTTTCTCCAGCTCTTTGCCACTGCCTAGACTGATGTCAAGTGACTATTGTCACAGTTTCCTGACTGGTGTTCTCTGTCCAGTATAGTCTGCCTTCAATCCACCCGCCCCAGTAACACCCGAGTGAACTTCTAAAACTCCGACCTGATCAAGTTGTTATATTCCATATTTCCCCCTTGCCTAGTGGTTTGAAAAGTATTGTACTATATCTCTTAAACAAATTGATTAAAACCTTCTTTCTGAGAAAACTTTAGGTTCTTATGGCATTATTAGTGAATTAGTCCAAAGTTACATAAATTCTCCAGAAAATTCATTTAAAGGGGGGAACATTTCCCAACCAGTATTATGATGCTGGAATGACCTAGATATAGAAACCTGACAAGATCTTTTCAACAAAGGAAAATCACAGGTCCATCTTTCTCATGAACATAGATGAAAAAAATTCTTTACAAATTAGCAAACCAAATCTAGCTACAAATAAAAAGGATAATACAAGACAACTAAGTTGAGTTTACTCCAGGAATGCAAGGTTGGTTTAACACTTTAAAAAAATCAATCAATTAACCATTTTAACAGACCAAAAAAAGAAAAATCATACGATCACTTAAATGAATACAGAAAAAGTTTAACATTCCTTTATGGTAATAAATTGTTAGTAATAAGAAATTATTAGCAAACTATGAATAGGAGACAACTTTCTGATCTGATAAACTATATCTACAAATATGGAGCAAATATCATGCTTAATGGGGATATATTAAATGTGTTTTCCTAGAGATCAAGAATGAGACAATAATTTCAGCTGTCACTAACTACACTTATTCAACATTTTATTCGAGGTACTACTGGCCAGTACAAAAGACAACAATAAAAGGTAATAAAGATTGGAAAGTAAGAAATAAAATTTTATTTACATATGACATTATCATATATCTAGAAAACAAAAAAGAATTTTCAGATAAATTAACATTTATTGGAATTAATAAGTGAATTTAGAAATATGGGTGGTATAAAGCTAATCAACTGTAGTTTTATATGCCAGCAACAGTGAAATTCTAAAATGAAAACAGATACCATGTTCACTAATACCAAAGACCATCAAATGTATAAGAATAAATCTAATGAAAGTTGTAGACAAACCTCCAAATAAAGCTATAAACACTGTTGAGAGAAATTAAAGAAGACTTAAATAAATGGAGAGATATAACATATTTACCAAAAGAAGCCATTAAGAGAGAGAAAAGCCAAGCCACAGAAGTGGAAGAAGTTTTGAAGTTCAGATATTCAAGAAAGGACATAGTCAGAAAATGTAAAGTTATTTTGTGAATAAATACAAAAAGGTTGTGAAACGCAACTTCAAAATATGAGCAAAAGGCTTGAATGAACACATCACTTATGAAAATGTCCAAATGGCACATAAGTTTTTGAAAAGGTGCTCAACCTTGGTATTTGTTAAATAAATGAAAATATAATTAGATAGCACTAAAATTCACAGAATGGCAAACATTTAAAAGAGTAAAAATAAACATGTTGGTGAGATCCCATAGCAATTTGAACTCATACAGACTGCTGGTAAACTGGTACTACCACTTTTGAAAACTGGCAATCTCCATATGCATACCCTATGACCCATCAATTCTACTCCTCAGTATATAGCAGACAGAAATGCACACATATGTACATGAAAAACCTGTACAAGGATCTTCTTAGCAATATCATTTATAATACCCCAAACTGGAAAACAGCTCAATTTATCAATAATAGCATAAATTAATAAGTTGAGATCTATTCATACCTCAATCTCAAATACCTGAATCTCACAAACATAATTTTGAGACTAGGAGGCCAAACATTAAAAAAAAAAAACAAAAAACCCACACACTATATATTCTCATTTACATAAAGTTTCAGAGGCAATACTAATATGTTGATAGATCAGAACAGTGGTGACCTGGGGGAGGAGCATACAGAGGATTTTGTATGGAAAGTATTCTGTTTCTTGGCCTGAATGATGGTTAAATGGATGTGATCACTTTCACAAACTGCATCAAGCTGTATGCTTATGCTTTTTTACATGTTAATTTGTTTTAGTTTGGGCTCCATAGACTGGGTGACTTAAACAACACACATTTACTTCTCACAATTCTAGAGGCTGGGAAATCCAAGATCAAGGCTTTGGAGATTGGTGTCTGATGAGAGCTCACTTCCTAGTTCATTAAGGGCATATTCTCACTATATCCTCACGTGGTAGAAGAATCCAGAATGCTCTCTGGGGTCTCTTTTATAAAGGCACTAATCCCATTCATGCGGGCTCCATCCTCATGACCTAATCAACTCTGAAGGCCCCCACCTCCTAACACAATCACATTGAGAATTAGGTCTCAATCAACGAATGACGGTGGGGAGAGCGGGAGGGACACAAACGTTCAATCTATAACATCATTAAACTTTATTAAAAAGAAAAATATCACTTCTTTCAAAGTGACCTCATTTGACTCCCTAGAGGTAATTGATGGCTTTAGCAAATGCAGTAGGTGGAGACAAGGGGAGAGAAGCCAGACTGAAATAGGTTACAGAGTGAATGAAGAGTGCAAAACTGGAGAGAGGGTATGTAGATAACTCTCAAGAATTTTTATAATGGATGAAAATAGAAAAATAAGGCAGAAATACCAATGGTCAGGACTTTTCTGGTGGTCCAGTGGCTAAGACTCCGTGCTCCCAATGCAGGGGGCCTGGGTTCGATTTCTGATCAGGGAACTAGATCCCACACGCCGCAACTAAAAGAGCCCACATGCCGCAACTAAGATCCCGCACGCGGCAACGAAGATCCCTTTGTGCAGCAACTAAGACCCGACGCAGTCATATAAATTTTAAAAATAAATAAATATTTTTTAAAAGAAGAAATACAGGTGGTCAGGGAGAGCTTGTTGCCATGATTATTTGGTTTTGTTCTTTAAGGTGGGAGATTAAATTAGAATCTGTTTGCTGACTCTTCCAGCTGCATCACACATTCCATATTGGAGAAAGGGCAGCCTTGGGTAGCAGGGGGGCAATAGGGCAGAGGATGCAGAGGAAGCACAGAGAATTGTGGGAATGAAAGGGATGCAGAAAACAGAGGGCTGGTAGGGATGCCTTTTCAGCAGCCTCAGAGCTTTACAGGAAAGGAAAGTCTGGTTGGAACAGCTTCTTATGGGGGTTTTAGTTTCAATAACTTATTACGTTTCCTTATCTTTTATTCCACAATAGAAGTTTTGCTCCAAGGTTATTTAAAGACAAACCAAAGACAGAGCCAGAGGCCTGGGGCATAATTTTTTTTTAAATGGCATTTCCCTTGTGATTCGGAAATCACGTAAAACGTGATTGGAGCCTCTACCCACCCCCATACCTACCAAATAAATTGAATCACTCTCTAGGGGTGAGGCCTAGGTATCTGTATTTTTTTGATTCTCCAGATTATTCTAATGTTCAGCCAGGTCTGAGAAACATGGGGTTAGGGGATATATTTCATATTGTTCTTTATCTTTTGTTGAGATATCTACTCACAAGTTCTCTGACACTGAGAGCCAGGGGCATTTCACTGGTTACAAAGGCCCATTTACTAGGCTATAAGGACTCCAAGAACATAACATTCTAGGCATTTTAAAATGGTAAAAGCCAAGTGTGTGTGCATATGTGTATGTGTATGCATATATTGACAATAATTATCCTGTGGTGATCTTCTCTGATTTATGAAGCACATTCATCAACAGGGTCTCACCCAGTCATCAGGGATCCTTAGTGGAGAAGTCTTATTATTGATGTCCCCATTTTACAGATGAGAACAGTGAGCCTCTCTGAGGACTAATGAGATAACCCTGCACAGTTGCATTGGTTGGGCCCTGCACAAGTGCTCCCAGGCAAAGGCACAGTGGGGCTGAGACGGAGCCTGTGCACTGCTCTCAAGTGCCTGCACAGAGCTCTACCTGCCCGGAGCAATGTTGGGTTTTTCTAATTCACACAAAGGCATTGCCTGTGCCGGTAGCAGCCCCCAAAAGTTGAAGAACAGAACACAAGAGCCTGAAATTCTTTCCCCATCACCCTCTACTATGATGTCTGCCATCGAGCCCCACCCCTTGGATGCCTCATGGTGCTCAGCACTGAAGGACAGGAGCTTGTGTGCACCCTGGCTAGCAGGCTCTTCTTTGCCCCCCCACCCCGCCCCAGTCACAGTCAAGGTCAAGGAGCAGCCTGAGGCAGTGTGGTCCTGGTCGGGAACACTGGTCCAAGAGTCAAAGGCTCTGGGCATGCTCCCAGGGCCACCACAGACCAGGAGACTGAAAAACATGTTTAATTTCTCTGGGCTTCCATTTCCCCAGCTGCCTCACCTCTATGTCTAACAATCTGTATTTTTTAAAACTTATTATTAGCTTCCTAAAACTATGTCCATTGAATCCCAAGTCTTTACAAGAAGAAACAGTGAGAAAGTGACTGCCGGTCCTACTTTAAGGAGGCATTCAGATCTGTTAGTGAAACGCTTTGTCTCCACTTTGCTAAAGTAAGAAATTCATCTAATTTCAGTATCCCCAGAGGTGATATATATAGAATCTAAATAAAGGTTAAGCTCAAACTGACAGTGGTATCTTTTTCTTTCTTTCTTTCCATTTTTTTTTTAAATTGTGGAAGCCAACCTAATTAAACACAGAGTATGGCATTTATAGTTTATGTATTCAGAGTTATGGAACCTACCCTTTAAAATCTTAAAGTCATGAAAATGGATTTTTCTTTTCCTCCTTCCTCTTTACCCACTTTGGGGTAGTGGCATGCATGTTCCCAGCATGGTTTCTCTCTCTCTCTCTCGTTCTACAGAGAGGTCACAATGTTGTCTCTGACATAATGTTCTTCCATAGTCACCCAATATTGAAAAAATCCACGAGCACAAGACTGTGCCGAGCCTTGGCCCCAGGGCTGGGATGATTCAGAAGGGCTGAGGCTGGCTGTCCTCGGATCTCCTAACAGGAAGCACAAGTGTGAGCAGAGAAAGATGCTGGCTCAAGACCACATTCCAGTGAAGGTGACTTTAAAAGCAAGAATATTTAACCAGGTATCTCGCCTTTCACCATGGGAAAACTGGATAGCACAATGCAATCCTGTTTCCTGGAAGATTTGCTGATGGTGACTTGACACAAGTTATAAATGCACGGAGGCACAGTACTCAAAAAATAAAATTGTTTCTTTTGATACGTCTAAATCTTAAGCCTCTAAGCACTCTCACTTTCAATGCCCCTCTCCATTATGATGCTAATAATGCCACCAAGTTAAAAATGACTCCAAACTGGCACATCTGCTTTGGAAAGCAGTCTGGGCGCTCATCAAAAGGTTAAACATAGAATTATCCTATGATGTGGCAATTCTACTCTTAGGTGTCTACCCAAGAGAAAGGAAAACATATGTCCACGTAAAACTTGTATACAGATGTTCCAGCAGCAGTATTATTTTGGCTACTATTATAATGGCCCAAAAATAGAAACAACCCAGACATTCATCAACTGATGACTAGGTAAATAAAATGTGGTGTGTCTATACAACGGAGTATTATTTAGCAATAAAAAGGGATGGATTACTAATACATGCTATAACATGAATGAACCTTGAAAACATTTTGCCAAGTAAAAGAAGCCCATCACAAAAGACCACATACTATATGATTCTATTTATATTAAGTGTCCAGGATAGACAAATCTATAGAAACATAAAGTAGATTAGTGGTTTCCTAGGGCTGGGGGAGGGGGATAAGGGAGAGAGAAGGGGAATGACTGCCAACGGGTAAGGGTTTTTGGGGGGCTGATTAAAATGTTCTAAAATTGATTGTGGTTGCATAGCTCTGTGAATATGCTAACAGCCACTGAATTGTACATTTTAAATGGGTGAATTGAATGGTATGGGAATTATATCTTAAGATGTTATTTGTAAAGTGACTCTACAGAAGCAAACCAATAGTGGAAGCGAGAAGGAATCTCCGATCCAACCTGAGTGCCCAATTGTTCATTTGAACAAGCACTATCATTGACTAATGCACTAGGTCTTTATAAACTTGCATGTGTGCTACCAGGAATGCAGGCAGGGGCATCTAAGATGGTATGGAATCATCTGAAAACATCCAGCCTAGTCTCTGCCTCAGCGCAAGATCCTGACTAAACCCAGGAACAGAAATAAGGCTCCCCAGCCCCATATCAATACGTTATGAAAGAAGATCAAAAATACGTTATGAAAGAAGATCAAATCTTATAGTCAGGAGCCTCTCTTTGCAAAATTGTGTGGTGGCTGAGACGTGTATTGTGCCTGAATATCACAGAGGTAGACTACAGAGAATTTTCAAATGATAGGATATCGAGAATGAGGGGAAATAAAGAGACAAATATAAATCTGGAATTGCACGCCCAGGGGCTGGAGAGGAGAGCTGCTATTAGCAGGAATACAAAGTGACCACAGCTCTGTGCAGAAGCTGAGAGCTACCATAGTGAGGGGTAAGACTGATTTTGGGGTGCTTCAGGACAGCCAGGCAGTGGCCTCTAGCAGGCAGTTAGACATGCAAGAGTGAAGGCAGAGCTAAAGGCCAGAATTCAGTTGTTGAGGATAAGCCTCCATTCACTTATTTATTTGTCCAGCCATTCACCTACTCAGTCCCTCATCGAATGAATATTGAGTCCTAAGCTCAATATTGTGCTAGTTCTGGGGAGACAGAGATAAGGACAACACAGCTCTGGCCTCTGGGATCTTACAGCCTCACGGTCCAAGAGGGTCACAGCAGTCCTTGTATTTGAGGCAACAAATAAGCAAGAAAATTATCCCCATTCCTTACAAATGAAAAAATAAAGGCTTAAGGGACTTATTCCAGGTCTCTCAGTGGGTGGCAGAGCCGGACTAGAATCCAGATCTTCTGACTCTTTGTCTGATATCATTCTTTTTTATTTTTTTCAGTAAAAATGAAATTTATTTATATTTATAATCATGAGGTACCTATAATGTTGTGGTATACACTTTTAAAAAAGTTATCTTGTTATAATCACTTTTATGAAAAAAATTTAAAAGGCTATGTATAACATGTACACATATGAAAGGGTAGAGAATAAAAAAATCAGTTTTACTCTAAAATTTTTTAGCCCACTTAAAAGACATAAACACTAATCTATTTTCTTGTATATCCTTCCACATATATCCCTTACATACCTTACATATATATTCATATGCATGTATACATGTGTGTGCATGAATGCATGTATCATATTTAAGCAGTAATTTTAAATGAAAGATCATTTGTATTTTTACAAACCAATGTTTTAGAGACACATCATATATATATATGATTATAGCTAAGTACTAACAAGAGAAGAAAATTCTTACTCCGAGAAAAGGTACCTTTAAAAAAAAAACTAAATCTAACCGTATATGCCAAATACTGAATTATCCTTCCCTGAATATTCACTATCACTACTTCTATTCAACTGGAGGAACTACACAGTACAACGAGAAAAAGAATTAAAAGTACAAAGATTTGGACCCAAAGAGTAAAGCTGTCATTATTACAAGATGGCATCATTGCATACATAGAAAATCTAAAATGCTCTAGAAAAAAAGCATGAGTATTGATTAATAAGTTTAGCAAAATTCTTGGGCACAAGGTCAATGTATAAAAATGAATTGAATCCTCTATGTGGTTGACAAACTTTCTTTAAGGACAAGACAGTAAATAACTTAAAGCCTTCGTGCACAACATGGTCTGTCACAACTACTCAATTCTGCCACTGTAGCATTCCTTTGGTTCGGGCTCCACACACTGCTCCATACTGTAAGATAGTTATAAGTCTCTGCTGCCTTAAATTTGTGGTACTATTGTGGTACTGTGTTCCATTCACATGTCTCAAAAGTTTCCTGTCCCTACCTATTTTTGATATCAACCAGTTTTGTTTGTCTCACAATATAAGTCAATCTGCAATGTATTTTTAGACATCCATTAATATTTCTAGCCAATTGATAGTACCTTTACCCACTTACTGGATTTAATAATTTAGTGGGGTTTTTCCCCTTGGTTTCACATACATTTATTTCAATAGATGTCAGGGATTCTAAGCAGGTGGGATTGAACCGTCATTTTGAAACCATTAGTCTGGCCCATCAATTAATTACTCATTAAGAAAAACACTTATGTTTATTTTCAGCAAAGAGAAATATGGTACGACAGCCTTATTATCATAGGCTGAACAGCAAAGAGCAAATCCACTTGGCATCCAGCTCCTGCCCGATTTTACAAGCATATTTTGAGAAATCGATCTAATAATCCCTACAGTGAACAAGAATATCAACGCAGTTTTAAATACTAGCATCTCCTTACTCTTACCATTGCTGAAACATTTGTAGGAAACTGAGTGTAGAAGGTACAATCAGCTAAGACTTTGTTTGCCACACTCCATGACACAGAGACACTAGCTCTTTCACATGTGTATATTTTAGTGCCACAGTCGTCTCAGAGAAGAAAGTAGGTCATACAGAGCAGGTTCTCCCTAATTTCTATCTTTATGTAGTGACTTAATACAATAGCAGCAGAAAGTGTGCTAAGCATGCTAATAAACTCAAAGTTCCATCTTCCTTAAAAGAATGACATTGAAACAGTAACAGAAATCTGTTCTGTTACTAGGAAACATGGACAATTTGGGTTACCATTGTCTGATATCATTCTATGGCCACTTGAAAACCAACAGTCAGAAAAAGGGAAAATCCCAGTGCCCACAGCCCTGCAGCATTGCACTACGGACAGGTAACTTGTTAGGAAGCACATGAAAGGTGGCGGCAGCATTTACCAGCATGTCGTCTCTGTGACACCTGGACAAGGCTATCTTGGCAGGAGCAAGGGCAACCAGGTCGCCCGGATGCACTTGACAACTCAGCTGCTCTGACCCAGTGTGTACCCCTGGAGGTGGGCTTGGAACAGCTGCTTGATATTTAAGTCCCACGACTCTACAGAGCTAGCTAGACAGGAATCTACTATCAAACAACCCAACACGATGGTATAGACACTGTTCACTGGCTTGTCTAATCTCTCACCATCCTCCTCCCTGGCCCTGTTCTGGCCAATGGGATGTAAATCGAAGTCAGCTATGGGGAATCCTAGAAAAGCTTTCGGGTTTGGGGTGCAAGTTCTGCCTACTTTCCTCTTCCCTCTTTCTCCTTTGAATCTTGCAACCATGAAGGAAAGGCCAGGACAATTACAGCACCACTGCCCGCCCTGATATCACTGAACCACTGGACCAATGCCAGCAGACAAGTGCCTCCACACTGCCTTTTATTGAGAAAATAACTCCCTGCTGTTTTAAACCACCACAGACAAATTCTATTACTGTAGAAGGCATTCTTGATTGATACAGTGTGTGATGTTTGGAAACAGACATATTCAAATCCTGACTAGTTGGAAAGTGATTAACCTGACTTCCTAAGCCTCAGTTTTCTCATCTGTGAAACGTGAAAGCTAAAGTAAGGTAATTATAAAGGTTCCTAGTATACTGCTTGACACATAGTATTAGTTCCCTTCCCTTAAGAATCCTGAATTTGTTATTTTGATAATTTCATTCAAGCAAGATAATATTGAATAATACTGAAGCAGCTAATAAGCATTTCTTGAATACTTTCTATTGGTTTAGATACCATGCTAAATATTCCAAATGCTAAAAAATAATGACAAAGATGTGATTCTTCTCTTGAGATGTTTGGCTTCTAGTAGAGGTTATAAAAGTTAAAAAAAAAAGATTCTGTAACTAGGGAGTGGAATTAAAACAATTTAAGGGGAAAAAATCCCATTATAAGTTTCAAATAAGAGTTACTTATTTCACTGTAAAAAAAATAGCGTTTTTCATACCGACAAGTTATATGCATTCAAATTATTTACCTCCAAATCCAGTTACTGAAATTCAAAGTAAAGATTTCTTTCATTCACAGAAGGAAACTCCATTTATCATTTTGAGAGTATTATGCCATAATAGTTAGAGTGTAGGCTCTGGTATCAGACTGCCTGGGTTGAAATCCCAGCTCTAATTCTTAGTAGGTAATATGTCCTTGGCTGAGTCATTTAACCATTTCAGGACCCCAGGCTCCCCACCTGTAGAATGGGGATAATTATGCTACCTTACCCCATAGGATCATTATAAAGATTAAATGAATTTTGAATAGTACCTGATTCCCGGTAAGCACTATATATAGTCCCATTAAATAATAGCTATATTCCAGGATAAAACTGCAGTTTATATACTTATTTCCAAACATATCTCAGATACTTGAGGGTTTCATTCTCTCCTGAACTCTATAAAAATATGGAAGTAGCTTTCCAAAGGTTTGAGGACTTGGTATTCCCCTATTTCTGGTTGAATTATTTTCCCTGCCCTAGGTCCCTAGAGTCAAAAGGGCTAAGCCAGGAGCTGTTGGCTGAGTGCTGACGGTTGCTGAGGCACTTGAGAAAATATGAAAACAAACAAACAAACCCAGGACTTCCCAGTGACAGGAAAGCCAGAGGGGGGATGCCACTGTCCTGCCAGAGCCAGCTCTGCACAGGGGCTGAGGAGGACCTTGCGCCTGATCCAGGCTCCGAGGAAGGCGAGCTCTGGGCTTGGTTGGCTCTCCATCTGTTCCCAAACCACAGGTGGCTCCAGGTCTCCTCATCTCTCCTCTCCATGGTGCCTTTGTGCACCTGTCTCAAGGTGACCTCAACGTTGAAACTGTTGTCAGACAGAAGCCCCATCCCCTTGCCCCTGCTCTTCAGCCCCTCGGAAGCACTCTGCAGTCATGCCCATCACCCCTGTCAGGGGGCAGCCTGAACACATCCCTCAGACCTCTCAAGCTAGGACGGTCTGACTTAGGAAAACGGAGATAAGCAATTAAAGATAGTTTTTGGTGATTCTACCATGAAAATGAGACAAAATGGTAAAAGTCAATTTTTTAAAAAAAAGTCTGTTCTAGTGTTGAGTCTAAGAAAATAGGCAAACAATTTAATTTGCAAAGTCCCATCAATTGTCAAGATAACTGAATTAACAAACTGGATCAAATCTTCTGATTGACTTAAGGTCCAAAAGAACAACATTTTGGACCACATATCCCTGTGCAATATCTCTTGAACAACGGAAGCTACTGGGGAAATTCATTTTCGAAGTGGAGATATAGAAAACCATTGTTTGATTAATAGAAACTTGATGGGAATAAAGGTTGCATATGCTGTGTGTTACTGCCCCCCAGCGTCCATTGCCATTATTGACACGTGTCTTTTATTTGGAAAGAGCAGCTCCCTGGTGGTTCCTTCCTGACTTTTCTTTAATTTTGATGAAGATAGTTTGGTTTGTTCGATTTTCAATGAATTCTCTCTTCATGGGTTGAAAATTTAGAATTCAGAATAGACAGCCTACAAATCAAGGGAAGACAAAACAAAACAAAACAAGACTGGGAGTGAGAATTGGGTGACCTAAGGGGTTGCTTTGAATATTAAGCCTCATTACAGTACTCCAAAATTAATGATATTTGAAAAAGAGGAAGTACCCGTAATTCCCAGTGGAAACTACTCGGGCAACTTTCTATAACAAATTGTCCTCCTCCCCCAGCCCCGTGGCTCTTGGCTATTTCTTTCTTTTTTTTTTTTAATATTTAATTAATTAATTTATTTAGGCTGCGCCGGGTCTTAGTTGCAGCATGCGGGATCTTTAGTTGTGGCATGCAGACTCTTAGTTGAGGCGTATGGGCTTCTTAGTTGCAGCATGTGGACTCTTAGTTGTGGCATGGAGGATCTAGCTCCCCGACCAGGGATGAACCCCAGCGCCTTGCACTGGGAGCGTGGAGTCTTACCCACTGGACCACTAGAGAAGTCCTCTCTTGGCTATTTCTTAACATTTCTTCCCTGGGAGTTGACAGAGGTAGTTAACTGCCAGCCCATCAACTGGTCACCAGTTAGCACCTCTGGTAGGTCTGTGAGTGAGGATTTCATTCACCAACAGCATCTACTTCAAATAAAAATAACAGATGGAGCTAAATGAGATCTGGTTATTTCCTTAGATTCCTATGAATCCTACGTCAACTTTTTGCCACCACTTGCATTCCTAGGGTCCAGGCTAGGTTTAGAAGTATCTCACTTTTCTGCTCATGCCCCATCAACTATGTTGAGTCACCAAATACACTGAACAAGCCAACATCATTCTTTACTCTTTGAAAGCTCACAAGGCTGTAGAAGGAATATAAAAGAAGTCTATATCTATGTGTATGTATGGATCAGTGGGAGTTTGCAATCATTAGGTGTATAAATACTATATTTGTTCTAATTTAAATTTAATCTTTTCTGAGCCCCTATTCTGTTAGGCTGGAGGGGATTTCAATCAGGCTTATTATTGGGGTTTCCTATAACCCCACTCCCATCCTCGGCTCAGAATTTTCTGAGGTAGACTTACGCAGAACAGAACATTCGAGAAGTGCCTACTGACCTCTGATCCACATTTGCGGTCACAGATAGGCTGTGAGAATGGATAAAAAAACCGAGTCATAAAGTTATTAGAAAATTTGCTTCACATTTCACAGCAAATCAATTATTAGAGAAATGCAAATCAAAACTACAATGAGGTACTACCTCACATGGGTCAGAATGGCCATCATCAAAAAGTCTACAACTAACAAAGGCTGGAGAGGGTGTGGAGAAAAGGGAATTCTCCTACACTGTCGGTGGGAATGTAAATTGGTGCAGCCACTATGGAGAACAGTATGGAGGTTCCTTTAAAAGCTAAAAATAGAGCTACCATATGATTTAGCAATCCCACTCCTGGGCATATATCCGGAAAAGATGAAAACTCTAATTAGAAAAGATACATGAAGCCCGATGTTCACAACAGCACTGTTTACAATAGCCAAAACATGGAAGTAAACTAAATGTCCTTCAACAGAGGAATGGATAAAGAAGATGTGGTATATATATATATATATATATACACACACACACACACACACACACACACACACACACAATGGAATATTACTCAGCCATAAAAAAGAATGAAATAATGCCATTTGCAGCAAAATGGATGGACCTAGAGATTATTATACTAAGTGAAGTAAGTCAGAAAGAGAAAGACAAATACCATGTGATATCACTTATACACAGAATCTAAAATATGACACAAATGAACTTATTTACAAAATAGAAACAGACTCACAAACATAGAAAACAAACTTATGGTTACCAAAGGGGAAAAGGAGGTGGGGGAGAGATAAATTAGGAGTTTGGGATTAGCAGATACAAACTACTATATATAAAATAGATAAACAACAAGGTTCTACTATACAGCACAGGGATATTAATATCATGTAATAAACCATAATGGAAAAGAATGTGAAAAAGAGTACGTATATATATGTATAACTTAATCACTTTGCTGTTCATCAGAAACTAACACAACATTGTAAATCAACTATACTTCAATAAAATTTTTTTTTTTAATTCACAGCAGGGTTTCCCTGGTGGCGCAGTGGTTGAGAGTCCACCTGCCGATGCAGGGGACACGGGTTCATGCCCCGGTCCGGGAAGATCCCACATGCCGCGGAGCGGCTGGGCCCGTGAGCCATGGCCGCTGAGCCTGCACGTCCGGAGCCTGTGCTCCGCAACGGGAGAGGCCACAACAGAGAGAGGCCCGTGTACCGCAAAAAAAAAAAAAAATTCACAGCAAATCTTTAGTAGAATCATTGCTAAAAGTTGGGGCTTCTGACCACTTGTGGTAGCTCACATACTTTTTAAAAAATCAGTATTTTTTTTCAACTTTTTGGAGTTGTAACTCATAATTCATAATACATTGACACTCCTCACTCACCCTCTCCTCATTCTCTCAAAATAATATAAGCTGTGTCATTTACTAAACTGTGCTTTTCATTCATGATCTGATTTGACCCTTACATCAACCCTGTGAGTGATATTATCCCCATTTTATAGGTGAAGTTCGGAGAGATTAAGTAATAGGCCCATGGTAACACAGCCAGTAAGAGGCAGAATTAGATCTGAAATTGAGTTTGTCTAGCTCTAAAACCTATTTACTTAATTAACTACAATGCTATGTTGCCTTTTCTAGTAAAATTATGAGGAGGGAGGAAATAGTACAGCTTTTTAAAGACTAAATTAAATCATAACATTGTTTCACTTCTTTGGGGTGAATTTTGGACACTATGATCCCACTGGTTGGAGCTCCTATGTTAGTCTTTACTTTTTCAAAGACAAAGTTGTACAGTGGATAAATTCATCTCCAAATTTCAAGTGTAAAATTGTAGATACATGATAGTAACTTAGAACAAATATTCTAAGGTTTATTGCAATTAAAGTATTACCAATAATAATTTAGCACTGTCATAGCACAGTGTAGGGATGCATATCCCTAATCCAATCCTACTACATTTGCCTAAATGTACCTCTTTTTCCATTTATCTTCATTTTAAGAGGTTTCCAGATTCTCACATAAAGTGTCATGGCCATTAAAAAAACAATGAAGCAGGCTTCCCTGGTGGCACAGTGGTTGAGAGTCCACCTGCCGATGCAGGGGACACGGGTTCGTGCCCCAGTCCGGAAGGATCCCACGTGCCGCGGAGTCCGTGAGCCTGCGCGTCCGGAGCGTGTACTCCGCAACGGGAGAGGCCACAACAGTGAGAGGCCCGCGTACCACAAAAAAAAAAAAAGAAGAAAATTAAGATAGAAGAAACACAGGTAGAATATTGTAAAAGCCTATATGGAATGAGAAAAAAACTAAAATAAATTATAATTTTGCTTCAAAGAAAACTTTTTGTAGTAATTTTATTTTTAATTACAGAGAAGACTTCTGAGAAGCCCAGAATTTCAAAAATGGAACTTTTATTCAAGCCTGCCATCTTGAGGTCAGTTAGAGAAATACTTAGTCTTTGGGGGGAATCTATACCATATAAAGTCTATAACATTAAAAAAGAGCATAGGCATTCCCATTTGGAATGATAATATTTTAACTGCAATAATAGGTTTAAAAAAAACATGAATTACTCTCAGAAAACATGAATCCAAAGCTTGCCACTATCAACGTGTTAACAGTCATCACTGATTGAATCACGGTTTTGCCAATGCCTTCCAGGCAAAGACCAACAGAAACACACGTAGAGTTGAAAAAGCTGGGTTATTACAAGTTGCAGTGAGGTGGGGACACTCACGATGGGGTGCTCAGGGCCTCATAAAAGACTTATTATAGGATTTAAGGTTTAAGGAAGCAGGGCTTTGCCCTGGATTGGATGCTTACATTTGTATGGTGCATTTGTTAATAAACCAGTATTGATGTATTTTTATTAACTAAAGTCCATAGTTTATTCATATTTCCTTAGTGTTAACCTAATGTCCTTTTTCTGTTTCCAGGATCCCATCCAGACATCTCATTACATTTAGTTGCCATGTCTCCTGAGGTTACTCTTGGGTGTGACAATTTCTTAGACTTTCCTAGTTTTTGATGACGTTGACAGTTTTGAGGAATACTGGTCAAGCGTTTTATATGATGCCATTGGAATCTGTCTAACGCTTAACTCATGATTAGACTGGGATGATGAGTTTAGGGGAGAAAAACCACAGAGGTAAATTGCCATTTCATCACTTCATGTCAAGGGTACGTACTCTCTACGTGCTGTTGAGACTTATCACTGTTCATACTGACCTTGATCCCTGAGGTGGTGTTTATCAGACTTTGCCACTGTGAAGTTACTGTTCCCCTGCACTTCCACACTGTCCTTTGGAAAGAACTCCCTATGAGCAACTCACACATAAAAAGCAGGGATTTGTGCTCCCCTCCCTGAGTGAAGGGTATCTACATAAATTATTTGGAGTTCTGCACAGCAGATTTGTCTAAATTGAATTTTTAAAAATTTGTCCATTTTTTAAAATTCAATTACGTATTTGTGCCAATATGGACTCATGGATATTTAGTTTATACTTTTGGTGATAATCCAATACTACTCTATTTATTTTGTTGATCAAATTGTTCCAGGCCTTGGGAATTCTTCCAGTTGGCTCCTGAGTCCCTCTGAAAAACCCCATCCATGTAGGCTTTTTTGTTTTGTTTTTCCTTGAGCACTTCCTTACTTTCTGGCATTAACAAGATGGACCAGGCTCATCTTGTATATTTCCTGCTCTAGTTCTAGAATCATCCATTTCTCCAAGTAGCCCAAGTTCCTTTTACTGGAAATCAAAATCCCAGTGAGAGGTGTGCTTGTTGCTACTGGGGTGTCTTCCTTCTAGCCTTTCTCAGCTTACAGAGCAAGGAAATACATATATGTATACTAACCATGCTTATACACACATTCATAAGTATTTCTATATGTAACCGTCTGTATCCGTATTAAGCTAAACATGAGTTCCTATTCACGTTTCCAAATCTAATTCATGACCACATGGATCATTTTAACCTCCTCTTGCTTACCTGTAAATTCCCACTCCAACAGGAAGAAACCTGGCTCCCACCATCTTCCATCCATTTACTAAAATCTTCAGTTCCAGTGTACATGTATAGTGGTATCAGAATTGTTAACGTGTACACCCATGTGAAACAACCTTATCTGCTAGAATACAATGAGAGCTTATATTTCAAAGCTAAACTTAAGCCTTGGATAGCATAGTCTGCTAAGAAATTTTTAGTTTTTCCTTAAAAATATGAACTGCTAACAAACATAATTAAGTCAAGGACTAAGAGGAGTCTCTAGAAAGTAGTGCAGGGTATAGACGGCTGGCCAACAGAGGCAAGCAACCATGGGATATTTTTCTCCTACAGGCAAGTGAAGGAGGGTGGCTGAGTTTGGGGTATCACAGCAATGGACGGTGATGTATGAATGGAAAAGCAACATCATTTCATAAGAGGTTAGGTGACTAGCTGAAAAGTGGTGAGCATTTGTGTCAGTAGAATAGTATGTAAAGCATG
The DNA here is from genome assembly GCF_059928025.1 of Delphinapterus leucas. Taxonomy (NCBI): domain Eukaryota; kingdom Metazoa; phylum Chordata; class Mammalia; order Artiodactyla; family Monodontidae; genus Delphinapterus; species Delphinapterus leucas. The sequence continues at coordinate 58,574,275 of NC_143134.1, forward strand.
GGAATCATTAAAGTTAGTGGAGATTATAGAAATAAATTGAGGTTTTTGCACCTTTTGCCATTACTCTTATAACTCTTAGAGAAGGTGCATATGACTTGGCTATTGGAGCTAATGAAAGACCTTTCATTAGGTCTCTAATGATTCCCATGATTCAGTATTCCTATAGTATGTCCAAACCTTTTATGAACAAAGGGGGAAAATGCTCGTGAATCTAAAATTATGGAAAAGTCTTTTGGCACACAATTATTGTATCAGCCTTTGTGCTTAAGCACAAGTATGCTTCTTTTAACCTGAATGTATTCAATAATTGAGAGATATTTGTGTTAGCAACCAGTGTTTTGTATCGTTTAAAAATTTTGTTTAGGAACTGTTCGGATCTTCAGTGAACTTAATCATTTCTCCACGATCTTAATGTTAATGAAGGATCTGGAAATTACAATTTAACTAGTATTATATTTTTGATTTGGAGCATTGTAAGCTTTCATGATATTAAACCTTTAAAAAAGATATTAATTATTATCATTCTGTTTAGTTAAGTATAATTATATATGTATAATTTTTCATTTTAAACAAGCCTTGGAAACTATTAGTTTATTTAACTTATAAAACCACTGTAGGAAATTTTGAATTATGTGAACTTTAACCCTGGTCTTGAACAAATCAAAATATTTTGCTAACATTAGTTCTACATGATAAGCTAATTTTTAAAAACTCTGATCATGTTCCAAAATTCCTCTTTTATTTCGAAATTAAAACTTTTTTTTACTACCTCATAGCTATAAAAACAAAGGCTAATATGTAAAGATACTTTGCAGTACCCATTAAAAGAAACACAATTTAATAACTTTTTCTTTCTTTTAGAAAATATTTACTGTACTATATATCCCCACAGTGTACGAGAAATGACTTTTTTGATCAGTTCTTTGGAAAAATTTTGAAAAATAACTTTTTTGGGGATCAGCTGATCTTTAGACTTTAGAAGAAAGGATAAAAGAACAAAAAGAAAGTGGCATACAGCTGTTTTTTTTCCAAAACTTGGGCCCTTGACAATATTATCAAGTCACACAGTTTGAGAAAAGCCATCGGTGATTAATCCTAAAAGTACAGAAGCAAAGAAGAGGATAACTCTTAATGCCTATGTTGAATAAAATGATCTCTTTTAGATGAGCAAGGCAATTTCCTCATGAAGTCTCCTTTGTTTTTGTTTTGTTTTTGCAAATAAACAATCTTGTTCATGTCAAAAGCTCCCCAAAATGACCACTGCAATTCCAGATTCTCCTTGGTGAAATGTTGCCAGTGATGAGATCAATGTACAAGATAGCATAAGGTGAGGAAACATGATGAAGGAGTCAGATGTTAGCCTGGAAGAAGTGCCACTGTAGATTGAGACATTTCCATGAGAACTGAGTGATCTGGTGTATAAGGATAATGCTATGTAACTGTGTCTCTGGAACCCAGTCAAAAGCCAAGAATCACTACTCAGGGACTGGGAAAAGCCTCCTGATAATGGGCAGATTAAACTAAACAAAGCCAAGCTCAAGAACACAAAGACCGAGGAAGAAATCCTTATAAGGTTTTTTGTTGTTGTTGTTGTTGTTTTAAATAAATAAATTTATTAAAAGAAAAAGAAAAAAAGAAAGAAATACCCCTTAGCCCTCAGACAAGTAGTTGATCTATCTTGGAAAACTTTCAAAGATCATCTATTTTTTTTTTTTCTTAACATCTTTATTGGTGACTGGAGGCAAAGTTCGTCCAAGAAACACAGGTCCTGGGAGACTTTCTGCACTCTTCAGCCCCCAGGGTTGGCTCAAACAAAGAGTCATCAGACCTAGTCTATCTTGTACTTATAAACGTTTCCTCTTGTTAGTAAACAGCACTAAAGTTGCCCAAGACAACTGGACAGATTCTCAAGACATGCAGACAGGCCATAGGCCAGGACTCTATGTTACAATGTTACAAAGTTAGAAATAAATCGTGTCAAGAAACACTATAACTCCAATCAGACAACCACAAAAAATTCCAGGGAACTTTATTCCTAGGAAGCCCAGCACTGAAAGTCTTTAATGAAATATCAGAGCTCAATTCAGTGTGAATTTCTTTCTCAGTCCAGGGCTGGCAGAAAATAGGTACAGAAGAGGGGTCTCAAATGTGCACACGATTGCTGATTTGAGTGCAAGGCAGGGAGCGCTTCAGCTGAATCTCAGCAAAGATTCATTTTTGTTAAAGTCATTCAGTCAGTGACCACTGGGAGCACATCTGTAGTTGAGTAAATTGGATTGTGACTCATCACAGCGAGGGAGAACGCAAACATGGGGAACCGTGGGGTAACTTAGTAAGAAGTGTCAGAAAGAACTTAAGAGTTTAAGGGAAGTTTAAAGAATTGGGGCTTTCCTCTGGATTGAGTGCTATCAGGAAATGGGGGTAATTCTATATATAAGTATCTCAATAAGTTTTACCTAGAGAGAAGGAAGACTAGAGTGAAGCTCAGTCTATAATTGGTAAAAACAAAACAAAGCAAAAAAAAGCAGCATCACTCATATTAGCCAGGATAGGAGAATATTTTGGTCCTTTATATCAGGGGTCCCCAACTTCCAGGCCATGGCTTCCCTTGCTCCCCTGCTGCTCCCCATTGCTCCCCATGGTTCGCATTACTGCCTGAACCACACCCCCCCACTCCCAGGCCCCCCACCTCCATCCATGGAAAAATTGTCTTTCATGAAACAGGTCCCTGGTGCCAAAAGGTTGGGGACCACTGTTTTATATGGTTTAGACAACATTCACGTTTTTGTCTATGTTCAAGCATGATTAGAGAGTGATATTGTTTTTGTCATGATCCATGATGATTATAGAGTGGTCTCGTCTGAGTTTGATATTCTGTGAAATTATTTCCGTTTAATAGGAAAATACCAAGTCTAGGTGTTAGCAACAACAAGGCCAGCAGACAGTATCAAGCTAGTTCCTGGCTGTCAAGGGCGGCTTTTCTCTTTCTTTTAAATGTGTAGGACGCAAACCTCAAGATAACTATGCCTAAAGCTCACAGCCAAGTGTGTTTTGACAGGGCTACGGAATCATAACCCACAAAGAAAAGGTTAAATTTATAACAACTAGCTATGTTCTTAAGAGCCTTAATACAAGCTGAGAATGAAAGTTTAATCTGATTAAATGTTACCAGTAACGGAATATTGTGATGGTTAATTTGATTTGCCAACTGGACTGGGCCACAGGGTGCCCAGACATTTGCTCATACATTATTCTGGGTGTGTCTGTGAGGGTGTTTCTGGGTGAGATTAACATTTGAATCAGTAGACTGAGTAAAGCAGATTTTCCCCCCTAGTATGAGTGGGCCTCATCCAATGAATGGAAGACCTGAATAGAATAAAAAGGCTGAGTGAGATGAACTCCCCCTGCCTGATTGCCTTGAGCTGGAACATCAATGTCCTGCCTTCCAATTAGGATGGAAACATCAGCCCTCCTTGGATCTCTGGGCTTTCCAGTGGCACCACACCATCAGCTCTCCCTGTTCTCAAGCTTTCAGACTTGGACTGAAACTACACCATCACGTTGCCTAAGCCTCCAGCTTGTCGACTGGAGATCGTGCAACTTCTCAGCCTGCATAGTCTTGTGAGCTAGTTATTTAAAATCAAGTTCTTTATCTCTTATAATAAATCATATGACTCATTCTGTAAATGACTATATAGCAAACATACACACATATCTTATTGGTTCTGTTTCTCTGGAGAATGCTGACTAATCCAAATATCAAGCTACAATGAACTGGTATGAGTCATACACAGAAAGTCAGTTTACAAATAACCACTTCTTGAAACTTCCCAATTTTAGGAAACCTTTCACAGACTTGCTATAAGAGTAAAGGAACCTTTTCAAGAGGAAAAGCAAAGAACTTACTAGTGAAAAGTGTTCTTAATGTTCTTTGACCAAAGAAGTTTCTACAGATCCACAGGGCTCTGTGATGGAGGAATATGTTCAATTAATGAGTGCTCCTGAATACAAGCTTTAATTGATTCTCTGTCACAGGCCCAAGCTTCTTTACGGGGTCCCTCTTAAGAGATAAAAATTTAAAAAGACACCAGATATTCCAGTTCCTGAGATATAAGTGTAAAAGGTCTAGAAGTCTCAGAGATATTAAGCAAATGGCAAAAAAAAAAAAAAAAAAGATTGTATAAGGCCAAACATTCACACAGCACACTCTACTGCTAAACAATAACAACAAAACACAAAGCAAACAATCCATAAAATTATCTTCAAATTCATTTTTCCATTGTGAAAAGTCAAGGTAGAATTATATGCAAGTTGATTTTCATTTACTAGCATTCTTTAAAGAAATACATGTGTATTTCTAGGAACAATCTTATGACTATAAAGTTATAAAGTTTTTTAGATGAAGCAATCTCTAGATATTGGAGTTTCTGGATTGGTCATAAAGGGGTGATGAAGTTGGGGCCTCCTTAAGAGCTTCTAGGCATCTGCATTCTAAAGGTTTCCAACTCACCTACACATCCAGGGGTGCATTAGTACCTTTTACTCAGTGATTTTGGAAACTGAGTCACCAAAAATGGGGCAGCCATTTAGAAGAAAGCACCTGTTGAAAAAGAGATAAGACTCTGGAAGAGGGGACCAGAATTTAAGAAGACTCGATGAGTGAATGGACAGGAATCAAAAGGATTTTGTCATCAGGTACCATGCTGATGAAAGGAAAATCAAAGTGGACAAGAACAAGTTGGATCTGAGTTTGTGCATCAAGTCTTAGAATAAGAGTAATTTAAAATATTTCTTTTTGTTTGTTTATTTTCATGTGTCTCGTACAAAAAGCTAGATGGGCTTAAGATCCCTGTGCCTTAGAAGAAAGGCAGGCCCACTGTCAGTCACGTGCCCACAAAGGCTGCCTTTCTGAGTCAGTCTTAAGCTTTAGGGCTTGGCAGAACTGTACTGTAGTTTCAAAAACTGAATGTGGTGGAACCACAAAAATTCTTCTTCCATAGGAGTCCAACTCCCTAAGTGATTCCAAGGCTGCATTAAGTATGATAGGATTTCATATTTGGTCTGAAGAATCAAGGTCAGGATGGCATTTTTTTTTTTTTTTTTTGCGGTACGCAGGCCTCTCACTGTCGTGGCCTCTCCCGTTGCGGAGCACAGGCTCCGGACGCACAGGCCCAGCGGCCATGGCTCACGGGCCTAGCTGCTCCGCACCATGTGGGATCTTCCCGGACCGGGGCACGAACCCGTATCCCCTGCATCGGCAGGCGGACTCTCAACCACTGCGCCACCAGGGAAGCCCAGGATGGCATATTGGTAAAAGGTTTGACAGTCAAGAGGTTGAATATCCAGCTTACCCACATATTAGCCGTGGGATCTTGGGCAAGTTAGTATCTGAGCCTCATTTTCCTTACAAGGCTGTTTTAGGGATGAAACCAGTTAGCACAATGCCCAGTCCATAGCTCAACAAATGGCAGCCATCCCTATTCCTGTCACCTAAACCGAACATATGGAGAGAAGTCAACTGACGTTAAAATGACATCTACTATGCGGCAGGCACTGTACTAGTCGTTTCCAGGTATGACCTCCTTTAATCCTTACAAAGTCCCCAAGAGATAGGATATTCCTCTTCTATGTCACAGGAGTCTGGAACTGAGACTGTATCACAGCAAAGTATAGTAGAAAATACACTGAGCGGGTAGGGGGTGTCTCATTGTAAACAGATGATTGCTAATGCTTCCTTCAGCTACCAGGTCCTAATTCTATGACCTAATATGATAAAGAGAATGTGGATAGAGTTATAGTCAGGTTTCTCAATATTGACAGGAATTTTAAAGGGGAAAATACAACCTTTCAAACACTGTATTATAATGAATCAACATTTGCAATTTTTCAGAGCAACGCTTGGAAAACAACTGTAACTATTTTTTCAGAACTTGTCTAAGCGATCCAAAATCTGAAATACAGTTTTTCCTTCAAGTAATGGCTTATAATGTCAAAGACAGTCATAATTTCAGTGCTATTTGATGCTTGAAAGGAACAGTTTCTTCCCTCACCTGCAAAGTTGTGAGTTGCCACCTGGTGATAGCAGAGTTCCATCCACGCCATCTGAGAGGAATGGGCACTCCTAAATATGAAATAAGCCACAAAAATGCCAATTGGTTTTTGCTTAAGGAGTAGGTTTCTCTAGAAAAAAATGGCTAGACACTAGGTTATTAAATTAAACATTATCCACACAGATATACTCAAGAGTGAATTAGGGGGAAAAAGGAATTATGCAATTGAGCAAGTCTCTTGCTGGTTCTCATTACTAGAACCAGCTAAATCACATTCCTCTTCTGCTCTGTTACAGAACCCGGTCACAAGGTTGTTCTGGCTTACTTACAGCTTAGATTGCTCTAGCAGCGCCTTCGCAGCCTCCTCTTCCATCACAGACCACCACAGTTCTCCCTACTATTCCTTGTGTGCCATTCCTCCCACTTTCCCTCCCTCCCTCTCTTCTCTAAGGCTTTTTCTAAACCACAAGGGACCTTTTCCTGGCTTCCAGGAAACTTCAAATCCCCAAATAACTGCAGAAGCTTTAACCAAAGCTTGCAGTCTTTCTTTTGTTAAAGCTCCATTTTGACAGTTACCTTGTGCCCTCTCTGGCTGTACTATTTGCAGATAAACAATTTGAAGGCTCATGTATTCATTTTATAAACTTGTATTACAATCCAGTTTTCAGTTCTACGTCAAATAACAGTCAATAGAATTTTTCATGCTTCTGACCTGAATTATGTTTTTTTGTTTTGTTTTGTTTTGTTTTGTTTTTTCCGGTACACGGGCCTCTCACTGTTGTGGCCTCTCCCATTGCGGAGCACAGGTTCCAGACGTGCAGGCTCAGCGGCCATGGCTCACGGGCCCAGCCGCTCCGTGACATGTGGGATCTTCCCGGACCGGGGCACGAACCCGTGTCCCCTGCATCAGCAGGCGGACCCTCAACCACTGTGCCACCAGGGAAGCCCTGAATTATGTTTTATAACCAGAAGAAGAGGGCAGCTTTAATTAATTTATTACACAACAGATCACTCAAAATATTGCCACTGTCTGGCCTCAACCTTGACCATGAAACTTAAGGCTTTCCTTTGTTGCAAGCACACATCTAAAATCTAATGGAAATAATTTCAGGAAAAATTTTAAATGCATCAGCTGATATTTTGTTCTTAACAAAAGCAAAAGGTACTAAACTCAGTTCCTGATTTTATCCTACCACTAGCCTGTACTCCAATTATCAGTTAAAATAAATAAACCCTGTTTTCGATAAACAGAGTTCTCCTTGCACTGTGCCATTGACTGTGCTGGGTTCTCCGGTCATCTCAGCAGGACCACCTCTCACTTCCAAGGTTGGGTGCCATGATTCCCAGAAGGCCTTTTCTGTATGGTTCAGGGTTTGATTTTTTGCCATCAGAGGAACTTGCATGGGATCTAGAAAGTTAAACCATCCTTCTCAGGATGTCAGTGCGGCCAGGGGTGATGGCATCTTGGGCTTTTTGATAATTTCAGCTTCCTTCTCCTCTCCAGTTCTTAACGCTGACATCACTAATGGACTCTTTCTCTGATCCTCTCCCTGTAGCAGCCAGAGCCTCTCTCCATCAGCTCTCCCACATATGTGTAAGCCCAGATTCCTTTATTAAATCCCTTTCCTCCTGTAATGCTTGCAGTGACTCTGTTTTCTGGACTGAACCCATTTCCATTACTAAAAATTGTACTAATGGTTGTTATAGAAGATCAGACAAGGAAAAACTTCACAAAGTCCTACCAAAGTTTGTCCAGTGAAAGGAGGCAAACAATAGTAACTAATGGAGCAAGTGAAAAAAAAAAAAAGAGTTTTCTACTTTTACAAATGGCTGAATTCACACACACAAAAATATTTGAATGCAAGTGAGGATTTTGTATTAGGCATCTTTACTGGTAAAACTTCTAGGTTTTTTTAACTTGAAAACTGTTTTATACTGCTTTCTCTCCTATCTTTGAAAAGGCTGGCTGCACTTTCCAATTCCCAGGGGTAATTTAGCATATTCCCAGGCATGCCTCTTGCCTCACCCCAGTTACACTGTAGCTTTATGTCCTGTTTGTTAATATCTGAAATAGAAGCTCTACTGACACCTGATACATCCCACCAACATTGGCTAGCAGACTTCTTATAATTGTCTGACCTTCTCATCCTTACTGCATTTTAAAATTACTTAACCAATGGATGTGCTAAAAGTTCGGGCCCTGAGCTTGTTGGAGGAAAAGGTCACACAACTCCAATAAACACAGAATTTTATTTTTCACTGGTGATGGGGTTCATGATCTAGTACCATATACCTTGCAAAGAAAGTAGAGAAAAAGCATTGAGCTTTCGGAGTGCTGGCGTGGCGTGTGGTTGTGAGGGGGGTCTCCCTTCGTCCTGCATATTTACCCACATGTCCATCTATGTTTGCATTAAATTTCTAATTTAGCATTCTAGAGGAGTGAATGGTTTTTTTATATATGCTTTAACGTTTATTATGTAGTAAGACCAGTTCTTACTTAAAAAACAAACTCAGAGGGCTTCCCTGGTGGCGCAGCGGTTGAGAGTCCGCTTGCCAATGCAGGGGACATGGGTTCGTGCCCCGGTCCAGGAAAATTCCACATGCCGCAGAGTGGCTAGGCCCGTGAGCCATGGCCGCTGAGCCTGCGTGTACGGAGCCTGTGCTCCACAACGGGAGAGGCCACAACAGTGAGAGGTCTGCGTACCGCAAAAACAAACAAACAAACAAACAAAAAACAAAAAAACAAACTCAGAAAAGTTATAATTATATTTTAAAACTTTATTAGCTTTTCCTTGTGAGGACTACATTAAATTAAAACTAAAATGAGAAGAAGAGTTAATTTCCTGCTTCTGACTTTTTCCCCATGCAAGACTGTATTTGTCAGGATGGGGTAGGTTTTTCCATAGTAACAAACAGCCCCCACACCCCAGTGGATTTCACAGCAGGTTTGTTTCTCACTCACATACACGGTACACTATTAGCCATGAGGGAAGCCGTGCCCATCACCCTCACCCAGGCATCCTGGTTACTGGAGACTCTAGTGCACCCTGTGTTTCCAGAATCACATGAGCAGGAGGAAGAGAGGTGGAGACTCACGCACTCACTCTTTAAGCTTCTACTTGGAGGTGACACATGCCACTTGCATTCACATTCCAGCGCCTAAAGAAGTCATTTGGCTTCACTTAACTTCAGAGTGGTGGAGAATTAAAATCCTATCATAGGCCAGAAGGAGAACTGGAATATGCATGCCTGAACCATAGCTAAAGTTCTGAAACAGTCAGAAAACTGTTTCATTTATTGCCATTGTCAGCTTATATTACAGTCTAGTGAGCGCATGCATTATCAGTGGGGACAACAGTCTCCTTAGGGGATGAACACTGGTTCATTATGGGTTGGGGGGCAAAAACTTAAATATTACAATGATCTATAGCCCTCCAAAGGGCCATATTATATAAACAGGTATACTATGATATTAAAATTTCATTTCTGGGATGATTGGGGAAAAAGTATAAACAGGCTCCTTAAGGGGGTTAATAATGAAAATAAAGTTGAGAAGTACTGGTCTAGCAGAAAGTATACTGAATTCAAGAATCAGGAAGGAGGCATTCGAATTCTGGCATTGAGAGAGATCAGTTAATCGATCACTCAGTTAGCTTGAAAAGCTTAGTTCTTCTCATCCTTTGTATTAGTTTCCTAGGGCTCCTGAAACAAATGACCATAAAATGGATGATGTAAAATAATGGAAATTTATTGTCTCACAACTCTAGAGGCTAGAAGTCTAAAATATCAAGGTATCAAGGTACCAGTAGAACCTGCTCTCTCTGAAGTCCCTGAGGGAGAAACTGTCCCATGTGTCTGTCTTAGCTTCTGGGGGGAGCCAGAAATCCTTGGTGTTCCTTGGGTTGTGACAGCATAACTCTAATCTCTGCCACTGTCTTCAAATTGTCTTCTCTATGTGTGTCTGCATGTCTCCAAATCTCTCTCTCCTTATAAAAACAATATTCACTGGAATTTGGTCCATCCTAATAGAGAATGATCTCATCTTAACTTGATTACATCTGCAAAAGCCCTACTTCAAAATAAGGTCATATTCACAGGTACTGGGGGTTAGGACTTCAACATATCTTTGGGGGGAAATCAACAGAACTAGAATCTATACCCTTTGATTACATAACTATGTATGTGACGTTTTTTGCAGTGCCCACTGCATTCCAGGCTCTGTGATCGAGACAGAAAGATTCCTTTACTCGGTGCATATGTATTTAGTCCCTACTATATGCCAGGCACTGTTATAGACACTAGGGTTACAGTCATAACAGTAAAACCACCAAAATTCTCAACCAATTTCTACCAATTTTCTAGGGCTTACAATCTACAGTAGAAATCGATGATAGACATATACTATAACACTAAGAAGAAAAATAAGGCAGAGTAAGACGATAGAGAGTGACAGAGTGGAGTATGTGATTGTGGGTAAGGTAGTGGGGGAAGCCTCTTTATGGAGGGGAGTTTGAGTAAAGGCTCTGAATGAAGGGAGGGAAAAATCATGTGACTACTGAGGAAAGAGAGTTCCAGACAGAGAACAGCAAGTGTAAAGGTCCTGAGCATGCAGGACCATAAAGGGCAGTGCAGGCAGCCTTCTCAGAGAAGAAACATACCATGATGTGTTTCATGACGACACTGTGGCAGAGTGGAAGGAACGGAAAATAGAGGAAGGAGATGAAGTCCGAGAGGTAATTGGGGACCAGACCACAAAGCCCTTGAAAATTGTAGGATGTACTTTGGCTGTTATTTTGAATAAGATGGAAAGCAACTGGGGGCATGTGAGCAGAGGAGTGGCATGATCTCATGTGATTTAAATAAATGCGAGGTGGCAAATATTCTGTGTTAGAGCAACAGATGAGGCAAGAAGATCGATTAAAGCTCCTGCAGCAGTTCAGGTTGATGATCTGACTAGAACGAAAATGGAGAAGTGGTGATAACTTGTTGGATTCTGGACATGTTCTGAGGTAGTCAATAAAATTTGCTGATGGATTGATGGGGTGTGAGTAAAAAGAGGAGACAAGGATGACTCCAAGATTTTTTGGCCCAAGCAAATAGAAGCTAGAGTTGCCACTCACTGAGATGGAAAAGAGGGGGAAATGCAGTGCTTGGTTTTGGACATGTGAAACTTGAGATGCCAGATAGATAACCAAGTGAGATGTTGAACAGGCAATAAGATGAGTCTATGGTTTAGGGAAGATGTCAGGGCTAGAAAATAAGTTTGGAAGTCAATAGCTTATCAATGGTATTTAAAGCCGTGGGATTCAATGAAATCAACTACAGACTGAATGTTGATAAAGAAGATTCTTAACTGTGAGTCCCCACCCCAACATTTAGAAATAAGGAAAATGAGTGTCATCTAGCAATTGAGACTGAGAAACAGCAGCCAATGAGCAAAGATAAGACTTGCAAAAGAGTAGGGCCCTAGAAACCAAGTGAAGAAAGGATTTCAATAAAAAGAGAATGACCATCAATGCCAAATGCTGATAAGTGAAGAAAGATGAGGGCTGTAAATCGGCCATAGGATTTGCCAATGTACAGATCATTGATGTATCAGAAAGGATTACCTTTGACTTCACGTCCTAGAGCACCCAAAATAACGATGGCTCAAACATTAAAAAAAGGTCTAGCTCAAAGAAATATTTCCACTCCCATCTTTACTGCAGCATTTTTTTTTTTTTTTTTTTTTTTTGCAGTACGCAGGCCTCTCACTGTTGTGGCCTCTCCCGTTGCAGAGCACAGGCTCCGGACGCGCAGGCTCAGTGGCCATGGCTCACGGGCCCAGCTGCTTTGCGGCATGTGGGATCTTCCCAAACTGGGGCACGAACCCGTGTCCCCTGCATCGGCCGGAGGACTCTCAACCACTGAGCCACCAGGGAAGCCCTGCAGCATTATTCACAGTAGGCAAGGTATGGAAACAACCTAAGTGTCTGTCAATCGATGAATGGATAAAGAGGATGTGGTATATACATACAATGGAATATTACTCAGCCATGAGAAAGAAGGAAGTGCTGCCATTTGCAACAACATGGATGGACCTTGAGGGCATTATGCTCAGTGAATAAGTCAAAGAAAATACTGTATGATATCACTTACATGGGGAAGCTAAAAAAACAGAACTCATAAAAACAGAGAGTAGGAGAGTGGTTACCAGAGATGGGAAGAAGGGGTTAGGTGCACACATGTTAAAAATTATGTCTTCTTGGAGAATTTACCCCTTTATCATTATGTAATGCCCCTCTTTCTACTTGTTCTTAAAGATTACGTTTAACAGTTCTTCAAACAGAAAGGAAGTGATAAAAGAAAGGAGCATGAGGAAGAAGAAACAACAGAAAGGGCAAAAATATGGGTTCACACTGCACTTTCCCTTTTCTCATGAGGTTTTTACAACATATCTGATGACTGAAACACTAGAGCAGAAATTGTAATACAGTCTGATGCTCAACACCATGATATTTAAAAATGAGGAAGGAAAAGGGACCTGGATGAATATGAGGTTTCTACACTTCAAAGTATAAGATGTTGATATAAGTATGCTGCTACAAGTCACACACACACACACACACACACACACACACACACACACACAGAGTATTACTCAAAGAAACCAAGTAATAAAAATAAACTGTATAAAATAAAATAAAAAAAACTGTATAAAGAGAAAATTTCAAAAAGTATAAATAAACCAAGATTGGATACTAAAAAGTGTACAAGTAATTCATGGGGAGGCAATAGAAGGGAGACACAAAGGAATGAGAAACAGAGAAAACAAACAGAAAGCAAAGTGTAAAATAGTCCACTTAAGCACTAACATATCAATAACTACCTTAAAAGTAAATAGTCTAAATACACTATAAAAAGACAGAGATTGGCAGAGTGAATAACACTCACATACACACACACACACACACACACACACACACATATCCCAACTATATGCTGATTACAAGAGACATACTTCAAAGTCAATGACATAGGTTGAAAAAGATGGAAAAATATACAACTAATGTTAATCAAAAAAGATCACAAGTAGCTACATTAACATTTGATAAAGTAGACCAGAGCAAAAAATAAAGTAACTAGAGGCAAAGAGGGATATTACATAAAGACAAAATGATCACTCCACCAGGAAGACATAATGATCCTAAATGTGTATGGAGCAAACAACAGAGCTGCAAAACACATGAAGTAAAAACTGAGAGAGCTGAAAGGAGAAATAGACAAATCTACAGTTATAATTTGGAACTTCAACAGCCCCTTCTCAGCAGTCAATAGAATAACTAGAGAAAAAAATAAGCAAGGATATGAGAGTCTAAACAAGATAATCAACCCACAGGTTCTAATCGACATTTATAGAACACTCCACCAAACAATAGTACAATACACATTTTTTTCTCAAGTGCACATGGAACATTCACAAAATAGTCCATATTTTTGGCCATAAAACAAACCTTAACAAATTTAAAAGAATTGAAATCATATAGAGTATGTTCTGTTATTGTAAAGGAATTAAGCTAGCAATCAATAACAGAAAGACAACAGGAAAATCTCTAAATATGTGAAAATTATACAGTGTATTTCTAAATAATCCCTGCATCAAATAGAAAGTCTTAAAGGAAATTCAAAAATATGTAGAACTGAATGAAAAGAAAATACAGCATATCAAAATACGTGGAGTGCAGATAAAGAAAGCAGTGCTAGGAGAAACATTTATAGCACTTAGTGTCTACCTCAAGAAACTAGAAGGAGGAAGAGCAAAATAAATTCAAAACAAATAGAAGAAATGGAATTTTAAAAAGAGCAGAAATCAATTAAATTGAAAATAAGGAAATAATAGAAAAAAAACGGATTCTTAAAAAAATTCAGTAGAATTGATACACCTCTAGCAAGACAGGAAAAATCAAAAGACACAAATCACCAATGACAGAAATAAAGTAAAAAAAATGAAGTAGGGAATATCACCACAGTTCCTACAGCCCTTGAAAAGATAATAAAAGAATAATCCAAACAACTTTACATTCATTAATCAACAGCTTAGAAGAAATGGGTCAATTTCTTGAAAACCACAAACTCCCAAAATTCAACCAGGAGGATATAATCTGAATAGCACTCTAACCACTGAAGAAATTGAATTCATAATTTTAAAAGCTACCAGAAAATAAATCTTCAGGCCTAGGGGGTTTCACTAGAGAATGCTGCCAAACATTTAAACAATTTACACCAATTTTACAAATTTTTTTCCAGAAAATAGAAGAGGAGGGAACACTTCCAAACTTGTTTTATGAAGCCAATATTACTCTGACACTAAAACCGGCAAAGATAGAAGAATAATAAGAAAGTTACAGACCAGTATCGCTCATGAATTTAGCACAAAAATCTTCAACAAAATATTAGCAAGCCAAATCCCATAATGTATAAAAAATATTATACACCATGCCCAAGTGGGATTTATTCCAGGTATGCAAGGCTGTTTGAACATCTGAAAATTAATCAGTGTAATTTACCATATTAACAAATTAAGGAGAAAATTTATAGGATCATATCAGATGATGCCCCTTCTTCCAAAAAAGCATTTAACAAAATCCAATACTTATTCAGTATAAAAATTCTCACCAAGTAAGGACTAGAGGTGAATTAACCCTAACTTGATAAAGAATGTCTACCAAAAGACTTAACTATCATCATACTTAATGGTAAAAGACTCTCCCACTAAGATCAGGAACAAAGCAAGACTGTCCATCCGCTCTAACAACCAGTTACTCAACACAGTACTGAAAATTCTAGCTGCTGCAATAAGTCAAGAAAAGGAAATAAAGGATTAGAACGGAAGAAATAAAACTGTCTCTATTTGCCCATGACATGCTTATCTATGTAGAGAATCCAGGGAACCTACCAGAAAAAAAAATAAAATAAAACCATCCCAAACCTTCCCAGAATGAATAAGTAAATTCATCAAAGTTGCAGGACACATGACCAACATACAAAAATTGATCCTGTTCCTATATACTAGCAATGAACACATGGAAACCAAAATTTAAAATACCGTTCCATTTCAATTGCTCTGAAGAAAATGAAATACCTAGGTGTACATTTAACAAAAAATATACAGGATCTGATTATTACAAAATTCTGATGAAAGAAATCAAAGTATATCTAATTAATTGGAGAGGCATACCTTGTCATGGGCTGGAAAACTAAAAACAATAAATATATCATTTCTCCCAAAATTGATCTATAGACTTAATGTAATTCCTATGAAAATCTCATTAAGATTTTCTGTAGATATAGCAAAGTTATTCTAAAATTATATGGAAAGTCTCAGCCATAAAATAGATACAGCAATCTTGATTAAGAAGAATAAGGTTGAATAAATCACTTTACTTGATATTGAAGCTCAATATATAACTACAGTAATCAATATGGTGTGGCATTCGCAGAGGAAAAGACAGATAGATCAATGAAACAGAACAGAGAATTCAGAAGTAGACCCACACAAATATGCTCAAGTAAATTTTGACAGAAATGCAGAAACAACCCAATAAACAATTGTGTTTTCAACAAATGGATATCCCCAGGCAAAAAAAAAAAAAAAAAAGAGCCTTGATGTAACTGTCACACCTTATGAAAGAATTAACTCAAAAAAGGACACCAATTTAAAAAATAAAACACAAAACCATAAAAGTTTTTTTCACATAAGAGAAAATCCTTGGGACCTAGGGCTATGCAGAGTTCTTAGAATTGCCATCAAAAGAATGATCCATAAACAAAAAAGTTTGATAGATTGGACTTTTTGAAGCTTAACTTTTGCTCTGAGAAAGCCCATGTGGAGAGGATGAAAAGATAATGTACAGACTTGAAGAAAATATTTACAAACATATACCCAACAAAGGACTAGATCTATAATACATGAGGAACTCTAGCAAGCAAACAAACAAAACACCCAAACAATCCAATTAGAAAATGGGCAAAATACATGAAGAGGTATTTCACTGGAGAGAATGTGCAGATGGCAAATAAGGACATAAAAGTTGTTTCACATCATCAGTCATCAGGAAAATGCAGATTATAACCACAAGGAGATATCACTACAGACCTATCAGAATTGCTAAAATAAAATGGTAACAAAACAAAATGCTGTCAGGAATGTGGAGAAACTAGATCACGCATACATTGCTGGTGAGAATGTAAATTGGTACAGCCACTCTGGAAAATAGTTTGTCAGTTCTGAAAAAGCTAAACACCTAATTACCATACAAGCCAGCAATTGCAGTCTTAGGCGTTTATTCCGAGGAATGGAAATTTAGGTTTACACAAATATCTGTACACAAGTGTTCATAGCAGGTTTACTTGTAATACCCCAAAACTGGAATCAGCCCAGATGTCCTTCAACAGATGAATAGTTGAACAAACTGTGGTACATCCATTCCATGAAATGCCACATCAGCAATAAAATGCTTTCTATTGTATGTATTGATATATACAAATTGAATGAATTTACAGGGAATTATACTGAGTGAAAAACGTTACAAATTCCAATTCCAAAGGTTACATTTGCATGATTCCATTGATATAACACTTTTGAAATGACAACATTTTAGAAACAGAGGACAGTTAATAGCGGCCAGGGGTAAGGCATGCAGGTTGGAGGGATGTAGTATGGCTATAAAAGGGCAACATTAGGAGTTATTTTAATGATGGAACTATCCACTATCTTGAATGTGGTGGTGAGTACATAAACCTACACATGTGATAAAACTGTATAGCACTAAACACACGTAAACACACAAATGAATACAAGTAAAATTGGGGAAATCTGAGAAGATTGGTGGATTGTATCAATATCAATATATTGGTTTTGATATACATATTATACTTTTACAAATGCTGCTATTTGGGAGAAACTGTGTAAAATACACATGAGTTCTCTGTATTGTTACTTACAATTGCATGTCAATCTACAATTATCTCAATAAACATTTCAATTAACTTTTTATCTGGAAGAGAATGCATAATAACAGGCTTCTAAAAATACAACACACACACACAAAAGAAAACTAAAGGGGATATATCTTACTAGATATCAAGAGGTAATATAAAGCCACAATAATTAAAGAGTGCTATTAGTACAAGAAGTCAGTTGCGGGCTTCCCTGGTGGCGCAGTGGTTGAGAGTCCGCCTGTCGATGCAGGGGACACGGGTTTGCGC
Source organism: Delphinapterus leucas (assembly GCF_059928025.1). NCBI lineage: Eukaryota > Metazoa > Chordata > Mammalia > Artiodactyla > Monodontidae > Delphinapterus > Delphinapterus leucas. Next base: position 58,591,572 of record NC_143134.1, read on the forward strand.
CCCGGTCCTGGAAGATCCCACATGCCGCGGAGTGGCTGGGCCCGTGAGCCATGGCCGCTGAGCCTGCGTGTCCAGAGCCTGTGCTCCGCAACGGGAGAGGCCACAGCAGTGAGAGGCCCGCGTACAGCAAAAAAAAAAAAAAAAAAAAAAAAAAAAAAAAAAAAAGTCAGTTGCACCTAATAGAGAATTCATAAACAGAACCACGTATATTTGAGAAATAAGTATATTATGCAGGCAATACTTCACATCACTGGGGAAAGGAAAGGCTAAGTAACAGAAAAATTTGCCATTAATTTAGAAAAATAATAGATCCCTATGTCACACTACACATAAAATAAACCCAGGATGGACTAAAATCAACACGAAAGAACAAAACTATACAACCAGTATTAGACTGAATATAGGAGGATTTTGTAAAATATATAATTTTAAGGGAGGGAAGAAGTTTCAGAGAAAGACAGAATTAACAGAAAATGGACAAACTTTTTTTTTTTTTTTTCCGGTACGTGGGCCTCTCACTGTTGTGGCCTCTCCCGTTGCAGAGCACAGGCTCTGGACGCGCAGGCTCAGTGGCCATAGCTCACGGGCCCAGCCACTCCGCGGCATGTGGGATCTTCCCGGACCGGGGCTCGAACCCGTGTCCTCTGCATTGGCAGGCAGACTCTCAACCACTGCGCCACCAGGGAAGCCCGACAAACTCTTTTTAAGGAATCATCTGCATACAAATTATATATCAAACAACTGTCTTTATAAAAATAAATGTGAAAAGACCACAGTTTGTAAAAGTTCCTTGGCAGTCACTTTTTTGTGACACCTAGAAAACAATCAAATTGCCCAGGTAAACTGATGAATTTGCCTTCATAGACAGGTGACTCTATTGTAAAACAGGATTCTACCCTAACATATGACTCTGTGGGTCTGACAACACCCAGGTTGTAGTGAACAGCTCTGTTCTGGTCACATAGTCCCTTGATGTGCTATGGTCGGGCACTCAGTAGTCTGCCTGGAGCTGCTTTTTGCAGACAGTGCAGTCTTTCTCCAGAAACCTAGAGGTCTGCACTGTGTCCCACTGGGGTTTGCCAGAAAGCCCTCACGGAATTCTTGTTTACTCAGGATACCCTGTGGTATCCTGAGTAAACTGTGGGATATGCTGGGTTCAAGTGGGAGTGTTGTTTATATCATTTTGAATTTGTTGCAGAGCTCTCTCTTGTACCAGGTCTTCTGTGGCACCCAATAAATGTGTCAGAAATTATTCTTAAGTGAAACATAGGCTGTCTCCAAAGTCTGAAGCAGCCTACCTAGTGCTGTGCTCTTTGTCTCCATGGGAAGAAGTGCAAGGATTTATCTTACACATCTTTGAGGGGATGTTCTGGAAAGCTTCAAACCATTAGATTTCTAAAATTTTCACTTATGGGATAGGCCCTTGAGTCTTCGTAGGGTTGTTATCTGTTCTCTGGAGTATATGTGTCTGGTATTCAGAGTACTTGCCGCTTCCTGTTCACCTGGTCCAATTAACATGGCATTATGAATATAGTGGAACAGGTTATATTCTGCACAAGTGTGCAATCAAGATCCCTTTGGACTGCATTACGACAAATAGTGGGAGAGTTAATACAACCCTGGTGCAAAACCATGAATGTGTTTTTCTGTCTGTTCCAAGTAAATGTTCATTTGCATATTGCTTTGATCTTCTTTCCTGATGGGATTGAAAAGAATGAGTTTGCCATAACAAGAGCTGCATATCATCGGCCTGGGGCACTGCTGATCAGTCTGGTAAAGAGACCAACCCAGTACAGAAACTATAATTGGAGCTTCCTCTTAGTTGAGTTGTGCAGTCCACCATCAACAGTCATGATTTTTGCAAGGTCCAGACTGGTGAATTGAATGGAATAATGGATGACTGCCATATTGGCACCTTTAACTTTTTGATATTGGCCTAATTTCTGCCATTAGATTTAAGATGCAGCATTGTTTCTGATTTACTATCTTGGCTCAGGCAGGAGGCAGCTTCAGAGATTTCCGTTTGGCCATTCCTACAATTATGACTCTCCCAGCAGGTCAAGAAACCAATCTAATGATTCTGTCAAGCTGAAAATTACATCCATTTTGATGATGCCCTCAGTGGGACTACGAAAATGACCACATAGTAGATGCCTGGACCTACTGAACCCACTGTGGTGCAGTCTTGGACCAGAACTCAACTTATTATCTGACCTCTGTATAATCCACTTTAATCGGGTGCCATGATAATGTTTGGGGTCCCTGGTACCAGTGTCAGTTCAGATGCTGTATCTGAAGAAAGAGTGCTGTATTCCCTTTTCCACAGTGTGAAATTACTCTGCAACTGTAGGACCCTTTGGGTGAAGAAGTGGGAAAACCACTACTGTATCTCTAAGGTGTTGCAGGGCTCTTCCTCAAGACAATCCTCCATAAATGGACTCTAGGTCTGAAAACAGGTTCAAGCTTGGAAACAGTGTAAGGGATTATGATTCTTTTAATTGCAGCAGCTGATATCAATCTTTTCCTTATCCAACCATAACATTTTTCATTATATAGATCAAGAAATACCCTAGTTGGTTACCTATCCATCTATTTCACCCCTAGGAACACTGGCTTTGCAGTATGGCAATTATGTCCACCTTGCCTATCATTGTCTTGCATGGTGTCACTTGGCTTCTGATATTTCAGGATCCTTGCATCTTGATTGTCATTAAGGAGTCCATTTGTATAGTAGCAACCCCAGCCCATAGGAGACAGTCACCGCTGAGCTTCTTAATGCTTCTAGTGACCCTTCACTAGAATTATTATTGTTTTAGTGAAGGGAGTGTCCTCTAGACCCTCTTGGGCAACATAGTCAACTGCTGAGTTCCATGGTCTTGTATAATAAATCTAGTCCAGCATGCTCACACTTTGAACCACTTGACCTCTTCCTCAGTACTTTGCTAGGGTAATTATGGCACGTGCACCTATTTTGTAATAGGCTACCATTTTCCCCCCAAGCTTCATGGAGTTATTCCAGCAACAGGTTAAGACCAATCTCAGGTGTCCTTGGCAGGATGTTAAGTTATGTGTCATAGGAGAGTGTCCCATATCAACAAACTCCATACCCAGCCCTATACTCTGTTCAGCACTGTCAAGATCCATTTCCAGGAGTGTTCTCCCAGTTCTTGCTGATACTATTTTAGCTATTCTGTAGCTCTTCTGTGAAATACCTCTTTACTTCTGAAGGCTAGGCAGTGCTTCCATGGCTGAGCCATGTGGCAACTTGACTATAATTACTGATCTAAAAGTAGTGGTGGCTGAAGGATAAAAACTTGAGGAAGGCAAGCATCATTTTAAGAGGCATTTGTCTTAGGTAAAGTCTTTGCCTAGTCTCTAGCCAAAGGAGGGCTGCTATACTCCTGCATGAAGGAGTGGGCCTCTTTTGCCAACACAGACAGTCCTGAGGATTCTGAAGTTTCAAAATTCTCAAATATGGTCAGCATTACCCTGATACCAAAGCCAGAAAAGGACACTACAATAAAAGAAAATTACAGACCAATATCCCCGATGAATATAGATGCAAATATTTTCAACAAAATAGTAGCGAATTGAATTCAACAACACATTAAAAGGATTATACTCCATGACCAAGTGGGATGTAAGAATGGTTCAATGTACACAAATCAATAAATGTGATTAATATTAATTTTATCATTCAAAGAAAAATTATATTATCATCTCAATTTTGCAGAAAATGCATTTGGCAAAACACAACATTCTTTTACGATTAAAACCCTCAACAAATTCGGTATAGAAGGAATATACCTCAGTATAATAAAGGCCATATATGACAAACCCACCTTAACATTATATTCAATGGCAAAAACTTAAAAGCTTTTCCTCTAAGATCAGGAACAAGACAAGGATGCCCACTCTCACCACTCTTATTCAACATAGTACTGGAGGTCCTAGCTAGAGCAAATAGGCAAGACAAAGAAATAAAAGGCATCCAAATCAGAAAGGAAGAAGTAAAATTGTCATTATTTTTAGTTGATGTGATCTTATATACAGAAAATTCCAAAGACTCAACTAAAAACTGTTGGAAAAATCAACAAATTCAGTAAAGTTGTAGGATATAAAATAAACATACAGCAATCAAATGTATTTCTATATACTAACAATGAAATATCTGAAAAATAAATAAACAACCCCAGTCACAAGAGCATCAAAAACAATAAAATGCTTAGGAATAAGTTTAATATAGGAAGTGAAAGATCTGTACAATGAAAACTACTTGATGAAAAAACTGAAGAAGAAACAGACAAATGGAAAGATATCTTCTGTTCATGGATAAAAAGAATTGATATTATTAAAATGTCCATACTACCTGAAGTCAGCTATAGATTCATTGCAATCCCTATAAAAATTCCAAGGGCATTTTACACAGAAATAGAAAAAACAATTCTAAAATTTGTGTGTAACCACAAAAGACCCTGAATAGCCAAAGCAGTCCTGAGAAAGAACAAAGCCAGAGGCATCACACTTCCTGATTTCAAACTATTCTACAAAACTATAATAATTAAAACACTATGGTGCTGGCATAAAGATAGACACATAGAGCAATGGAACAGAATAGAGAGCTCAAAAATTAAACCTCCACTTATATGGTTAACTAACATTTGACATGGGAGCCAAGAACACTTAGTGGAGAAAAGATAGTCTCTTCAACAAATAGCCTTGGCAAAACTGGATAACCACATGCAGAACAATGAAATTTGATCCCTACCTTACCCCATTATCAAAAATGCACTTGAAATGGATCAAAGACTTAAACATAAGACATGATAACATAAATCTCCTAGAAGAAGACACAGAGAATAATCTCTTTTACATTGGTCTGGGCACTAATTTTTTTGATATTCGACCAAAAGCACAGGCAACAAAAGAAAAAAAATCAACAAGTGGGACTACATTAAGCTCAAAAGCTTCTGCATGGCAAAAGAAACAATCAACAAAATGAAAAGGCAACCTATAAAATATGAGAAAAATATTTGCAAACCACATACAAGATAACGGGATAGGTCCTTCACTTCCTAGTTTAAATTTACTCCTAAGTATTTTATTGTTTTTCATGCTCTTGTGACTGGGATTGTTTTCTTCATTTCTTTTTCAGATATTTTATTGTTAATGTTTAGAAATGCAACTGATTTCTGTATGTTTATTTTATAACCTACAACTTTACTGAATTTCTTTATTAGTTCCAACAATTTTTGGTTGAGTTTTTAGAATTTTCTATATATAAGATCACATCATCTGCAAATAATGACAAGTTGATACTCCAAATATCCAACATATATAAAGAACTCATACAACACAATAACAAAAAAGAACAATCTGATTAAAAAATGGACAAAGGACCTGAATAAACGTTTTTCCAAAGAAGACACAGAGATGGCCAAGAGATACATGAAAATATACTCAGCATTACTAATCACCAGGGAAATGAAAAACAAAACTGCAATGAGATATCACCTCACACCTGTAAGAATGGCTATCAAGAAGACAAGAGATGCAGAGATAAGGGGAACGCTTGTACACTGTTGGTGGAAATGTAAATTGGTTCAGCCAGTATAGAAAACAGTACGGTGATTCCTCAAAAATTAAAAACAGAACTTCCAGGAAACAATTCTATTTGCCGTCACATCAAAAAGAATAAAATACCTAGGAATAAACCTACCTAAGGAGGCAACAGATCTGTACTCCAAAAACTATATCATTGATGAAAGAAACTGAAGACGACACAAACAGCTGGAAAGATATATCATGTTCTTGGATTGGAAGAATCAATATTGTTAAAATGACTATACTATCCAAGGCAATCTACAAATTCAATGCAATCCCTATCAAATTACCAATGGCATTTTCCACAGAACTAGAACAAAAAACTTTTAAATTTGTATGGAAACACAAAAGATCCCAAATAGCCAAAACAATCTTAAGAAAGAAAAACTGACCTGGAGGAATCAGGCTCCCTAACTTCAGACTATAATACAAAGCTACAGTTATCAAAACAGTATGGTACTGGCACAAGAACAGACATATGGACCAATGGAACAGAACAGAAAGCACAGAAATAAACCCATGTATGTACGGTCAATTAATCTACAACAAAGGAAGCAAGAATATACAATAGAGACAAGACAGTCTCTTCAAAAAGTGGTGCTGGGAAAACTAGACAGCTACATGTAAAAGAATGAAATTAGAACATTCTCTAACACTATATACAAAAATAAACTCAAAATGGATTAAAGACCTAAATGTAAGGCCAGATACTATAAGACTCCTAGAGGAAAATGTAGCCAGAACACTCTTTGACATACATCGCAGAATTATTTTTTTGGATTTGTCTCCTAGAGTAAAGGAAATAAAAACAAAAATAAACAAATGGTATCTAATTAAACTTAAAATCTTTTGCACAGCAAAGGAAACGATAAACAAAATGAAAAGCCAACCTATGGACTGGGAGAAAATATTTGCAAAAGATGCTACCAACAAGGGATTAATTTCCAAAATATACAAACAGCTCATACAACTCAGTATCAAAAAAACAAACAACCCAAACAAAAAATGGACAGAAGACCTAAACAGACATTTCTCCAAAGAAGACATACAGATGGCCAACAGGCACATGAAAAGATGCTCAATATCACTAATTTTTAGAGAAATGCAAATCAAAACTACAATGAGATATCATCTCACACCAGTCAGAATGGACACCATCAAAAAATCTACAAACAATAAATGCTGGAGAGGGTGTGGAGAAAAGGGAACCCTCTTGCACTGTTGGTGGGAATGTAAATTGATACAGCCACTATGGAGAACAGTATGGAGGTTCCTTAAAAAACTAAAAATAGAACTACCATATGACCCAGCAATCCCACTACTGGGCATATACCCTGAGAAAACCATAATTCAAAAAGAGTCATGTACCAAAATGTTCATTGCAGCTCTATTTATAATAGCCAGGACATGGAAGCAACCTAAGTGTCCATCGACAGATGAATGGATAGAGATGATGTGGCACATATATACAATGGAATATTACTCAGCCATAAAAAAGAATGAAATAATGCCATTTGCAGCAACATGGATGGACCTAGAGATTACCTAGAGATTATCATATTAAGTGAAATAAGTCAGACAGAAAGACAAATATCCTATGATATCACTTACATGTGGAATCTAAAACAATGATACAATGAACATATTTACAAAATAGAAACAGACTCACAAGACATAGAAAACAAACTCATGGTTACCAAAGGAATAGCAAGTCGGGGGTGAGGGAGAGATAAACTACGAGTTTGGGATTAACATATACACATTCCTATATAAAAAACAGATAAACAACAAGGAGCTACTGTATAGCACAGAGAACTATACTCAATATCTTGTAATAACCTATAATGGAAAAGAATCCAGAAAAGAAATATTTATATGTATAACTGAATCACTTTGCTGTACAGTTGAAACTAACAGAACATTGTAAGTTAACTATACTTCAATTTAGAAAATCCACATGATCTAGCAGTCCCATTTCTGGGTATATGTCCAAGCGAAATGAAAACAGGAACTCTAAGAGATATCTGCACTCCCATGTTTATGCCAGCATTATTCACAATAGCCAGGATATGGAAACAACCCAAATGCCCATTAAGGAATGAATAGATAAAGAATACAAACACACACACAGGAATATTATTCAGCCATGAGAAAGAAGGAAATCTTGCCATTTGTGAAAACATGGATGGGACTTGAGGACATGAAGCTAAGTGAGATAAGTCAGACAGGGAAAAACAAGTACTGAATAGTATCACTCACGTGTGGAATCTAAAAGAAGCTGAACTCATAAAAACAGAGAGTAGAATGGTGGTCCCCAGCGACTGGAGGGCAGTTTTGGTGGAACTGGGGAGATGTTGTTTAAGGGTACAAACTTGGAACTAGTAGATAAATAAGTCCTGGAGATCTAATGCACACCTTAGTGATTATAGATAACAAGACTGTACTGCAAACTTCAAAGTTGCTAAGGGACCAGATCTTAATTATTCTCACACCCCTAAAAAAGGAATGATAATTATGTGATGTAATAGACGTGTTAGCTGATGCTATGTTAATAATCACACTGCAATATATAAATGTATCTAATCAACACATTGTACACTTTAAACTTACACAAAGTTATGTGTCGATTATATCTTCATAAAAATAAATTTAAAATTCTTTTCAGTTGCATTTACTCTGATGTATGTCCCCAGCCTTGTTCTCAGCATCCCACTCCTTCTCTTTCAGGACCATGACCATGAGTAGAATTGCTGAAGACATCAGAGTAAACACAATTAGACTTGCTAGAGCTGTGCATTCACACACACACACACACACTTTACTTATTTATTTTGGTAAATTTATAATTGTTAGAAACAGATCCTGGAGCTAATTTTCAGTCCCAACGTTTGCAGGAGATGAAATCTCTTTAAACGTTGCCAAATAAGTTTTCTTATTTCTACAGTATGCCTCAAGTTGATAACTGACTGACCTGAGGCTAGAATTTTCTTCCTTCAATTTGTCAGTAGCACCTAACAGTAGCCACCCAATTTCAGAGTCTTTACAATTATTACCGTTCCCATATCTTTCAAATACCAGCCATCCTATACAAGTGCATTTTTTCCCACTTGTATCCCCTCCCAATTGACCACAGGTAAGAGACTTAGTAATTGATACTACAGCATGTGGGGATTATCACCCCAAATTACCATTAATAATAGGGTCTCTGCTGTCATCTGGACAACGAACGATACAATTCCAAAACCCTATTCTCAGAACCTGCTTCCTAAGACCATTTCTGATGCTCTTAGTTGGGTTCTTGCAGAAGCAGACCTCAAGACAAAGATTGGAATGCAATGAGTTTACTCAGGAGATACCAGGAATCAGTAGTAGGAGAAAAGGTAAGAATGTGGCCAATAATGGGTACATTATCACAAGAGGTATAACTGTGAATAACTAGAGCTTAATCCTGAAGGGGAACTCTGGAAAATTGTGTAAATGTGTGCCTTAGAGTTTGCCACAGAAGGGACTGTTTATATACCAACTTCCAGCAGTCACTGTGAGAGTGCTAGTTTTCTAGCACTTTTGACTGCTAATGGGTACAGGGTTTCCTTCTGGAGTGATGAAAATATTCTGGAAATGGATAGTGGTGATGGTTGCCCAAACTTGAGAATATACTAAAAAACACTAAATTATATACTTTAATTTTTATTATAGGTGAATTATACCTCATATAGTATTGATATATCCAAATTGTCACTCCCAATAAAATGGATGTAGGTTTAATACACTCTGTTGAATAGTTAACCATAGATAGGGATATTCCATAGATAGGGATATTCCACAGTTAATTCAACCATTTATCTACTGATGGACAGTGAGATTATTTATTGCTTTTTTGTCTCTACAAAATATTTGTCTATATTTATTCCTATTTATTTGTGCTTTTATTGTATAGAGAAGATTCCAGATAGGGCCATTTCTGGCCAGTTTTTAGCAGATGCATTAAATTACCTTGCAAAAATTTAAAAATTCACATTCCTACCAGCAATATATGAGAGTGCTCACTTCCGTACACTCTCACCAAATTTCTTTTTTCCACTTTGAGAGGTAACAATTACTTTTTATTTCCACTTGAGATTCAGTATTTTTAAATGTCTATTGGCCTTTCTCAGTTCCTACTTTTCCTATCATTTGTCAGTACATATTACTATATAAAAGCTGTTAAATGTTATCATGTGCCACATCAGATATTTTTCTGCTTTATTCTGTTGGTGTAATGAATTATATCGATTATTTCCTAATCATTATATTTGGAATAAAATCTCTTTGGCCATATATGCTGTGATTTGAATAATTCAAATTTCTATTTTCACTTACAATATTTATATTCCTACTTGTAAATAATATTGATCTAGAGTTTTCTTTTTAGTTATATTTATCTAGTTTTATTATTTAGCCTGCCCTGGCTTCATAAATATGACCTGTGGGATCTCCTCATCTTTTTCTGTGAATAGTTAAAATAACAGGAACCACCTGTTCTTTGAGGCTAGATAGTTGTCAGTGATAAAAATCTCTGGTCCTGGTGCCTTTCTAAATGGCAGATCTTGAGCTATGTTTGTAATTTCTCTTATGTGTAATTGTTTATTCAACTTTCTATTACTTCTTAAGTGAACCTGGGTTATTTACATTTTGCTAGAAAAGCATACTTTTCCTTAAGATTGCTGTATAGTTTACATATTCTTTTACAATTTTTAAAATGTCTTTCCCTCTTTTCCAATTCCTAATGTTGTATGTTTTCATTAGGTTTTGCCCTTAACTAGGGTTTTGCCCTTAATTAGGTTTCCCAGGGTTAATTAATTAAATTTAAGCATCAACTTTGTTTTTAATCTCTTTTTTAGTTGTTTTTCTTTCATTAATTTCATGAATTCTTTCCTCCTATTCTCTTTAGGTTTATTGCTTTTGTTTTCTATTTGTTCCGTAGCATGTTTAGTTTATTTTCAGTCCATTTGAAATAAAACACTTTGAGTTATTTTCATTTGAATACAGATTTACTATCTCTCATAATTTTTTTGATAGAGTATTCTCATTTTTACTACTTTATAGATAATTTTCCATTTTCTTTATCTTTGCTTGCAGGATGGTTTAAAAGAGTTTTTAAAGACTCTTTTTAAACTGAAAGAGAAATACATGTCCATGGGATCATACTCAAACAGTATAAACGGCTATACTGAAACAAGCAAGTCTATCTCCCAGCACAGACCCCCTACTCCTCTCTGGCCATAACTAATATTATCAGATTCTGGTGTTTCCTTTTAGTAATATGAATATACTGTACAAATACATGTTTTGAAAACTATTCCTTAACTTCTAGTTTAATTCATTAAGAGGCTTCTCAAGGCCATTTGTATGATAGATTTGAAGAGCACAAGCCTTGTCTCTAATCCTTTACTACCTGCTTCCACCTGCCAACAATATTTCTACAGTTCAAATCTGAGAAAGGGCCATAGACTGGACTCACTTGGCCTTCTAAATTTGTGAATTTCTGATAATGGTTTTATTTTCTTCGCTGTGGAAGACGAATTATGCTGTCCCAGCCTCTTGATCTCACGCGTACTGGTGAGAATTAACGATTTCCTTAAATTCATCTGTTAAGCATCTAAGTGATGGCCCCCGCTCTTGGCTCCTCTGGCTTATATCTTGCTGTGGTAATGCCAAGAGGTATGTGCAATGTTGTAGCTCATAAGCTCCATCTGTCTTTTTCCCCAAACCACCACAAATAAATAATTATTGTAAGTAAAATCTATGCTTACCTTGAAAGAAGGCTCCAAAGGCAAATTCTCCAGCAGCCTCTGCTTCATCCAGATTGTCAAACCTAAACACCTGCTGTGGTAGGCAAGTTCCTGAAATGGTTCCTAATGAGCTCCATGGCCTGTTATGTTCTTGTGTAATCCCCTCTGTGTGTGTGTGAGCTGAAGGAGGTTGCCATACTGCAGAGACCCACATGGCAAGGAACTAAGGGCAGCCTCTAGCCAATAGCGAGCAAGAAACTGAAGCCCTCTGTTCAACATCCTGCAAAGAACTGCATCCTGCCAGCTACCCGAGTGAGCTTCTCATCCTTCTGAGTCAAGCCTTCATGTGACTGCAGCCTTCTCAGAGACCCAGTGTCAAGAGAACCCAGTTAAGCTGTGCTCAAACTCCTGACACACAGAAACTGGCACCAATAAATATTGTTGCTTTTAGCCACTAAGTTTTAGGGTAATTTTTTATGAAGCAATAAGTAGACCTGTGTTTCAGAAATTCCTTATAAAATGGTGATTACTGGGATTTGCTTTTTCAGATAATTGGTCTGGAAAAGAGTTATGTGCCCCATCAAACCCCAAGCACCCATTTCCCATCAGCCCATGCTTTCTGAAAAAACCACAGGTGCAGATTTTGGAGATAGAAAAAACAAAAAAAATGATAATTTAAATGTGATCAGGGAGAGAATAGAACTTAAAAAAATATTACCACTACATGCCTATTAGAATGGCTAAGATAAAAAATACCAACAATACCAAGTCCTGAAGAAGATACAGACCAACTTGATCTCTTTGTTGGTGAGACTGTAAAACGGTATTAGCCACTTTAGAAACCATTTTTGCAGGGTTTTTTTTAACCAAGTTAAATACACTTACTGTGTTACTGAGTCCAAGCTCGCTCTGCTGGCCATACAACAGGCCAATGAATCGGAGATGAGTTGCTGAAGCAAGGAATACGACTTTATTCGGAAAGCCGGCAGACCGACAAGATGGCAGACTAGTGTCTCTGAAGAACCATTTTATGGGGGTCTGGATGCCAGTTTCTTTAATAGAATCAGAGAGGCAGAGGCGGTGAGGAAGTAAAGTAAAAACGGACATCAGTCTTGAAAAACATCTCCTGGAATGGCCAGCCTCAGGCAGGGAATGTGTTAATTTCTTCTTTTCTGCGCGATCCACAGGTGGGCAGGGTCAGATTGTCTCCCTGTGAGCTGAACAAAGGCACTTTAGTTTAACATTCAGGCAGAGGGGCAGGGTTCCCAAAAGCAATGAAAAGCAAAGGTTAAAGTCAAAGAAACAGATCGAACATGGAGTCCGATTTAGCTCTTCCCTGTTACAAATGCATTGCCCAGCCATCACATTTATGGGTATTTATTCTATAGAAATGAAAGCTTTGTTCATACAAAAACCTATACATGGATGTTTACAGTAACTTTATATGAAATAGCCCAAACCTGACCTGGTATATTAGCCAGCATTCTCCAGACAACAGAACCAATAGGACATAGGAGATATATATATATATATATGAATGTGTATATATATATATATATATATATATATATATATATATAATTTGTTTTGAGGAGTTGACTCATGCAATTATGGTGAATGGCAAGTTTAAAATCTGCAAGGTGGGATGGTAAGCTGGAACCAGGAAAAGCCAGTATTGCAATTCAAGTCCAAAGGCTGTCTGCTGGCAAAATTCTCCTTTGCTTGGGGAAAGTCAGTCTTTTGTTATATTTAAGTCTTTAACTTATTAATGAAGCCCACCCACATCATGGAGGGCAATATGCTTTGCGCAGAGTCCACTGATTTAAATGTTAATTTCATCCAAAACCACCTTCATAGAAAAATCCAGAATATTTGACCACATATCTGGCACTGTGGACCAGGCAACTTGACATATAAAATTAACTACCATAAGTCCACTCTTTGTCAACTTTATATACACACACATATACATTCATAACAAAGTAAGGAGGAAGTACTCATGATAATTATAGTTCTTGCTTCTGTAAATAGTCACGTGGTCATAGCTGGTATTCATAATTACCTTCTTCCACTACCCATTCTGTATTCCTTTTGCCCTCAGCAAATATCTCAGATGGTTATACTTCCCTACCTGGTAAGATGACCCAAACCTCCATTCCAGAAGGGTCTGGGCCATTATGCCCAAAGTGGCTAGGTGGGAGTCTTAATTTCCAGTTCAGTAGAATTATTGTTGTGTCTCCTGGTGGAAGCATTACTTCCTTTGATGTTAAGAACTCCAGGACAGCAAAGTATAGGGTCACAGGGATAGGAAGCAAAAATTTTGCTAGTGAGTCAGTAGGAGTAATGATGAGTGGTACCACTCCCATTTCCACCCCTTGATTCCTGGTCCTGTGAATCCTGGTTATGGGAAAAATTGCATCATATAGTGGACCACTGTCTAAAATAGGGAGCATACAGTGGAGATTAATTTCCAGAAAAAAAACTAGGTCCTAAGCCAAAGAAACATGTCAAGACAACAGGAAGACGTTTTGCACCCTCAGTTTGAACAGTAGTGACCTGAGAAGACATTGTAGGAAAATGCAAACTTCATTTATATTTTTTACATTTATTCTCTTTTATTAAATCTCATCCCCAAATACGCAGAGTGCTTTAAGTAGGTTCAGGTAGGTAAATGGTATATTTTTCCAGCTTCTGGAGAGGGGTGGGGCACAAGCCAAGGGAAGTCTCCAATACCCCTCTAATAATGGCTCTGGGATCCTCGTGCCAGGGTTAGCATTAACAGAGAGTGACATTCTCTCTCCTGTAAACCATGAGTACAAGGAGGCAGGAGGGCACCACCTTCTTTTCACTTATTCTCAATGATGATATCCTAGGAGGAAGGAAAACAGAATGGCAGAAAGTGTTGGAAGGGGTTGATGTCAAGACTGCAGTTTTGTGGACCAGGTGTGTTTAAGAGAAAAGAAGGAAATTGAGGACTGGACTGTGGAGAGGAAATCTTTGCAGTGGAGAGGAAATCTGTGCAGTGCTCACCATTCCATAGTGAGTAGGAAAAAAATCAAATTTGTATTTTTTAAAATTAAAAGGTAAGCCAAGAGATTTTTTTTTAAACAATCATCTATTTGATGAAACCTTGTCAGATAGGCAAGAAAAAACTCATTTTTATTGTTATGTTACATTAAGTCACTCACAAATTTTGTGTTAATACCAAATGCAGTTATCTGCACAGGAATGTGGGAATTAAAAATAGCAACTCCTGTGCCCATTTATTTTTATTTCATGAACCCTTCTGAACATAGATAGAAAAGGGCTCTTTCAAAACATTTTCTAGTACTCCTCCCTTCTGCTTGGTTTTAAGTTATGAGGATACTCAGAGGCTTTCTCATGTGGCTGTTGATTTCTTAAAGCTGTTTTCACTTTGGACCATCTAAATGAAGTTGTTCTAGCTGGTAGAATCCTGCATAACTTTGAGAATTACTTTAGGCAAAACTTTTAACAGGAAATTAAGGGCCAGTGTTACAGAATAAAACTTACCCCTTCCTCTGTCCCATATTCTGAAACACACATAATCATGACAACTTTTGCTTATAGCAGCCATGGCTGCTAGGCTTATTTTGTAATTTCCCAGGATATGAATGTCACTCACAGACGATTGCTTTGTTGTTGTTGTGTTATTGTTGATTTTTAAAAAATCTTTATTGTAGTATAATTGCTTTACAATGGTGTTAGTTTCTGCTTTATAACAAAGTGAACCAGCTATACATATACATATATCCCCATATATCCTCCCTCTTGCATCTCCCTCCCACCCTCCCTATCCCACCCCTCTAGGCAGTCACAAAGCACTGAGATGATTTCCCTGTGCTATGCAGCTGTTTCCCACTAGCTATCTATTTTACATTTATATAAGTCCATGCCACTCACTTCATCGCAGCCTATACCCTTCCCACTCCCTGTCCTCAAGTCCATTCTCTACATCTGCGTCTTTATTCCTGTCCTATCCCTAGGTTCTACATAACTTTTTTTTTCTTTTTTTTAGATTCCATATATATGGGTTAGCATACAGTATTTGTTTTTCTCTTTCTGACTTACTTCACTCTGTATGACAGACTCTAGGTCCATCCACTCACTGCAAATAACTCAATTTCGTTTCTTTTTATGGCTGAGTAATATTCCATTGTATATATGTGCCACATCTTCTTTATCCATTCATCTGTCGATGTACACTTAGGTTGCTTCCATGTCCTGTTTATTGTAAATAGAGCTGCAATGAACATTTTGGTACATGACTCTTTTTGAATTATGGTTTTCTTAGGGTATATGCCCAGTAGTGGGATTGCTGGGTCATATGGTACTTCTATTATTAGTTTCTTAAGGAACCTCCATACTGTACTCCATAGTGGCTGTATCAATTTACAATCCCACCAACAGTGCAAGAGGGTTCCCTTTTCTCCACACCCTCTCCACCATTTATTGTTTATAGATTTTTTGATGATGGCCATTGTGACCAGTGTGAGGTGATACCTCATTGTAGTTTTGAATTGCATTTCTCTAATGATTAGTGATGTTGAGCATTCTTTCATGTGTTTGTTGGCAATCTGTATATCTTCTTTGGAGAAATGTCTATTTAGGTCTTCCGCCCATTTTGGGATTGGGTTGTTTGTTTTTTGATATTGAGCTGCACGAGCTGCTTGTAACTTTTGGAGATGAATCCTTTGTCAGTTGCTTCATTTGCAAATATTTTTTCCCATTCTGAGGGTTGTCTTTTCATCTTGTTTATTATTTCCTTTGCTGTGCAAAAGCTTTTAAGTTTCATTAGGTGCCATTTTTAAATTTTTGTTATTTCCATTTCTCTAGGAGGTGGATCAAAAAGGATCTTGCTGTGATTTATGTCATAGAGTGTTCTGCCTATGTTTTCCTCTAAGTTTTATACTGCCTGGCATTACATTTAGGTCTTTAATCCATTTTGAGTTTATGTGTGTGTATGGTGGTTAGGAAGTATTCAAATTTCATTCTCCTACATGTAGCTGTCCAGTTTTCCCAGCACCACTTATTGAAGAGGCTGTCTTTTCTCCATTGTATATTCTTGCCTCCTTTATCAAAAATAAGGTGACCATATGTGCGTGGGTTTATCTCTGGGCTTTCTATCCTGTTCCATTGATCTATCTTTCTGTTTTTGTGCCAGTACTGTATTGTCTTGATTACTGTAGCTTTGTAGTACAGTCTGAAGTCAGGGAGCCTGATTCCTCCAGCTCCAATTTTCTTTCTCAAGAATGCTTTGGCTCTTCGGGGTCTTTTGTCTTCCCACACAAATTGTGAAATTTTTTGTTCTAGTTCTGTGAAAAATGCCAGTGGTACTTTGATAGGGATTGCATTGAATCTGTATATTGCTTTGGTTAGTATAGTCATTTTTAACAATGTTGATTCTTTCAATCCAAAATCATGGCATATCTCTCCATCTGTTTGTATCATCTTTAATTTCTTTCATCAGTGTCTTATAGTTTTCTGCATACAGGTCTTTTGTCTCCTTAGGTAGGTTTATTCCTAGGTATTTTATTCTTTCTGTTGCAGTGGTAAATGGGAGTG
Organism: Delphinapterus leucas; assembly: GCF_059928025.1. Lineage (NCBI taxonomy): Eukaryota > Metazoa > Chordata > Mammalia > Artiodactyla > Monodontidae > Delphinapterus > Delphinapterus leucas. The sequence goes on from NC_143134.1 coordinate 58,608,530, forward strand.
TTTCCTTAATTTCTCTTTCAGATTTTTCATCATTATTGTATAGGAATGCAAGAGATTTCTGTGCATTATTTTTGTATCCTTCTACTTTACCAAATTCATTGATTAGCTTTAGTAGTTTTCTGGTAGCATCTTTAGGATTCTCTATGTATAGTATCCTGACATCTGCAAACAGTGACAGCTTTACTTCTTCTTTTCCAATTTAGATTCATTACTTTTCCTTCTCTGATTGCTGTGGCTAAAACTTCCAAACTACGTTGAATAATAGTGGTGAGAGTGGGCAACCTTGTCTTGTTCCTGATCTTAGTGGAAATGGTTTCAGTTTTTCACCATTGAGAATGATGTTGGCTGTGGGTTTGTCATATATGGCCTATATTATGTTAGGCAAGTTCCCTCTATGACTACTTTCTGGAGAGTTTTTATCATAAATCGTTGTATTTTGTTGAATGCTTTTTCTGCATCTACTGAGATGATCATATGGGTTTTCTCCTTCAATTTGTTAATATTGTGTATCACACTGATTGATTTGCATATATTTAAGAATCCTTGCACTCCTGGGATAAACCCCACTTGATCATAATGTATGATCCTTTTAATGTGCTTTTGGATTCTGTGTGCTAGTATTTTGTTGAGGATTCTTCCATCTATGTTCATCAGTGATATTGGCCTGTAGATTTCTTTCTTTGTGACATCTTTGTCTGGTTTTGGTATCAGGGTGATGGTGGCCTCGTAGAATGAGTTTGGGAGTGTTCCTCTCTCTGCTATATTTTGGAAGAGTTTGAGAAGGATAGGTGTTAGCTCTTCTCTAAATGTTTGTTAGAATTTCCCTGTGAAGCCATATGGTCCTGGACTTTTGTTTGTTGGAAGATTTTTAATCACAGTCTCAATTTCAGCACTTGTGATTTGTCTGTTTATATTTTCTATTTCTTCCTGGTTCAGTCTCAGAAGGTTGCAGTTTTCTAAGAATGTGACCATTTCTTCCAGGTTGTCCATTTTAATGGCATATAGTTTCTTGTAGTAATCCCTCATGATTCCTTGTATTTCTGCAGGGTCAGTTGTTACTTCTCCTTTTTCATCTCTAGTCCTGTTGATTTGAGTCTTCTCCCTTTTTTTCTTGATGAGTCTGGCTAATGGTTTATCAATTTTGTTTATGTTTTAAAAGAACCAGCTTTTAGTTTTATTGATCTTTGCTATTGTTTCCTTCTTTTTCATTTATTTCTTATGTGATCTATGTGATTTCTTTCCTTCTGTGAACTTGGGTTTTTTTTGTTCTTTCTCTAATTGCTTTAGAAGTAAGGTAAGGTTGTTTATTTGAGATGTTTCTTGTTTCTTGATGTAGGATCGTATTGCTATACGCTTCTCTCTTATAACTGCTTTTGCTGTGTCCCATAAGTTTTGGGTCATTGTGTTTTCATTGTCATTTGTTTCTAGGTATTTTTTGATTTCCTCTTTGATTTCTTCAGTCATCTCTTGGGTATTAAGAAGTGTATTGTTTACCCTTCATGTGTCTGTATTTTTTACAGATTTTTTTCCTCTAATTGAAATCTAGTCTCATAGCACTGTGGTTGGAAAAGATACTTGATACAGTTTCAATTTTTGTAAATTTCCCAAGGCTTGATTTTTGACCCAAGATATGATCTATCCTGGAGTATGTTCCATGAGCACTTGAAAAGAAAGTGTATTATGTTGTTTTTGGATGGAATGTCCTATAAATATCAATTGAGTCCATCTTGCTCAATGTATCATTTAAAGCTTGTGTTTCCTTATTTATTTTCATTTTGGATGATCTGTCCATTGGTGAAACTGGGGTGTTAAAGTCCCCTACTATGTTTGTGTTAGTGTCGATTTCCTCTTTTATGGCTGATAGCATTTGCCTTATGTATTGAGGTGCTCCTATGTTGGGTGCATACATATTTACAATTGTTATATCGTCTGTTTGGATTGATCCCTTGATCATTCTGTAGTGTTCCTCTTTGTCTCTTCTAATAGTCTTTATTTTAAAGTCTATGTTTTCTAATATGAGAGATGCTACTCCAGCTTTCTTCTGATTTCCATTTGCATGGAATATCGTTTTCCATCCCCTCACTTTCAGTCTGTATGTGTCCCTAGGTCTGAAGTGGGTCTTTTGTAGACAGCATATATACAGTTCTTGTTTTTGTATCCATTCAGCCAGTCTGTGTCTTTTGGTTGGAGCATTTAATCCATTTACATTTAAGGTAATTATCGATATGTATGTTCCTATTACCATTTTCTTAATTGTTTTGGGTTATTGTATAGGTCTTTTCCTTCTCTTGTGTTTCCTGCCTAGAGAAGTTCCTTTAGCATTTCTTGTAAAGCTGGTTTGGTGATACTGAATTCTCTTAGCTTTTGCTTGTCTGTAAAGCTTTTAATTTCTCCGTCAAATCTGAATGAGATCCTTGCTGGGTAGAGTAATCTTGGTTGTAGGTTTTTCCCTTTCATCACTTTAAATATGTCCTGCTACTCCCTTCTGGCTTGCAGAGTTTCTGCTGAAAGATCAGCTGTTAACATTATGGGGATTCCCTTGTATGTTATTTGTTGCTTTTCCCTTGCTGCTTTCAATACTTTTTCTTTGTATTTAATTTTTGATAGTTTATTATGTGTCTTGGCATGTTTCTCCTTGGATTTATCCAAGGAGATATATATGGGACTCTCTGCACTTCATGCACTTGATTGACTATTTCCTTTCCCATATGAGGGAAGTTTTCAACTATAATCTCTTCAAATATTTTCTCAGTCCATTTCTTTTTCTCTTCTTTTTCTGGGACCCCTATAATTTGAATGTTGGTGTGTTTAATGTTTTCCCAGAGGTCTCTGAGACTGTCCTCAATTCTTTTCATTTTTTTCTTTATTCTGCTCTGCAGAAGTTATTTCTACTATTTTATCTTCCAGGTCACTTATCTGTTCTTCTGCCTGAGTTATTCTGCTATTGATTCCTTCTAGAGAATTTTTAATTTCACTTATTGTGTTGTTCATCATTGTTTGTTTGCTGTTTAGTTCTTCTAGGTCCTGGTTAAACATTTCTTTTATTTTCACCATTCTATTTCCAGGATTTTGGATCATCTTTACTATCATTACTCTGAAAACAATAAAATAAATTCATTAAAAAAAAGTAAAAAATAATTATTAAAATCTTTTTTAAAATTGAAGTAATTAAAAAAATAAAACAAAAAACGGACAGACAGAACCCTAGGTCAAATGGTAAAAGCAAAGCTATGCAGACAAAATCACACAGAGTAGCATACACATACACAGTCACAGAAAGAGAAAAGGAAAAAATATATATATATATATATATTGTTGCTCCCAAAGTCCACCACCTCAATTTTGGGATGATTCATTGCCTATTCAGGTATTCCAGAGATGCAGGGTACATTAAGTTGATTGTGGAGATTTAATCCACTGCTCCTGAGGCTGCTGGGAGAGACTTCTCTTTCTCTTCTTTGTTCGCACAGCTCCTGGGGTTCAGCTTTGGATTTGGCCCCATCTCTGCATGTAGGTCACCTGAGGGCATCTGTTCCCTGGTCAGACAGGAGGGGGTTAAAGGTGCAGCTGATTCTGGGGCTCTGGCTCACTCAGGTCGGGGGGAGGTGGGGTACAGAATGCAGGGCAAGCCTGTGGTGGCAGGGGTCGGCATGACAGTGCAACAGCCTGAGGCGCGCCGTGTGTTCTCCCGAGGAAGTTATCCTGGGGAAGTTCTCCCTGGATAGCGGGACCCTGGCAGTGGTGGGCTGCAAAGGCTCCTGGGAGGGGCGATGTGGATAGTGACCTGTACTTGCACATAGGTGTCTTGGTGGCTGCAGCAGCAGCCTTAGCATCTCATGCCCGTCTCTGGTGTCCGCGCTGATAGCCGCAGCTTGCACCTGTCTCTGAAGCTCGTTTAGGCCGTATTCTGAATCCCCTGTCCTCGTGCACCCCGAAACAATGATCTCTTGCCTCTTAGGCAGTTCTAGACTTTTTCCCGGACTCCCTCCTGGCTAGCTGTGGTGCACTAGCCCCCTTCAGGCTGTGTTCACGCAGCTAACCCCAGTCCTCTCCCTGGGGTCTGAACTCCGAAGCCCAAGCCTCAGCTCCCAGCTCCTACCCTTCCCGTCAGGTGAGCAGACAAGCCTCTCGGGCTGGTGAGTGCTGGTCGGCACTGATCCTCTGTGCGGGAATCTCTCCACTTTGCCCTCTGCACCCCTATTGCTGTGCTCTCCTCTGTGGCTCCGAAGGTTTCCCCCGCCCCCGCCAACCTCACCCCGTCTCCGCCATTGAAGTGGCTTCCTACTGTGTGGAAATTCTTCCTCCTTCACAGCTCCCTCCCAGTGGTGCAGGTCAGGTCCCTACTCTTTTGTCTCTGGTTTTTCTTTTGCCCTACCCAGGTACGTGGGGTGTTTCTTGCCTTTTGGGAAGTCTGAGGTCTTCTGCCAGCATTCAGTAGGTGTTCTGTAGGAGTTGGTGCACATGTAGACGTATTTTTGATGTATTTGTGGGGAGGAAGGTGATCTCCACGTCTTACTCTTCTGCCATCTTGAAGGTCTCCCTATTGTTGAGTTTTGAGAATTCTTTACTCTAGATTTAAGTCCTTTGTCAGATATTTGTAATTTGCAAATATTTTCTCCCTGTCTGTAGCTTGTCTATTCCCAGAGCAAGAATTTTTAATTTTGTTGAAGTCATATTCGCCAATTTTTCTTTTGTGCATTATGCTTTTTGTGTCATGTATAGAAACTTTTCACCTTGTCTTGGATCCCGAAGATTTTGTCTCATATTACCTTTTATATTTTACATTTCAATATATGATTCATTTTGAGATCATTTGTGTCTCAAGTGTGAAGTTTAGGTCAAGTTTTTTTTTTTTTAACCTAGGGATTTCTAATTGTTTCCGCATCATTTGTTGAAAGGCTATTCTGACTCCATTGAATTGTTTTTGAACCTTTGTTTAAAACCTGTTGAGCATATTTGCATAGGTATAGTTTCTGCTTCTCTACTTTGTTTCATTGATCTGTGTGTCTATCCCACTACCAACACCACATACTCTTGATTAGTGTAGCTATATAATACATCTTGAAATTGGATAGAGTGATTTCTCCCATTTAAAAAATTTTGCCTTCCCGTGTAAATTTTGGAAGAGTCTTGTCTCCATCTTCAAAATATCTTGCTGTGATGTTGATAGGAATTGTCTTAAATCTGTATATGGATTTGGAGACAATTTTGTCATCTTTGCTATGTTGAATTTCCAATTTATATTCTCAGTATGCCTCCCCATTTAATCTTCTTTCTCTCATCAGTGTTTGTAGTTTTCCATATACAATCTTGTACATAATTTGTTAGATTTACACCTATACTTTTTTTTTTGAGCAATTGTAAATTGCATTGTATTTTAAATTTTGGTTTCCACATATTACTAGCTTACTAGTGTATAGATAAACTATTTTTATATGTTGCTCTTAAATATTTTGAGACCTTGTTGAAGTCACTTGTTAATTCTGAGAGAGCTGGCTTATTTTTTTAGATAGCTTTACTTTTTCCTTTCCCATCTGTATGCCTTTTATTTCCTTTTCTTGCCTTACTGTGCTGGCTAGAATTTTCAATATTACGGTGAATTAGGGTGATGAGAGTGGACATCCTTGTCTTCTTTCTGATCTTAAGGGGAAGTGTTCAATCTTCCATCATTAAGCATAATGTTAGATGTAGGCTTTTTGTAGATGTTCCAATCAAATTAAGGAGCTCCCTAGTTTTCTGTTTTTTTTTTTTCATGCATGGGTGTTGGTTTTTTTTTTTTTTTTTTTTCGGTACATGGGCCTCTCACTGTTGTGGCCTCTCCCGTTGCAGAGCACAGGCTCCAGACGTGCAGGCTCAGTGGCCATGGCTCACGGGCCTAGCCACTCTGCAGCATGTGGGATCTTCCCGGACCGGGGCACGAACCCGTGTCCCTTGCATCAGCAGGCGGACTCTCAACCACTGCGTCACTAGGGAAGCCCGGTGTTGAATTTTTCAAATGTTTTTTCTAAAGTTTTATGATCGCATAATATTTCTTCTTTAGTCTGTTAAAATGGTGGCATGCACTGACTGATTTTTGAATACTGAACCAGCCTAGATCTTGCATCTTCTGACCAATATCCTTCATGAACATAGAAAAATTCTAAATGGAATCGAAGCAAATTTGCATTAGTTTTCTGTTGCTGCAGCCACAAATTACCACAAACTTAGTGGCTTAAAACAGCAAAAATTTAATCTCCTACAGTTCTGGGTATGCAAAATTGGTTTCACTAGGCTAAAGTCAAGGTATCAACAAATCTGTTTCTTTCTGGAGGCCCTAGGATACAATCCATTTCCTTGCCTCTTCCAGTCTCCAGGAGCTGCCTACATTCTTTGGTTCATGGTCCTCTTCATCCATACATATACCTATGGGGGTAGCATCTTCAAATTTCTCCATCCCTCTGCTTCTGCAGTAACACTGCTTTCTGTATGTCTCCTCTTGACTCCTTCTTAGAAGGCACTGGGCCCAAAAAAATAATCCAGGATTATTTCTCCACTTGAGATCCTTAATTTAATTATACTGCAAAGTCCCTTTTGCCATATAAGGTAACAAATTTAGCCTATCACACTCTATTTCTGTGTACTGTCTTTGGTTTTGGTATCTGGGTAATACTATGCCATCTCATTTTTATTTTTTGTAACAAAATTCTGCTGTGATGAGACTTTTTTTTTAAGATGTTGGGGGTAGGAGTTTATTAATTAATTTATTTTTGCTGTGTTGGGTCTTCGTTTCTGTGCGAGGGCTTTCTCTAGTTGTGGCAAGCGGGGGCCACTCTACATCACGGTACGTGGGCCTCTCACTGTCGCATTCTTATTGCAGAGCACAGGCTCCAGATGCGCAGGCTCAGTAGTTGTGGCTCACGGGCCTAGCTGCTCTGCGGCATGTGGGATCCTCCCAGACCAGAGCTCGAACCCATGTCCCCTGCATTAGCAGGCAGATTCTCAACCACTGTGCCACCAGGGAAGCCTGAGACATTACATTTTAAATTTTGTAATTTTTTCTTACTGTTGCTTTCCCATGAGTTGGGAATATTGTGATGAGCACTTAGTCTGATAACATATATATTGCATTCTTTTAGCATAGGTAGAGTGTCATTTAATAAACATAATGCTTTGCCACTGAATTCAATAAAAAAATAATCCACACTTCACTGTGATTAAAAGTCTGACATTTGGGGCTTCCCTGGTGGCGCAGTGGTTGAGAGTCCACCTGCCGATGCAGGGGACACGGGTTTGTGCCCCGGTCCAGGAAGATCCCACATGCCGCAGAGTGGCTAGGCCCATGAGCCATGGCCACTGAGCCTGCACGTCCGGAGCCTGTGATCCGCAACAGGAGAGGCCACAACAGTGAGAGGCCTGTGTACCACAAAAAAAAAAAAAAAAAAAAAAAGTGACATTTGACAGCCATTTTTCTCTTTTTATTTTTACATGATGGGTATGCACTGGTACTAAAAAAATTGCAGTATGGTAGTGTTTGTGACACAAAATGTTGTCAAGTTGTGACTGTGTCACTGTGACTTGCAGTCCTACAAAGTGGTGAGCACACTACCTATGGTCTCTGTGAGAGTACTAACCTGAACTACTGTAGTGTGAAGGCAGCCATAAACAGTACTAAAACGAATGAGCACAGCTGTGTTCCGATAAAGCTTTATTGATGACACTAAAACTTGAATTTATATAACTTTCACATGCTGCAAAATATAATTCTTTTTGTTTTTAAAGCATTTAACAATGTAAATATCATTCTTAGCTTACTGTAGGCCACACAAAGACAGGTGGCAGGCCAGATTTGGCCTGTGGGTCATGATTTGCCAACCCCTGCCTTAACCTCATGGGGTCTATATTTTATTTTGTTTTGTTTTGCGGTACGCGGGCCTCTCACTGTTGTGGCCTCTCCCCTTGCGGAGCACAGGCTCCGGACGCGCAGGCTCAGAGGCCATGGCTCACGGGCCCAGCCGCTCCGCAGCATGTGGGATCTTCCCGGACCGGGGCACGAACCCGTGTCCCCTGCATCGGCAGGTGGACTCTCAACCACTGCACCACCAGGGAAGCCCAGGATCTATATTTTAAAGCAGGGGAGGGGGGAAAACAAGAAAATAAGTAAGTGAAGAGGTAAAAGATGCTTTTGTGTTATAAAGGAAATTAACAGCAAGATGGCCAGAATGCTTCTTTGAGGAAATATGTAATGCAAACCTGAATGATACGCAGGAGCCAGTCATAAGAAAAGAGTACAGAGTATTCTACAAAGAGAACAGCAAGGGCAAAGGCTGGAGGCAGGCACAAGTCTGGTGAATTGGAAGAACCAAAAAGTCAGGTGTGGCAGCAACACAGAAAGACGAGAAATGGCTTGGGAATGTTCGGGAATCTAAATAAGGATGGATGCCCATTGTTAAGAATTTAATTTAATTAGCACACTGTGAGGACTAGCCTAACTAATACACTGGGTTTGTGGCCCTTGCTAATTTATATGACCACACAAAATACTGTGAGTTAAAAAAAAAAAAGAGGGAGCAAAGGAGAAAATATTTTTATTTTTGCTGAACTGTTCTAGGAAAATACAATATCTCCTATATAATCCAGTAGACTGATAATAGATACAATTGGACCACACCATTTATTTCATTAAATGCTCATCCTTAAGTGATAATGCTTTACTTTATATTTGCTTACAATACAAATGTGTTGCTTATCAGGTGATTTAAGGCCATTTATAGCAGGTTTACATAAAAAGTGTAGTTTCTTTATAAAACTCAGAACATTAAATCCTCAGTTCACACTTTTTTCTTTTGATATTCAGACCAATTTGTGTATGCCAAGCTTGTTCTAATTCCTTCTAATGTACTGGAAAGAATATCATTTTCAAGTTTGCATTGATTTGTGGCAATATTTGTATTCAACAATCAAATGCTACACTATTTCCTATTAAATGGCTGTGCACTTAATTAGTTTCACTTGTGCAGCAATTAATTGGTTTCACAGACTTCTATTTTGGTATTGACCCTGACTATTGATAGTTGAAGCAGATACTGTTATCAGGACTGCGATGCATGTTTTCCGATCACACCACATAAAGTTTTCACGTTTGAAAAAATGTTCTTAATCATAATATCATCTAATATCTTTCAAAATTGCAAAATATTCTTCAACTAGTTTCTTTTTTTCATTTATTTTCTCCAGTACTGCTTCTAGTAAATATGTGGCCAAAGGAAGCTGTAAAAGAAACACAGAAAAGAAGATCAAAACTCTATATTTTCTTCAGTTCAGAAACATATACTAAACATCATTAAACCATTAGAACTCAGCTATCTGCAACTTTGCACCCATAATGGTACCCTACTGGGTCTCTTTTCAACTGATCTTGTTGGTTAGTGTGGGTAATTTTGTCTTTTATAATAAAAATGATAAAGGAGCAGAAGTAAAATGAAAAAAGATAAACGCCTTATTGAACAATTCATGGTTTACTGACCATGTTAATGTTGTAATCTGCAATACCAGCAGTTAAGCCATTTATCTTCAGTCAGCTGATCAATAGCAGGTTACAGTCCTCTCTAGGGCCCAGAGGCCCACAGTAGTACTGTATGTTCATCACTCATAAAAGAGTGAGAAAGAACTATCAATACACTTGTCTGTGTTAGAGCTGAACATCTCAAGAATTGTAGGGTGAAATTTCAGAGGAAAAAACATGGCAAAAGTATATCCATTGATTAAGTTGTTATAGAAAAGTTTGGCATATCAAAGTGTAATACACATGTTGCAAACTGCTAAGTTTATGAAATATAGATTACATTTTTAAATTTCATAATTTATATAACTTTTCTGGTAAAGTTTTATCGTTCCCTGTGCTTCACTGAGGTGCCCGTAGAACTCACACAATACACTTATGGGTTATAAGTGAAAGAAAATCCTAAATGTTGCCCAGTTACCTCCCAAAGGCCTACCAACTTGCTTTTATGCTCCTTCCTAGCCATCTAGTTTCATATAAAACGTTTATAACAGTCAAGAAGTTCATTAAGTTATTTTTGGAATTGTCTTTTTGATTAACCAGTAAAGACTACTTTTGTCTCCCTGAATATATTAACGAGAATCCTTATCAAGCCCAGTCCCCTTCCCTACAGGGATGTAGAGTCAGGCCCTTCTTTGTGCTAGGACAACCACCGACAGACAGCAACACTGGTCAGCATCTGAACAAAATCAGCCTGATGTCCGCTGTGTGAGTTGTTCAGCTGTGCTCAGATCAGCTATGCTCAGCTGTTATTGTATTTAGCTAAACCCAGCATAACGGTTCTTTTCTCAATGCAAACTGGGAAAAAGAGAAAAGACTGGCCAGTGGCAGTGAAACAGATTGGGCAGTGAAACAGGTCCAAAAGGCACAAACAGGTTACGCAGGCCATGGAGAAAATATAGAGACCAGTGTTGGTCCATAGAATTGCCTCATATCCTAAGTAGCTTTCTAGTTTAACTTCCTTCTTATATTTATAATAAATTGACTTCTCCTTAAGATACTCTGAGTCTATGTCAGGATAGACTCTATCTATAGTCTATGTCAAGAGTTTTAGACATTTGTCTTACTTGAAACTTACCACTAAATAAAGCATAAGATACAAAAATATCACATTTCTTCACTTCTTAAGATACAGGTGAATATAAGATACCCACATTGACTTAGAAGCAGCTTTTTCTGGAAAAAAGAAACCTATCACATTAAATATACACAAATTGCATATGCATTTCAATTTCAGAAATGTGAAAACGTGAGGAAATGCATCATAGAATCAAGGAAAAAATATATTAGATTCCCTTTTGGAAGATAATGATACTCACTGCAAATCCTTACTTTGAGAAAACTGCCCCCTGGGATGCAGAAAACAGTTATATTTGGTGAAACTGCCAGTTTTACAAATGAGACAATTTAAATTCTCAGGGCATTAACATTAGATGTTAAAGGAATACTCACACAAAGGCAAAACTACCAGGTAACTTTCTTTTATTTTGGCTATGGCACTCAGTACCATATGCATTCCAACAAAAGAGCAAACAAACAAGATGAGAATAACCTCCCATCTCTTCCTGGTAGAAGCAAAAGCAGAAATGAGTGTTTAAAAAAGTTGTTCTAAGAAAAAAGGGTTCTCTGATCAAATAAGTTTGGGAAAGAAACCAAACTTTAAAATGTTATTTTATTTCAGGATCTCTTAGAGACTTTAAGGTGCTAATGGTACTGTGTTTCTCCAAGAGGGCAATGTAATATACCCTGTTTCTAAATTCATTTGTCCGCACTTTTCTCATAGTCTATTTATCATGTGGAACTAGTGGTCCATGGAATACACTTTGGGAAACATGCTGGCTCTATGATTTCCTGTATAATAATGTCACAGCACTTTTACCAGGCCACAATGTACTGACATTAATCATCTTATTTGCACAGTTCATTTTCAAGTTAAAAACTAAAGCTACTCTTATTATCTTGTGATCAGAACAATTTTCAGCATGTCATGTACTTGGACATTTGGCTTCTTCTTATCTCGAAGAATCTCTCTTCCAGGAAGCCTCCAAAGTGGAACATGAGGTCCATTTACTAATTTATTGCTGACAACCCCTTTTATTCTTTTCCTCAGGCTCCCAATAAAAACGAAAAGCCCCACAGTTAAACACAACTGTTTGTCAAACCTGTTATATTGGATTGTAAGCTTCTTTTAAGCTTCATACAGAGCCTAACACTTCATGCATTTCAAAAAGCAACCCATCCTTTAATCAAGATGCATGATTTGTGCACATCCATCTGCCCTTGTAGGTTCTTCTATTTTTCTCTACAAATAGGTCAGAAAAAGATTAGTATCTGCCTTTATATAACATTAGACAAAAGTTCATATATCTTACAAGGTAGTTGGAGATGGTTCTTTACCTATTTTAATCCAACTTTTCTATTTTCCTTTTAAATACAAAGATGCCTACTTTTTCCCCCTCTAAACCCAGTGTTCTACTTTCTGCTTATGAATTGTAGTTCACTGGCAACCAGCTTTCAAACTGGTCTTAAAAATTTTTTTTTAATATATAAGGATCAATTGTAATTCTGTAATAATATAAAATTAATGTAATTTATGATGAAACAGTTAATAATTAAAACAAAGTTAGAGGAAGACTAAGGAAGAGTCAGAATTATAAAACATTTCATAAGATAAACAGCAAGGTCCTACTGTATAGCACAGGGAACTATACTCAATATCCTGTGATAAATCATAATGGAAAAGAATCTGAAAGAGAATGTATATATATATATATGTGTGTATAACTGAATCGCTTTGCTGTATAGCAGAAATTATCACAACACTGTAAGTCAACTATACTTGAAAAAAATAAATTAAAAAAATAAACATTTCACAAAACATACTTATTTCATAAAATATACTTATTGTTTTCAAATGAATAAAATAACAAAGTAACTGTTAACCAAAATTTTTTAGTAGATCTCCTTTCTATTTTACAAATAGTTCCTTACTTATGGAGCAGACTCAGTACATATTCAAATAATAAATACACTAACAGCCTTGGTTTTGAAAATAGCCTCTCTTACCAATTTTACACTATTCATTGTTCACAAACTTTTTTCATAGTACAGATAAAAATTTCTGATTAGTGAAGGATGAATTAACAAAAAGTTTTGTTTTTTGAGAAAGGTTAAAAAATGGGATTTTTAGTTAATTGGTTATTTTTAGTTAATTGAGAGTAATCACTTATATCACATAGATTATCACTAACTTAAATCTCATAAATTATAGTTAATCTGAAGACTAAGTGGAATATAATTTAATCTACAGTGACTCAAGAAAGCTCTTCGAAATCTTATGGTACCATATGAATAGCAATTCTCAGCATACAGATATAGAGTAGATAGAGTTACCACTGAAACTATATTTAATACATAAAATGCCTCAGGAAGTGCTTTAAAAATTCGCACTGTTTGCTTATTTGTTTGCCATATTTTTTAGAACTGCAAAATGTTTTAAAAACACTAAGAAGATGAGGAAATCTGAACTTTTTAGAGTCTAGATTAATTGCAGGTTTATTTCGTACAGGCAGCATAGAGTCTGTTCCTTTCTCTCTCTCTGCATTCTGGAGGGAACTCCCTCAGATACAGAAGAAAGCACAACCGTTCTTTTACTGACAGGATTTTGGATTTGGATTGAAGTGGCAACCTGACTAGCCAACAGCAGAGATCTTTTCTCACTTGCCCCATCAAATACACGTGAAGCAACAAACCCAACAATTACGCTGCCTTGGGTTTCATCTCGGATGGCATGTGCCGGGGCCTATGAAGTCCAGAAAGTCCGCTGGACTTTCTGCATAATTTTATTCTCTTGCATAAAAAAGAAGTGATACTCTTAGTTACGTCACTGCAGTTACACAGGCTTGAACTCTTCAGCACAGGGGAAAAATGGACGGGGGAAGAGCTGATACTGCATGAGATCTCTTGGAATGGGAATTTAATTAGGGCATCGGAATAACTGTGAGTTTTGCTTGGTCTATACTGTAATCTTAAAGTGGGTCTTCCTGGTCATGCTGGCTGTCCCTGTTGCCAAAGGTGACTTCTCTTACTGGAAGGACTTCCCCTGACTTCAGATTTTAGGCTTCTCTTATATGTAAATGCCTACAGATGTTTGCATTTAGAAAGTGGTGTGCCAGTGACACAACCTCAAACTTATCGCTCACAATAATTATGGCTTCATTTAGAGGTGTTTCTGTATAAAGGTAAGATATGAATGATAGTTGCAGATGTTGGAGAGCTATGTTGGAAGAATAACAAAGCCTCAAGTCCATAAGTGTGAAACATACAGATAATTTATAGCATCAGCACTAACTGGAATGTGCTCTTAATAGTATAAAACTGAAAAGTTTTGTATTGAAAGAAAAAAATTGAAATGAGTACCTCTTTAAATCTAAAGGACAAGATTAACATTTTAACCATTTTCATTCTTATTTTTGGTTTGAAAACTATTACCAAAAGATACTGCTTTTAAAATAAAAATTGATAATGGCTATTCTGACCGGTGTTAGGTGATACCTCATTGTAGTGTTTTTTGTTTTTTGTTTTTGTGGTACGCAGGCCTCTCACTGTTGTGGCCTCTCACTGTAGTTTTGATTCGCATTTCTCTAATGATTAGTGATGCTGAGCATCCTTTCATGTGTTTGTTGGCAATCTGTATATCTTCTTTGGAGAAATGCCTATTTAGGTCTTCTGTCCATTTTTGAATTGGGTTGTTTGTTTTTTTGTTACTGAGCTGCTTGTATATTTTGTATAGCTGATTCACTTTGTTATACAGCAGAAACTAATACACCATTGTAAAGCAATTATACTCCAATAAAGATGTTAAAAAAATAAAATAAATAAAATAAAATATAAAAATTAAAATTGACTTTAGCAGAGCTGTACTCAAAGTAAAGATATTAAATTTTATGTATTATACCTGCTTTAACAAAGGATATGATTCAGTGAGATTTTGAGTTTAGTAAGAAACTAATGTAGTCTGATTATTATAAAATTAAAGATGGAAAATTTGTAATAAATAATATTTATACACCCACTCTCCTATCTTGTAATTAAAAGATTGAACTTGTTAAAATAACCAAGCAAGGTATCAGAAAGAACAATTTATTTATAATTTAAAACTGGCATTGAATTGTGAGCTAAGTTTCCTAAATGTTGTTTATATTTCTGGCACATTATCTATCTATCTATCTATCTATCTATCGATCTATCTATCTATCTATCTATCCTTCTACCTATCTACCTGTCTTGGTGTTCTGCTGAATATTGAAGTCTATATCTGCTATTCTTAAACTTTGGTGAAGGCTATAATTTGTTTTCCTTTCATTTCTCCCCAATTTTTTTTTTTTTTTTGCGGTACGCGGGCCTCTCACTGTTGTGGCCTCTCCCGTTGCGGAGCACAGGCTCCGGACGCGCAGGCTCGGCGGCCATGGCTCACGGGCCCAGTGGCTTCGCGGCATGTGGGATCTTCCCGGACCGGGGCACGAATCCGTGTCCCCTGCATCAGCAGGTGGACTCTCAACCACTGCGCCACCAGGGAAGCCCACCCCCTGCAATTTTTTATAGTGGTAAAATGCACATAAAATTTACCTTTTAACTTTAATGACATGTCTTTTTTCTGGTATCATGAAAGTAGGCTTTAATTTGTTAAATTAAAAAAAGAAATCCCAGTAAGGCTCTGAATGGAGAATTTTTAACTTTTGCTGCTTCAGTTGGATGTGAGGAGTAAGTGTATGTGGGTGACTGTGTGGGTTTACGTGTGTGGAAAGAGTGAGTGTGGGAGTTTGCAGTATGTGCGTGTTATCAGTGTGCTGTAAGTGCAACACTGAAAGCAACAGAGTAAATGTCTTCAGGGCTGTAAAGAGAAACTTTCTGTTAACCTTCAGACTGGAAGTTATTCTATTTACAAAAGCCAGGGAGATTTATAAAACCTTCTCACTGCCATATTGCAAAGCATCTATAGAAAGTAAGCATAATTTTGCAGAAAGGGCACTGGGGAAAGAGCCATCTAAAATTTCACCATTTGCAAGATCTGAAGCAACTAATAGGAACAGGGATATCTAAAGCTAAAGAAAAAACATCGATCAAAGTCTATACTTTCAATTATCCACAACTGAAGGCAGAAAGAATTTTTGACATGGTCCCAATACAAGAAAATGATCTACACAAAGCGGATGAAAATGGACTGAATGAAATCTAGAAAAGGACTAACAAACAACATAGAATAAGGCAACAACAAAACAAGATGAAGACACATTTTCTAGCCATTTCTGGCTAAGTGTTTTTTATGTAAATCCTAGTAAAGAACCATATTGTGGTTATAACTGTATATTATTTGTTTTATACAAGTATACATATTTTAATATACATACCCATAATTCTGTTCAAGTTAACTGTTTAAAAACTTTCATAGTTTATATATTTTAACTATTCGTTCATTGCCCTCCATCACCAGAGATGTAAGCTCCATGAGGGTAGTGATTTTTGTCTCTTGTTCACTGCTATACCACCAAACCTGAAACATTACCTTACATGCAGTAGACACTCAATACACGTTTTAAAAACAGATTTCACAGCTTGGGTTCAATTTTATCTCCACTAATTCTTTCCACTTCCTTTATAAAATCACAAGTACAAAAGACTGTTTCAGGTATTATTAAGGCCTGAAAACAAAACTAAGTGATCCTTACTATAATTTTAATTATGAGGATCAGAATGGACAGAACAAATAAACAATACCTCTTAGAGGGCAGAGTATAAATGACTCCTTTTTGTTTGCATATATGAGAAAGTAATATCAGCTAGAGTATGATAGAGGGACAGCTCCTTCTTTGTCAATTGAAAAGAAACATATTAAGTATGAAATAAAATAATTTACCTCATTTATTCATAGTTATGGCCAGTAGACAGAAATTCAAATTCAAATGCATTTAATGCAGTCCCTGCTAATGGTGGGGGACATAGCACATGAGATATAAGAACTTAATTGGGGACTTCCCTGGTGGTGCAGTGGTTAAGAATCCGCCTGCCAGTGCAAGGGACACGGGTTCGACCCCTGGTCTGGGAAGATCCCACATACTGCTGAGCAACTAAGCCCATGCACCACAACTACTGAGCCCATGCACCGCAACTACTGAAGCCCGTGCTCTAGGGCCCGTGCTCTGCAACAAGAGAAGCCACCGCAATGAGAAGCCCATGCACTGCAATGAAGAGTAGCCCCCACCTGCCATAACAAGAGAAAGCCCATGTAGAGCAATGAAGACCCAACGCAGCCAAAAATAAATTTTGAAAATTAAATTTTTTAATTAAAAAAATTAAAAAATAAATAGTCCCTGGCTGCTAAAAAAAAGAACTTAATTGGATTTACTTAAAAATAAAAAGGTATTCTTTTTATTCTTCTTCACTGTGCCTCATATTAAGGAATTCATTTTTTAAATGGAGATATAATTCACATAGCGTAAAGTTCACCATTTTAAAATGTATAATTCATTGGTTGTACAACCATCACCTTCATCTAATTCCAGAACATCACCTTCATTTAATTCCAGAATATTTTCATCACCCCAAAAGAAACCCTATACCCATTAGCAGTCATGGTCCCTCTTCCCCTATCCCCTGGCAACTACTAATCTACTTTCTGTCTTGATAGATTTGCCTATTCTGTACATTTCATAGAATGCAATCATACAGCAAGTTACCTTTTGTGTATGGCTTGTTTCACGTAGCATAAGGTGTACAAGGTTCTTCCAGGTTGTAGCACTATCAGTACTTCATTCCATTTCATGGCTGAATAATATTTCATGTATGCAAATACCATGTTTTGTTTATCCATCCATCAGTTGATGGACCTTTGGATTCCTTCCACTTTTGAGCTATTATGAACTATCATTGAGCTGCTATGAACATTTATGTAGCAGTTTTTATATGGACATATGTTTTTACTTATCTTGGGTATATACCTAAGTGTGGAACTGCTGGGTCATATAATCTCTACTTTTAACTTTTTGAGGAACTGCCAGACTGTTTTCCACAAGGGTGGCACCATTTTACCTTCTTACAAGCAATGGATAAGGGTTCTAATTTCTCCACATCCTCACCAACACTTGCTATTGTCTGTCCTTTTGATTATAGCCATCCTACTGGGTATGAAGTAGTATCTCATTTTGGTTTTTGGTTTGCATTTCCCTAATGGCTACTGATGTTGAGCATATGTACATGTGCTTATTGGCTATTTGTATATCTTCTTGTAGAAATGACTATCCAGATCGGTTTCTTTTCTTTCATTGTTGAGTTGTAAGAGTTTGAAATGTGTTCTTAAATGGTTAGATTTCACTGAGAAAAGCCACACAGCAGGTTGGGATGAACTAATGAAAAACTGTGAGTCCCTGAATACTGTTATTGACATGTATCAACTAAATTTTTTATGGCTTCAATCACTGACATCTCTCTCTACCAAATCTGATCTACCTCTTTTGATCCCTAAAACTTTTAAAGGTATCATCATCTTTCTCATCATATAAGGTATTAAACTCACCTCTCTTTGGTTTCTGCTTTCTGACCCCTTCATCTAATCTCAGTACTACTATGGATTCAGTTTCTATAAAGTGGGTCACATCTATCTCATCCTTCCTATTTTTATAGTGAGGGCACATGCAGGCCCCCACTTCCTTTTGCCTTGACTACCTTCTTGTTCCCAGTCTCTTATCCTTTCAAACCATCCTACATGCTGATCTCATGTATCTTTCTAAAGCACAACTCTGATTACATCCCTTTCCTGCTCAAAGGCGTTTATTGTTTAGTCCCAGTCTACTTTTCCTATTTCTGTTTTTTTTTCTCCCATGTCCTAAAACACAGAAAAACTAATTTTGGGTGGTTCTCCCACCCTATTATAATCATTAATTTGCTTGCTTGTCTCTGCCATAAACTGTAAGTTTTAAAAAATGTAATAATGCAAAAAGAGGAATTAATACAAGTAAAAATCTTCAAAGAAATTAAAAGGCAGCTATGCCATAAAAAATGAAAGTAGGTATTAGAACAACTTTTTTTCAGTGTGATTCTTATTATTAGAAATCTGTGGGGACAAAGGTTAGATGCAGATAAAGATCAAATACTTAAAATTACCAATTGTATCAGGACCACTTGAAAGGAGGACAAATATTACATTCTGTGTTAAATATAGATAAGTTAAGGTTTTAGACCTTTTAATTCTCATGCACTTCTGGCTAACAGTACCAGTAGGTATACTATTGTGCGGGCCCATATTGCCACATGGCAGGACAGCTTTTTATTTTCTGGTAAATATCTTATTTATATAAATTTTAATCCAATGAATGTAGAGAAAATTTTCTTTAAGAGAAAATAGTTCTGTGGCCGAATCCTTAAACAAAAGATAAAACCACAAGGCCAGATTCACTCCTATGATGTCAGAATTCCATTACATATACCACCCAACACAGAGGAAGGACATAAAAGGGAAGTTTTCTTATAATTTTATTTTCAAAATATTTTAATCATCAAATATAAATACTGAATTAATTAGGGTTCTTTTCAGGGAATGCGCTCAATTATTCCACAGCTTCAAGATCGTGTAACCTCAGGTACACGGAGCTGCATGCCATAAACTGAACAAAACAAATGAATGAACGTATTTATACTTTTGCCCTCACAATCCTGTGAGCATAATTTAGACTCCCAAAAACTGGTGGACAAAGAAAACCTTTTCTAAAATTCAGGACAAATATAATTGCTAGAATTGAGAAAGAAGAAAAGTAGGATAAAAAAAAGATGTTTTCTATTTTATAGATTTTTCTCTTGGGTGTAATTATAAAGTGACATTCAAGTGCAACCAATGAAGTCCCTATTTTTTTTCTCACAGAATTCAAAGGCATCAGCAAAACCACCTATGTCAGTAATAAAAATAAAAAGTCTTTGACTTTTTAAATGTTATCATACTGTCACAGTGGAATAAAATTAACTTGACAAATGCTCTAAAGGCACATGGTGCAGTTCATCATGTATAACAGCAACAGCAGTGGTTTCCCAGTGTTCATAGAGGCTGCTCCATTAAATTTACCTCCAGTCAATAATTAGGAGTCCACAAATAAACCTGGGCAATTAAATCAATACTGCCAGGCAATTATATTCTAGAGCCCAGGCTCAGTGGCACAAAAAGGCACTATATCAAACTGCAGTATTAAGCAGTCTAATGCCATTTTCAACAGGATTTTTTTTTACAATAACTGGACAGAATAAGCATAAATCTGGATATAAAATGTATATATGTATATCTACATGTGTTAGTCAAAAACTCAGATCTGTTGTCAATAGAGCTTTAGTAAAATTTAATAAAGATTTATACATATCGATTTGTTATTTTTATGTTCATAATTGACGATAAAACTTCCATATTAAAAGGTCATACTTACAAGTTGAATGTTAAAAAATCCACTACAAAGTTTATTTTTATAACTTTCACGTTTAAAAAAATAACCTGTAACAATCATTACTGAACTCCTTTGATGTGCCAGGCACTGGGCTGGGTGCTGGGAATGCAACATGATTGAGAAATGGCCTTTCTTCTCAAAAGCAAGAAGGCTTTGCCCAGCACCTGCACATCTGCACTTCAACAACTTGAGGCAAAAGAGTGCCCATCACCTTCTATTACTATTGATAGTAATAGTGTTTCCAGATAACGTTTCAAAAATATATAAAATGGGTACTAAGAATATGAATAATAGTTCATATATTATTTACTTATTCTTGACTTTTCCAAAAACATAGATACTGCACTCACAGAACAATATTTTTTTTGCTATTTTGAGAAATATATTTAAGCTGTTTTTAATCCAGTTCATTTTAAAAACAGACAACAATTAAGTTGAGCAAAAAGAACTATAATGAAAAAGTTTTGGAATATATTACATGCTGTCAGTGATATCAAAACAAAAGTTGGCTATGACTAGAAAAGCAGGGCTCTCACCTGCCAATAAACTGCCCTGATCACTTACAAGAGGGGCACATCCCAACAGACTATATGTGTATTAAAAAAAATACTTGAAAGGGAAGAAAAAGTATCACACAGGTCACAGCAGCAGTCTCAATAGACCCCTCAGGGATTTCAGCTCGTCTTGGCCTTGTCATCCTCTATGCAGCTTTCCACTCGGCCCAGAAAATGTCGATAGGAAAATGTTTGAGGGGCCTCTGGTGGAAATTTTTTCATTCTTTCTGCATTGACAGGATGCCAAATCAATATTTACTTCCCACTAACAAG